>NC_041385.1:642877418-642952540 GCF_002162155.2 Triticum dicoccoides | reverse complement strand
CCCTCTCCTCTCCAGCTCCTCCCCCTTGCACGCCCCAGCCATGGCCGACGCCATCGCCGCCACCCCCTCGCCGTAGCCACGCCCTCCGTCCACCCCACGCCGTGCCACCGTGTCCAGGAGCTCCGCCGCCGTCCACTTCATCGAGCTAGCCGAGCCCCGTGTGCTCGTGCGGCCCGAGACCACCGCACCGACCTCGCCCGAGCTCGCCGTCGCCGGAGATCCCCTTCAACACCGTCGCCGCCTCAGCTCGTCCCCGACCCCGCCGGTGGCCTCTACGGGAGCGCTGTAAGCCTAGCTACTCCTCCGACCCTCTCTCTCTCATTCCCGAGCCGTGTAGCCACCGCACGAGGATCACACGCCTGCACCGCCGCGGATCTCGTCGCCGACCTGCTTCCGGCCACACTCCGGCCACAAGATGGTGTCCATCTTACTCACCGAGTCCCGCAGCACCTAGCTAGCCACTCCCCGAGCCTCACCGACCCCTCTAGCACCAAGTTCATCTTCGGCCGAACCCCGGTGGCCGCCAAAGTCGTCGCCGGCGCCAACTCCGGCCACCCCGACCCCAACGGACTCCACCAAGAGCTGCGGCTTGTCCTCAGCTCCACTCCGGTGGTCTCCGCGACCCATTTGGTGGCCGAAATGGCCAAAACCACTCCCGCCGCCACGTCGGGCTCGCCGGCGGCTAAACGCCGGCGCCGCTGGCATTGACTTTGACCACGGGTGGGCCCTGGTTGACTCCCCTGAGTCAATGACAGGTGGGGCCCAGCCCTGTTAATTAAACATGTTTAGTTTTAATTAAACTTTAATTAAAATAATCACCCTGACATGCGGGACCCACTGTCAGGTTTGACCCACACCTGTTCCGTTGACCTGCTGACGTCACACTGACGTCAGGCTGACGCAATAATGATTTTCTGGAATTATTCTAATATAGGAAATTCCAGAATATAATTTAAACTTCAAAAATTCATAACTTTTATTCTGTAACTCCAAATCAGACAAATTATATATGAAAAATGATCAGAAAAATCCAATCTATCCATCTGTACTATTTTCATGCATGACTAAACAAGTTAACCTGATGTTTAATGCAGAACAAGGAAAAGCACTTTAAAAGGCCATGTTTGAGTTTGAAATTTGAATCTTTGATTCAAATCTGTTCAAACCCTTCTGGTTTTAGTTGCATTAGCCCAACACACTCATATTGCCATGTTTCATGCATGCATCATATTGTTGCACATTGTTTGGTGATGGTTGTGTATCGATGTCCTTTGTGACAGGTTCTGCCTCCGAGGAGTACCGTGATTACCCTAACGAAGAACCGTATCAGTGCATCGAACCATCAGGCAAGCAACCAACCATTTGATCATATCGATACAATCCCATGTTCTCGCTCCTGCTCTCTTTTACTGCATTAAGACAACGTGTTTCAAACTGCTGTGTGCTACGGTAGTTGAACCCATTTCCTCTGCATGACCTGTCATTGCCACAGTAACTAGATGAAACCCACTAGCATGTGTAGGAGTTGATTGAGCCATATGTATGTGTTGTTCCTACCTTGCTATGCCTGCTATGCTTAGAGTCGTGTCAGGTCTGGTTCATCTGGGTGATGGGCTAGAGTGAAATGATTATGTCGGTAATGAGAGTGGTGTGGTGAACACGATTTGGTAAAGGTATCGATGAGAGGCCATGTAGGAGTACATGGTGGGTTGTTTCATTGAAGCCGACCCTAAGCACTGAGATCTGTATGTGTGATTTAAGATACAGCTACTACCATGCATTGGGCCCTGAAATATGACCCCGCTCGACTTCTTATTCACCCTAGCTCTCTGTCCAGGAGTTGCAAGTAGTTTCTAGTGTTTGTAGCCTACTGGAGGCCGTGGACAGCGCTGACCGTAGGGGTGGGCTGTGATGCGGTAGGTACGTGGCCGGGTGTACCGAATACCCGTTAGGTATCTCGGGAACCCTGTTCACATCGTTCGGGGCCGTATGGGAAACCTCGGCCAGACTCCCTGCGGATGGAACCTGGATAGGCGATAAACCTGGACTAGAGGCTTAAGTGTTTAGGTAGGTCGTGGTCTACACCCACGTCGGCTTTCGCTTGAAGTCTGCCGAGCACATGTCGTGTGCAGACGCTAAGTGGTGGAAACATGTATGAAGAAGTACACCCCTGCAGGGTTATCATGATCTATTCGAATAGCCGCGTCCGCGGTAAAGGACTACTTGGTTGCCTATACAGTTCATAGACAAGTAAATGGAAACTACTAAAAGCCTCAAGATAAGTGTGAGTGCCGAGGATGGCTCTTCCGTAGGAAGACGGAGGTGGTTCCTCGGTAGTGTATTGAAGTGGTGAGTAGTGGACTCGTGTGCGCAAAACCATTTCAAGTTGAAGTATCGTAGGATAGTCTAGCCAAGAGTCAAAGCTGGCTTGCTGCAATAACTCCACCAACCTTTCTTGATAATATGCATGTATGTAGGATCTGATGTAAGTCTTGCTGAGTACCTTTGTACTCATGTTGCTATAATTTACATTTTTACAGAAGACGCTGCAACCCCTTCTGATGGGTTCTATGTAGACGTTGACATCAACGAGTAGGCTAAAGGCCCAGGTGGTGATCCTGAGCTTATGAAGGACCACGTAGTATAGTTAGGCTTTCCAAGCCTCTTTTATTTTACTAGTTGTCTGTACTCAGACAAGTTACTTCCGCTATTGGTTTGTATGACTGTATGACTTGAATGCTGGGTCGTGAGACTCGTTCCTGTGTGTATGTTATGTATGGCTCCCTGAGCCTTAAATAAAGTACTTGTGTCGTAGAGTCATGTTGTGATGCTTCGTTGTATTTGCACATATCGAGCATATTGTGTGTATGATTGAAATGCTTGGTATGTGTGGGATCTGACTATCTAGTTGTTTATCTTTAGTAGCCTCTCTTACCGGGAAATGTCTCCTAGTGTTACCGCTGAGCCATGGTAGCTTGCTACTGCTCTGGAACACTTAGGCTGGCCGGCATGTGTCCTTCTTCGTTCCTGTGTCTGTCCCTTCGGGGAAATGTCACGCATTGAGTACCGGAGTCCTGTTAGCCCGCTACAGCCCGGTTTACCGGAGTCCTGCTAGCCCAGTGCTACAGCCCGGACCCACTTGCTGATGACCGACACGTTCGAAGCTGGGTCATGGATGCCTGTCCCTGTAAGTCTGTGCCACTTTGGGTTTACGACTAGTCATGTCAGCCCGGGCTCCTTATCATATGGATGCTAGCGACACTATCATATACGTGAGCCAAAAGGCGCAAACGGTCCCGGGCAAAGGTAAGGCGACACCCGTGGGGATACCGTGCGTGAGGACGCAAAGTGATATGAGGTGTTACCGGCTAGATCGATGTGACATCGAGTCGGGGTCCTGACAGCATTGGTATTCGCTGGCTTTGACTTTGACCACGGGTGGGCCCTGGTTGACTCCCCTAAGTCAATGACAGGTGGGGCCCAGCCCTGTTAATTAAACATGTTTAGTTTTAATTAAACATTAATTAAAATAATCACCCTGACATGCGGGACCCACTGTCAGGTTTGACCCTGACGTGTTCCGTTGACCTGCTGACGTCACACTGACGTCAGGCTGACGCAATAATGATTTTCTGGAATTATTTTAAATCAGGAAATTCCAGAATATTATTTAAACTTCAAAAATTCATAACTTTTACTCTGTAACTCCAAATCAGACAAATTATATATGAAAAATGATCAGAAAAATCAAATCTATCCATCTGTACTATTTTCATGCATGACTAAACAAGTTAACTTGATGTTTAATGCAGAACAAGGAAAAGCACTTTAAAAGGCCATGTTTGAGTTTGAAATTTGAATATTTGATTCAAATTGGTTCAAACCCTTCTGGTTTTAGTTGCATTAGCCCAACACACTCATATTGCCATGTTTCATGCATGCATCATATTGTTGCACATTGTTTGGTGATGGTTGTGTATCGGTGTCCTTTGCGACAGGTTCTGCCTCCGAGGAGTACCGTGATTACCCTAACGAAGAACCTTATCCGTGCATCGAACCATCAGGCAAGCAACCAACCATTTGATCATATCGATACAATCCCATGTTCTCGCTCCTGCTCTCTTTTACTGCATTAAGACAACGCGTTTCAAACTGCTGTGTGCTACGGTAGTTGAACCCATTTCCTCTGCATGACCTGTCATTGCCACAGTAACTAGATGAAACCCACTAGCATGTGTAGGAGTTGATTGAGCCATATGTATGTGTTGTTCCTACCTTGCTATGCCTGCTATGCTTAGAGTCGTGTCAGGTCTGGTTCATCTGGGTGATGGGCTAGAGTGAAATGATTATGTCGGTAATGAGAGTGGTGTGGTGAACACGATTTGGTAAAGGTATCGATGAGAGGCCATGTAGGAGTACATGGTGGGTTGTTTCATTGAAGCCGACCTTAAGCACCGAGATCTGTATGTGTGATTTAAGAATCAGCTACTACCATGCATTGGGCCCGAAACCAATGGACCCTCTCGGCTTCTTATTCACCCTAGTTCTCCGTCCAGGAGTTGCAAGTAGTTTCTGGTGTTTGTAGCCTACTGGAGGCCGTGGACAGCGCTGACCGTAGGGGTGGGCTGTGATGCGGTAGGTACGTGGCACGGTGTACCGAATACCCGTTAGGTATCTCGGGAACCCTGTTCACATCGTTCGGGGCCGTATGGGAAACCTCGGCCGGACTCCCTGCGGATGGAACCTGGATAGGCGATAAACCTGGACTGGAGACTTAGGTGACTAGGTAGGTCGTGGCCGACACCCACGTTGGGCTTCCGCTTGAAGGTTGCCGAGTACATGTCGTGTAAACGACGGTAAGTGGTGGGAGCGTGTATGAAGAAGTACACCCCTGCAGGGTTATCATGATCTATTCGAATAGCCGCGTCCGCGGTAAAGGACTACTTGGTTGCCTATATAGTTCATAGACAAGTAAATGGAAACTACTAAAAGCCTCAAGATAAGTGTGAGTGCCGAGGATGGCTCTTCCGTTGGAAGACGGAGGCGGATCCTCGGTAGTGTATTGAAGTGGTGAGTAGTGGACTCGTGTGCGCAAAACCATTTCAAGTTGAAGTATCGTAGGATAGTCTAGCCAAGAGTCAAAGCTGGCTTGCTGCAATAACTCCACCAACCCTTCTTGACAATGTGCATGTATGTAGGATCTGATGTAAGTCTTGCTGAGTACCTTTGTACTCATGTTGCTATAATTTACATTTTACAGAAGACGCTGCAACCCCTTCTGATGGGTTCTACGTAGACGTTGACATCAACGAGTAGGCTGAAGGCCCAGGTGGTGATCCTGAGCTTATGAAGGACCACGTAGTATAGATAGGCTTTCCAAGCCTCTTTTATTTTACTAGTTGTCTGTACTCAGACAAGTTACTTCCGCTGCTGGCTTGTATGACTGTATGACTTGAATGTTGGGTCGTGAGACCCGTACCTTTGTGTATGTTATGTATGGCTCCCTGAGCCTTAAATAAAGTACTTGTGTCGTAGAGTCATGTTGTGATGCTTCGTTGTATTTGCACATATCGGGCATATTGTGTGTATGATTGAAATGCTTGGTATGTGTGGGATCTGACTACCTAGTTGTTTATCTTTAGTAGCCTCTCTTACCGGGAAATGTCTCCTAGTGTTACCGCTGAGCCATGGTAGCTTGCTACTGCTCTGGAACACTTAGGCTGGCCGGCATGTGTCCTTCTTCGTTCCTGTGTCTGTCCCTTCGGGGAAATGTCACGCATTAAGTACCGGAGTCCTGTTAGCCCGCTACAGCCCGGTTTACCGGAGTCCTGCTAGCCCAGTGCTACAGCCCGGACCCACTTGCTGATGACCGACACGTTCGAAGCTGGGTCATGGATGCCTGTCCCTGTAAGTCTGTGCCACTTTGGGTTTACGACTAGTCATGTCAGCCCGGGCTCCTTATCATATGGATGCTAGCGACACTATCATATACGTGAGCCAAAAGGCGCAAACGGTCCCGGGCAAAGGTAAGGCGACACCCGTGGGGATACCGTGCGTGAGGCCGCAAAGTGATATGAGGTGTTACCGGCTAGATCGATGTGACATCGAGTCGGGGTCCTGACAGCGTTGGCATCAGAGCCGGACTGCCTATAGGTTCTCCAAGCCAAACTGGTCGATGTTGAGTCTAGAAATTCTTTAGTTATATGTAGGGGAATTGTTTGTGGGTTGGAACGTAAGGCTCTTTTTACTCCTTTATCTTATGACATTCTGATCTGAGTCAGTCTATTCTTCCACCGGGGGTTAAGGAATTAGGATCTATTCTCTCTATTAGGTTCACGTGTACTAATCAGTAGTACCTTACAGGTTTGATGGATACAAGCCTAGTTCAGTTCTTCTACCACGTTATGTTGTTAGGATGGTTTCAGAACTTTGATATGATGATGTTGAGTGTGTATGAAATCCTTTGTCAAATGTCTCAAAATCCTTCTTGAGCATTTACAGCTGTTATGCTGCCGAAATTTTGCTAGAAATTCTAATGCCTTTGCATTATGATTGTGCTTTCAGATGGCCACTCGCGACCTCAATCAAGTGGTTCGCCTGACTCGATGCCTAGATGTACCCGGCCATACTGCCATGTTGGTCAGGGTAATGGCTGAGGCAGGATACCGTTGGTATCCTGAGTACACGGTCGAAGAGCAATTTCGGGACTTCAATCAAAGCCAGTATCTCTGCACTGTCAGGATATTTCCATCTTATCCTGGATCCACCGAGCCCCTTCACTGCTCCTATGGACTCGGGGTTACTATTGAGATGGCTGTGCAGGACGCCGCCTACTCTATGATGACCATCATGCGAGTCAGATCTGGTCTATTTCGGGACTCTGATTTCCGGTATATGCCAGGATCACTTCCGGGAGCACAAGGGTATCTCCAGGCTATCTATGCTGACCCCACCCAGGAGGATTCACGGACTTGCACCACTGCTGAGATGCTCGAGGATAAGGACCGTGAAAATCGGGCCTTGAGGTTAGAGCTCTTCAATACCCGTGCTGACCACTGGGCCACTTTGACTCGGTTTGCACCGGCGGTGCAAGCTGGATATTCGGATATGCGCGATCTCTATCCTGTGAGATCTGCTCTGCCAGACGTGATGGGTTGGCGTGATGTAGGAGGCATCACCCCACCTCGCGGTCCCCGCAGGCCACCGTCTGTTGGTCCAAGACCTCATCCTAGCCCCTATGGTCCACAAGCTCCGCGAGATCGTCTGTTTCCGGATGATCATGTTGAGCTTCCAGGCTATGGAGGTGACTTCTACGAGGACTACTACGGATCGGTCTGAGTTAGTGGTAGTATCACTAGTTCGTGTTAGCTGTGTCATCTATCATCCTGCGTGACTCGTGGGATATGACCTAGTTTGTACTTATCCGGAGGTGTAGAAAAATAATGTATAGGAGCTTGGAATGCCTTCGATGAGATGTAATCCTCTTTTCACCATAATAGTACTTTGTTTGGTCTTGTACTAGACCCTGTATGGTGTGTATGACGATGGAATAAAGAAGCAGTTTCTGTATCTACCATGTCATACGGATGATCATCCTGCATTTTGAGTTATTCCTTACATTTTGTATCCTATGTCGGAATTTTACCATCCTGACTAAATCATTGTCTTGTTTACCTAGGATGGTCAACACGCGCACTAACCCTGCTCCTCAAGAGCAGGCCGAAGGCAGTGAAGTCAGGGATGCAAATCTGCCTCATCCTCCTTCCCTAGCCGAGGTTATGATGGAAGCTGAGAGAAACAAGCGGGAGACCAACCGTTTGTTGGAGCGTATTGAACAGAACACAGCACACCATCAGAGGACTAACGTGGTGTCACTCAGTGATTTTATCAAATTACATCCACCCACGTTCCACCATTCCGTCGAGCCTCTCGACGCTGATGACTGGCTTCGCAGTATCTCTCACAAGCTACGTTCCGCGCTAGTAGCTGAGGCTGACAAGGTCACCTTTGCTGCATATCATCTTGAAGGCCCCGCCAGTCTATGGTGGGAAAATTATGGAGCTATGCGCCCAGCGGGCCATGTCACTACTTGGGCTGAGTTCAGTGAGGCTTTCCGTGAACATCACATTCCGGAGGGTCTCATGGACCGTAAACGTGAGGAATTTTGCAATTTCACCCAAGGCCGACTCTCTGTGGATGCTTACAGCAGGGAGTTTGGTAATCTCGCACGATATGCAACTGAGGAAGTTTCTACTGATGCCAAGAAGCAAGCAAGGTTCCGTAAGGGCCTTAGTCCTGAGCTTCACCGCGACCTCCGTCTGCATGAGTGCACATCTTTTCAGAAACTTGTTAACAAGGCCATTAGTGCTGAAACTGGTCAGACTGATTATGACGCAACACGCAAGCATGGCCATGACATGGGTTCCTCATCAGGTGCTGGTCCTCAGAAGCGCCGCGTGTGGGTGCCCAACACCGCCCTGCCACCCAGGTTCACACCGAGGCCATCTTTCCAGGCGCCTCGCCCTGTTCAACAGTCTGCACCAGCCAAGCCCTATGGGGGTCCAACCAACAATGCTCCTCCACGTACCAGCTCCGTGACTTGTTTCAAGTGTGGGGAATCTAGCCACTATATGCGTGAGTGTCCCCAGACTAACCCCAACCAGTCTGCTAAAGCTGTTGGCCGTGGCAAGCCGACAGGAAAAGTATTCCACGCCAAGCCGGCCACCGCCTCACGTGGCCATGTCAACTGTATCTCTGCCGAAGAAGCTCAAGAGGATCCCAACGTCGTTCTCGGTACGCTTCTTGTTAATTGCCACCCGGCATCTGTTCTTTTCGATACAGGAGCCTCTCATTCTTTTATATCCGAAAATTATGCTCGTTTGCATAACGTCGCATTCGGTGATATGCCAACCTCTATGGTAATTCAAACTCCGGGATCCAAATGGCAAACTTCTAGAGTAAGCCATGGAAATGAAATCCAAGTCGACAGACTTGTTTTCCTCGCGTCTTTGATAGCCCTTAAATCTTCAGATATTAATATCATTTTGGGTATGGACTGGATGTCGGCTCATCATGCCCAAATTGATTGCTTCTCTAGGACTGTTCAACTCACCCATCCTTCGGGGAAGATAGTCAATGTCTTGACCCGAATAGCCAAGCGACAGTTATATTCTCTTAACGCCAGCCCTTTGCCAGACCTTGAGGACGTTCCGGTAGTCCGTGACTTCCCGGATGTCTTCCCAGAGGAATTGCCAGGTGTTCCACCTGACAGAGATGTTGAGTTCGTAATAGACCTCATTCCAGGAACCGTTCTGATTGCTAGAAGACCCTATAAGATGGCACCACTAGAACTAGCCGAGCTTAAGAAACAACTCGATGAGTCCTTGAAAAAGGGTTTCATCCGACCTAGCTCATCTCCATGGGCTTGCCCCGTCCTATTCGTCAAGAAGAAGGATGGTACGGACCGGATGGTTGTAGATTATCGACCTGTCAATTTGGTCACAATCAAGAACAAATATCCGCTCCCCAGGATCAACGACCTGTATGATCAGCTCGCTGGATCCTCAGTCTTCTCCAAGATGGATTTGAGGTTGGGCTACCATCAAATCAAAATCAGGAACGGGGACATTCCTAAAACGGCCTTTGTTACTCGTTATGGCCAATACGAGTACACTATCATGTCCTTCGGTTTAACCAACGCTCCAGCCACCTTTTCTCGGTTAATGAACTCAATCTTCATGGAGTATTTGGATAAATTCGTCGTGGTTTACCTCGATGATATACTCATCTACTCCAAGAACGAGGAAGAACATGCCGAACATCTAAGGCTAGTGTTGAAGAAACTTCGAGAGTATCGCCTTTATGCCAAATTTTCTAAATGTGAGTTTTGGTTGTCAGAAGTGACCTATCTGGGTCATGTAGTATCTGGTAAAGGTATTGCTGTTAACCCTGAGCGAGTTCAAGCCGTCCTTAATTGGACTCCACCTGAATCGGTCAAGCAAGTTCGGAGTTTTCTGGGCTTAGCGAGCTATTGCCGTCGCTTTGTCGAAAATTTCTCCAAAGTTGCTAAACCTCTAACCGAACTCCTCAAGAAAGATAAAAAGTTCGAATGGACTCCACAATGTGAGCACAGCTTTCAGGAACTGAAAAGACGACTGACTTCTGCTCCCGTTCTGGTACCGCCAGACTTCTCCAAGGACTTTGTTATCTATTGCGACGCCTCGCGACAAGGACTAGGTTGCATTCTCATGCAAGATCGACACGTAATTGCCTACGCTTCGCGGCAATTGCACCCACATGAGGAGAATTATCCTACTCATGATCTAGAGCTTGCAGCCGTAGTCTATGCACTTAAGACCTGGCGACATTACCTCCTCGGTAACCGTTGCGAAATATTCACTGATCACCAAAGTCTGAAGTACATTTTCACCCAACCGGATTTGAATCTCAGGCAAAGACGTTGGGTTGAGTTGATCACAGACTTCGACTTAGGAATAACCTACACCCCAGGGAAAGCCAACGTCATGGCTGATGCGCTAAGTCGTAAATCTTATTGTAACAACCTGATGTTACAACAAAGTCAACCGCTTCTCCATGAGGAATTTCGGAAGCTTAACCTTCACATTGTACCTCAAGGTTTTCTTTCCACCTTGGTAGCAAAACCTACTCTTACGGATCAAATCATCACTGCCCAAAAGCGAGATAAGGGAATATCTAAAATCAAAGAGAACATTGCTAGCGGAGGTGCTAGTTGTTTCTCCACAAATGATCATGGTGTTGTGTACTTTGAGAACCGTCTAGTGGTTCCCAAGAACCAGCATCTACGGCAGTTGATCCTTAAGGAGGCTCATGAATCCCCTCTCACCATTCATCCCGGTAGTACTAAGATGTATCAGGACCTACGCCAGAGGTTCTGGTGGACTAGGATGAAGAGAGAAATTGCTCAGTATATTGCAAATTGCGACGTCTGTCGTCGTGTAAAAGCAGAGCACCAACGGCCTGCTGGCACCCTTCAACCCTTAGCTATTCCTGAATGGAAATGGGATAAAATTGGTATGGATTTCATTACCGGTTTTCCCAGGACCAAGAGAGGGAATAATGCTATTTTCGTCGTGGTCGATCGTCTTTCCAAAGTAGCCCATTTCCTACCTGTTCGAGAGAGTATAACCGCTAGTCAGCTGGCAGACTTATACATCTCCCGAGTAGTGTCCCTTCATGGTGTTCCTTTGGAAATTAACTCGGATCGAGGAAGTCTTTTCACCTCTCGATTTTGGGAAAGTTTCCAAAATGCTATGGGAACCCGTCTCTCCTTTAGCACCGCATTCCACCCTCAGTCGAGTGGTCAAGTGGAACGCGTCAACCAGATTCTAGAAGACATGCTTCGAGCCTCTGTTATCTCATTCGGAATGGACTGGGAAAAGTGCCTTCCATTTGCCGAATTCGCTTACAACAACAGCTATCAATCTAGCTTGGGTAAAGCCCCTTTTGAAGTTCTCTATGGACGACGGTGTCGAACACCCCTTAACTGGTCAGAGACCGGGGAAAGACAATTCTTTGGCCCGGATATGATTCAGGAAGCAGAAGAACAAGTTCGCATCGTTCGTGAAAAGTTGAAAACAGCCCAATCTCGTCAAAAGAGTCAATATGACCGAAAACATAAGGCTATGACTTTCGAGGTTGACGAGAAGGCTTATCTTCAGGTCACCCCTCTGAAGGGAACCCATCGTTTCGGTATCAAAGGCAAATTGGCTCCTCGTTACATTGGACCTTTTCGCATTCTTGCCAAACGAGGAGAAGTTGCCTACCAGTTGGAACTACCTCCGCATCTCTCCAGAGTCCACGATGTCTTCCACGTTTCTCAACTCAGGCGTTGCTTCTCGGATCCTATCCGTGGAGTGGACTACGAAACGCTTGATCTCCAAGATAATCTTACATACCGAGAGTACCCCATTCGTATCCTTGATCGGGCCGAGCGTACCACTCGACGTCATAATATCAAGTTTCTCAAGGTTCAATGGTCGCACCATTCTGAGGATGAAGCAACTTGGGAAAGGGAGGATCGTCTTCGACTCGAGTACCCCGCCTTCTTTCCGGAGGAACCCAAATCTCGGGACGAGATTCTTTTGAGTGGGGGTGAGTTATCACACCCTAGCTAGTCATGCATTAGAGTGTTGCATCATGTTTACTCTTTCATCAGAAACTTGAAATGGGGATGACAGAACCCCCAGTCCCCTCTGAAACCAACTAGGGTTACTAAAATAATTTTCAATGAACCTGAAATGCCCTTCTAAAATGCCCATCATTTTTGTCTTGGTTCAGAACCTCTGCCAAAAGTGGTGCACATTTTCCTAGGCCATCTTAGGGTTTTTTAATTAAATCATAAATATTTGAATTTGGGCATTTAAAATTATATAAAATATTTAAATGCTCAAATATTTCCAAACTAAAATGTTTCATGTTGGAAATAATCCAACTATGGACCAGGAGTAATTTGGTGATTTTTGAAGTTGCCTAGGTATTTTATTAAATTCAAACAAAGTTGCAGATATATTAAATAAAAACAGAAACAGAAAAAAAAGGGAAAAACTTACCTGTCGCCCAGTACCGGCCCACCTGCCGGCCCAGCCCAGCACCGCGCCAGCGAGCTGCTTCCGGCCAGGCAGGCAGGCAGGTGCTCGACGGCGAGCACCGCATGGGTGCCACGCACCTGCTCGCCGCCTCGCCGCCTCCCTCGCCCGGCTAACGCCGTGGATCGGCCTCCCTCTCTCCCCCGAACCCCCCAGACACCCCCTCTCCTCTCCAGCTCCTCCCCCTCGCACGCCCCAGCCATGGCCGACGCCATCGCCGCCACCCCCTCGCCGTAGCCACGCCCTCCGTCCACCCCACGCCGTGCCACCGTGTCCAGGAGCTCCGCCGCCGTCCACTTCATCGAGCTAGCCGAGCCCCGTGTGCTCGTGCGGCCCGAGACCACCGCACCGACCTCGCCCGAGCTCGCCGTCGCCGGAGATCCCCTTCAACGCCGTCGCCGCCTCAGCTCGTCCCCGACCCCGCCGGTGGCCTCTACGGGAGCGCTGTGAGCCTAGCTACTCCTCCGACCCTCTCTCTCTCATTCCCGAGCCGTGTAGCCACCGCACGAGGATCACACGCCCGCACCGCCGCGGATCTCGTCGCCGACGTGCTTCCGGCCACACTCCGGCCACAAGATGGTGTCCATCTTACTCACCGAGTCCCGCAGCACCTAGCTAGCCACTCCCCGAGCCTCACCGACCCCTCTAGCACCAAGTTCATCTTCGGACGAACCCCGGTGGCCGCCAAAGTCGTCGCCGGCGCCAACTCCGGCCACCCCGACCCCAACGGACTCCACCAAGAGCTGCGGCTTGTCCTCAGCTCCACTCCGGTGGTCTCCGCGACCCATTTGGTGGCCGAAATGGCCAAAACCACTCCCGCCGCCGCGTCGGGCTCGCCGGCGCCGCTGGCATTGACTTTGACCACGGGTGGTCCCTGGTTGACTCCCCTGAGTCAATGACAGGTGGGGCCCAGCCCTGTTAATTAAACATGTTTAGTTTTAATTAAACTTTAATTAAAATAATCACCCTGACATGCGGGACCCACTGTCAGGTTTGACCCAGACCTGTTCCGTTGACCTGCTGACGTCACACTGACGTCAGGCTGACGCAATAATGATTTTCTGGAATTATTCTAATATAGGAAATTCCAGAATATAATTTAAACTTCAAAAATTCATAACTTTTATTCTGTAACTCCAAATCAGACAAATTATATATGAAAAATGATCAGAAAAATCCAATCTATCCATCTGTACTATTTTCATGCATGACTAAACAAGTTAACCTGATGTTTAATGCAGAACAAGGAAAAGCACTTTAAAAGGCCATGTTTGAGTTTGAAATTTGAATCTTTGATTCAAATCTGTTCAAACCCTTCTGGTTTTAGTTGCATTAGCCCAACACACTCATATTGCCATGTTTCATGCATGCATCATATTGTTGCACATTGTTTGGTGATGGTTGTGTATCGGTGTCCTTTGCGACAGGTTCTGCCTCCGAGGAGTACCGTGATTACCCTAACGAAGAACCGTATCAGTGCATCGAACCATCAGGCAAGCAACCAACCATTTGATCATATCGATACAATCCCATGTTCTCGCTCCTGCTCTCTTTTACTGCATTAAGACAAGGCGTTTCAAACTGCTGTGTGCTACGGTAGTTGAACCCATTTCCTCTGCATGACCTGTCATTGCCACAGTAACTAGATGAAACCCACTAGCATGTGTAGGAGTTGATTGAGCCATATGTATGTGTTGTTCCTACCTTGCTATGCCTGCTATGCTTAGAGTCGTGTCAGGTCTGGTTCATCTGGGTGATGGCTAGAGTGAAATGACTATGTCGTTAATGAGAGTGGTGTGGTGAACACGATTTGGTAAAGGTATCGATGAGAGGCCATGTAGGAGTACATGGTGGGTTGTTTCATTGAAGCCGACCTTAAGCACTGAGATCTGTATGTGTGATTTAAGAATCAGCTACTACCATGCATTGGGCCCGAAACCAATGGACCCTCTCGGCTTCTTATTCACCCTAGTTCTCCGTCCAGGAGTTGCAAGTAGTTTCTGGTGTTTGTAGCCTACTGGAGGCCGTGGACAGCGCTGACCGTAGGGGTGGGCTGTGATGCGGTAGGTACGTGGCACGGTGTACCGAATACCCGTTAGGTATCTCGGGAACCCTGTTCACATCGTTCGGGGCCGTATGGGAAACCTCGGCCGGACTCCCTGCGGATGGAACCTGGATAGGCGATAAACCTGGACTGGAGACTTAGGTGACTAGGTAGGTCGTGGCCGACACCCACGTTGGGCTTCCGCTTGAAGGTTGCCGAGTACATGTCATGTAAACGACGGTAAGTGGTGGGAGCGTGTATGAAGAAGTACACCCCTGCAGGGTTATCATGATCTATTCGAATAGCCGCGTCCGCGGTAAAGGACTACTTGGTTGCCTATACAGTTCATAGACAAGTAAATGGAAACTACTAAAAGCCTCAAGATAAGTGTGAGTGCCGAGGATGGCTCTTCCGTAGGAAGACGGAGGCGGATCCTCGGTAGTGTATTGAAGTGGTGAGTAGTGGACTCGTGTGCGCAAAACCATTTCAAGTTGAAGTATCGTAGGATAGTCTAGCCAAGAGTCAAAGCTGGCTTGCTGCAATAACTCCACCAACCCTTCTTGACAATGTGCATGTATGTAGGATCTGATGTAAGTCTTGCTGAGTACCTTTGTACTCATGTTGCTATAATTTACATTTTACAGAAGACGCTGCAACCCCTTCTGATGGGTTCTACGTAGACGTTGACATCAACGAGTAGGCTGAAGGCCCAGGTGGTGATCCTGAGCTTATGAAGGACCACGTAGTATAGATAGGCTTTCCAAGCCTCTTTTATTTTACTAGTTGTCTGTACTCAGACAAGTTACTTCCGCTGCTGGCTTGTATGACTGTATGACTTGAATGTTGGGTCGTGAGACCCGTACCTTTGTGTATGTTATGTATGGCTCCCTGAGCCTTAAATAAAGTACTTGTGTCGTAGAGTCATGTTGTGATGCTTCGTTGTATTTGCACATATCGGGCATATTGTGTGTATGATTGAAATGCTTGGTATGTGTGGGATCTGACTACCTAGTTGTTTATCTTTAGTAGCCTCTCTTACCGGGAAATGTCTCCTAGTGTTACCGCTGAGCCATGGTAGCTTGCTACTGCTCTGGAACACTTAGGCTGGCCGGCATGTGTCCTTCTTCGTTCCTGTGTCTGTCCCTTCGGGGAAATGTCACGCATTAAGTACCGGAGTCCTGTTAGCCCGCTACAGCCCGGTTTACCGGAGTCCTGCTAGCCCAGTGCTACAGCCCGGACCCACTTGCTGATGACCGACACGTTCGAAGCTGGGTCATGGATGCCTGTCCCTGTAAGTCTGTGCCACTTTGGGTTTACGACTAGTCATGTCAGCCCGGGCTCCTTATCATATGGATGCTAGCGACACTATCATATACGTGAGCCAAAAGGCGCAAACGGTCCCGGGCAAAGGTAAGGCGACACCCGTGGGGATACCGTGCGTGAGGCCGCAAAGTGATATGAGGTGTTACCGGCTAGATCGATGTGACATCGAGTCGGGGTCCTGACAAATTCCTTCATATGGATCAAAATCCTCATATGGACACAAGTCCTCTTATGGACCAAATTCTTCATCTGGATCAAATTCCTCACGTGGATCCAAATCCTCATATGAATATCATCATGCTAACACTTCTGTTTCGCAGGGAAAGTCTAAAGGATATGAATATGTGCATTATTCTTCAAAGCATTATGTTCATAAGTTCTCGAAGAATTTCTCTGCTTATTCATATGCTTATCCTAACCCCTCTTCTATGAAACGAAGTGCACTGGCTTCAATGCCATCATTTTCTTATGGAGCTCATAGAATGATGAACTCTTTGCCACCCCTCTAGATGTGGGTGGTGAAGAAAAAGAACTAATCTCTTATGCAAGGTCAGGTCTCCAGACGAACTTAATCGTCTGAAGAATTTGCTGGAGACCTGAATGTGCTTGAATGGACGCAAGTTAATCATGAAGAAATGAATTACTCATTTCTCACGTCCTCATGTTGCTTTATCTGTTACTGTTGATGAAATTGATATCATATTCTTCACTGATGAAGTATATGGGTTCGTAAGTTGCACTAATTCATCTATAGGATGAACAACCCAAAGCTACTGAGTGGGTCCTTGACAGTGGATGTGCAAATCACATGACCGGTGACAAGAACTTATTGATGGACACTGCTTTATCTCCATCTCATCTGAAGCATATCACCTACGCTGACAAAGGCAAAAGCAAGGTATTCGGTCTAGGTAGGGTTGCGATCTCAAAGGATAGACACATGGACAAAGTCATGCTTGTTGAGTCCTTAGGATTCAACCTCATGTCTGTATCAATGCTTGGTGATCTTGATATGGTTGTCGTCTTTGGCAAATATTGTTGCATTGAGCTAATGGAATTTGACAATTCCAAAGTCTTCGAAGGCTTTAGGAGAGGAGACTTGTATATTGTTGATTTCTCTGCAGGACCACACCCTACCACATGTCTACTTGCAAAAGCTTCAGAAGGCTGGTTATGGCATCGACGACTTGGTCATGCTGGGATGAGGAACTTGCATACACTCGCGAAGAAGAAGCATGTCATTGGCATCGAGCGTGTCAAATTCCTCAAAGATCATCTTTGTGGGGCTTGTGAGGCTGGGAAGATCACCAGAGCCAAGCATCCCTCGAAGACAATCATGACCACTTCTCGTCCCTTTGAATTACTTCACATGGATCTCTTTGGCCCAACTCATTATGCCACGTTCACTAGTTCTGCATCATTATATGGCTTTGTCATTGTTGATGATTATCCTCATTATACCTGGGTGCATATCATCACTTACAAAAATGAAGTGTAGGAAGTCTTCAAACGATTTTCCTCAAGAGCATCTACGAACTTCGGTGTGAAGATCTAGCATATCAGGAGTGATAATGGAACCGAGTTCAAGAACACTGGTCTCGATGAATATCTTGATATACTTGGTATTACTCACGAGTTATATGCTCCCTATACTCCTCAGCAGAATGGCATCATGGAGCGCAAGAATAGAACTCTTGTTGAGATGGCTCACACTATGCTTGATGAATACAAGACTCCATAGTGTTTCTGGCCAGATGCTATTGATACTGCATGCCACATCATCAACAGAGTATATCTTCACAAATTCTTCAAAAGGACCTCATATTAACTCCTCACTGACAAGAAACCCAATGTAAGTTATTTCAAAGTCTTCGGTGTTAAATGCTGGATTAGAGATCCTCACCACCACTCTAAATTTGCACCGAAAGCACATGAGGGTTTTATGCTTGGTTACAAAAAGGACTCGCACACCTAAAGAGTCTTCAACACCTATCATCACAAGGTTGTTGAAACTGCAGATGTGCGGTTCGATGAAACTAATGGCTCGCAAAGAGAGCACCTACCTCCTGTGCTTGATGAAGTGTCACCTGAGAAATCCATCAAGTTCAAAGCTACTGAGGATGTCATTCCTACCGAAGAATCTGCTGAAGAAGTCATTCTAGATCATGAAGAAAATCATGTTGGTGCTACTGAAGAAAATGGCCCTGAAGAAATTGCTGGGCCTAAGCAAAGTCGTCAACCTGCTCATCCTCGCCTTGCAAACGAAGTGCAGATTGAGAAAATCATCAACGACATCAACGCACCAGGTCCTCTCACGCGCTCAAAAGCTTCACACTTGTCTAACTTTTGTGGGCATTTTGCGTTTGTCTCTATCACAGAGCCCACCAAAGTTGATGAAGCATTCATGGAATTTGAGTGGATTCAAGCTATGCAAGATGAATTGCATCAATTCGAGCTCAACAATGTGTGGGAGCTTGTCAAGCGACCAGACCCACGCAAGTATAACATCATCGGCACCAAATGGATATACCGCAACAAACAAGATGAAAATGGCCTCATGGTGAGGAATAAGGCTCGTCTTGTAGCTCAAGGCTACACACAGGTTGAAGGAATTGATGTCGGTGAAACTTTTGCACCTGTTGCTAGACTTGAAGCTATTCGCATATTGCTTGCTTATGCTAACCATCATAATATCATCTTACATCAAATGGATGTGAAAAGTGCATTCCTCAATGGTAAGCTTGAGAAAGAAGTATATGTTGCTCAACCACCAGGTTTTGAGGATCCAAAATTTCCAGATCATGTCTACAGACTCAACAAGTCCCTCTATGGCCTCAAGCAAGCACCTAGGGCATGATATGATACATTGAAGGAATTCCTCATGAATAAAGGCTTCAAACCCGGTTCACTTGACCCAACTCTTTTCACCAAAGCATATGATGATGAATTATTCGTGTGCCAAATATATTTTGATGATATTATCTTTGGTTGTACTAACCAACGTTACAATGACGAATTTGCCTATAAGATGAGTGAGGAATATCAAATGTCCATGATGGGAGAGCTGAAATTCTTCTTAGGTCTTCAAATTCGTCAACAACACAATGACATATTCATATCTCAGGAGAAATACCTCAAGGATGTGTTGAGGAAATTCGGCATGCAACATTGCAAAGGCGTCAAAATCCCTATGCCCACAAATGGCCATCTATGCACCGATGAAAATGGTAAAGACTTCAATCAAAAGGTATACCGCTTCATGATTGGCTCTTTATTGTATCTATGTGCATCTAGGTCGGATATTATGCTTAGTGTTTGCATGTGTGCCCGATTTCAAGCTACACCGAAGGAATCACACCATAAGGCTGTGAAGCATATTCTTCGATATCTAGATCACACACCAACACCTGGATTATGGTATCCCAAGGGCTCTTCTTTTGATATCATTGGATATTCTGACTCTGACTATGCTGGTGATCGGGTGGACCGCAAGTCAACATCAGGCACATGTCATTTCCTCGGACGACCCTTGGTATGTTGGTCCTTGAAGAAACAGAACTGCATATCACTCTCTACTGCTGAAGCTGAGTACATTGCTGTTGGATATTGTTGTGCTCAATTGCTATGGATGAAGCAAACCCTCAAAGACTATGGCATCAATGTGAAGAATGTGCCACTCTACTACGACAATCAGCATGCTATCAAGTTTGCTCACAACCCAGTTTAGCACTCGAAGACAAAGCACCTCCAGATTCGTCATCATTTTCTTCATGACCATGTGTTGAAGGGCGACATATCCATTGACCATGCAAATACTGAAGATCAGCTGGCCAATATCTTCACAAAGCCCTTGGATGAGAAGAGATTTAGCAAGTTGCGATGTGAGCTAAATATCTTAGAATCTTCGAATGTTCTTTGAAAAGGACGCACATCCTAACACTTATGCAAATTTGATGACTTAGATGTGCAACACACGAAGTAACATTTTTCTTCAATCAATGAAGACTAACCCTCTAGGTGTGAAAAAAATTAATGAAGAATTTGATTCTCAGAACCCTACGACAATTGTATGCGGTGTCGGAAATCATCATTCTTATACGGTGGGTTACGCCACCAACCAAAGTTGAAAATCTTCAATTTGAGTTTTTGCAATTTCCTCAGTCTTTCCATTGTTTTTCTTCATTGCTATATATATATTTGAGTTTTTCATGTCCTCTACAACATTCACTTATAGCTAATTCTTCAAGTTGCTTTTTCATCTAAGTTAATGTGATCGGACCCTTTCCCCCTCTATGCTATACGCAACCCAGTCTGTTCACAAATTCTTCATGTGCGTTCTATTTGAAACTCATTCAACATCTTCACTGTGTCCTTGACAACTGAAGAATGTGCGAGCGAAACATTAAAATTTTCATATCTAATTTTTTGGCTTTTGCCGCTCAAATCCTTCCGCATCCCACAAATGGATTAAACAACTCACCGAAGATCTCACATGATCTCCACCTCTCTATACGTGGGTGACACATGTCGCTAGGATGGCAAGGGTCAGGGGCATGTTCGTCCAAATTCTTCGAATGAACAGTTTTTCACTGTCTTATAAATACCCCTCCCCGTGCGCCTCAATTCATTTACTCCGCTCAACCTCTCCCTCTCCCGTTCGAGCTCTCTGACCTGGCGCCGCTGCTAATCTCCATCATCGCCGGTGAGGAAGAGCTTAGCTGCCTCGACCTCGTCATCGTCGTACTCGCGCCGGCCACGAAAATCTTTACCTCCGCCGCCGCCGTAGCTGTCTTCCGCCGCCAAGTTAGGGCGTGGAAGATCTGAACGAACGAGCTTCTCCAGTTCATCTCTCAGTTCGTCGTGTTCTTCGTCAAGGGTAAATAGAACTCGCTTTTACTGCCCTTGTTGTTTCTGATGATTCTCACAAAATCTTCAAAAGGTGTTTTTATTCTTCAATCTTCACATTCTTAAACACCACAGTTGCATTTGTTCTTGATCTTTCTCCCTAAGATATACGTTTCTTCAAGATTCCTCAATTGTGTGGATTTATGATCCACAACTCTAGGACCTAAGCCAAGAACTCTTAGTGAAATTCTTCAAGACTCCCTAGTCAAATCCTTCAAACTTGATTCTTTTAAAAAAAAACTAATTCTGAGAACGCATATGACCTCTTCAAATTCTTCGCACCTATATTCTGTTCACAGTTACACATGTCTGCTGCTGAATCACTAGGTTCTCATCAACTTAACTCATTTGCAGCGTTCCTCGAAGAAAAACTGCACACTTCTTCAGAGACATCAATTGCTCAGAATCCTCAGCTAGAGAAAATGGCAGAGGAAAAGCATCCTCAAAAGGGAGGCAAGAGGCCTAAAACAAACACAGCGTTTGAAATCCCTGAAGAAATCTATGCAGATCACTGCACTCCTGACGAGGCCACTCATGGCAAGGAGAATAAGAACCAGCGCAAAGTGTGTATTCAACGGATTGAACGAAGATGGGCACGGGAATGGAGGGATTACCGCTATGTAACTCCCAAATACATGAAGAAATTCACTGTAAATCCTCCATGCCCAAGACCTCCACTGGCACCAGGCCAAGAAGCAGATCCCTCTAGCATTATAAGAGGTGAGGAATTTCCTAAAGAATGGGCCAAGCGCCAAAATAAATTGGCTAAAGTAGCAAAGGAAGCAGTGAAGAAACTCAATGAAGATTCTGCTGCTGCTGAAGCATCTGCTAGTCAGCCTAAGAAGGCTATGAAAAAGAAATCTACAGTAAAGCCAACTTCCTTAGCAATGCCCTCACGGCCCAGCTCTGCAATGCCCTCATGGCCCAGCTCCTCAATACCCTCACGGCCCAGCTCATCAAAACCCTCAGGGTTTTCTGCTCAAGCAAAGCCCTCAGTTGCACCTTCAAAGTCCTCAGCACCAGTGCATCTTGCCACGTGCCAACGGACAACAGGCTTTTCATTTGCTTCAGGAGCCTCAGCAAGTTCCTCAACACAGCCACAGCTGCTGAAGAAAAAGGTCACTACTGGACGCGGCACAAGGCCAAGTCCTCATAAGAAGCAGGTCACCTTTGAAGTCATGTCGACGGAGCTGATAATGAAGAGCTAGCTCAAATCATCAAAGATAGACAAAGTCAGGCCGCTAGTGCCAAAGGCAGTGTTGTGCTGCTCATGCTGGATCCCAAGAAGATCCTCGACTACATCGATCTTTGGCACAAAGATCCCAACACTCCCCTTCCTGATCTGAACCTCGCACCAGGCCAAAGTCACGTGTTGACTGCTTCCATAGCTAAAGAGAAATGGAAGTGTAGAAAGGCCAGATCAGTGAAGAAATCCCAATACAGAAAGGAGCACTATTTGAAGAAGAATGCACTAAAAATGACGACTGAAGAACTTGTAACAGTTCAGTTAGAAATCAAAGCTCCCAGTGACGAATTTGATGCTTACAAAGCTGATTGGCTAGGAGCCAAAGTCAGATTTGTCAAACTGGCTAAAGGCCTCAAACCCAATGTTGCTGATGAAGCGCAACAAGAAGTTCCTCAGGGTGAAGCATCTGCTCAGTCCACTGAAGAACATGCTAGCACCGCTGATGAAAATCAGGCTACTGAAGAAACTGAGAGTACCAGGGCTGATGATAACATTCCAGCGTCTGAAGAAACTGCCAGGGCAACCACTAGTGTTGCGCCTGAAGAATAAGACAGGCCAGCTGAAGCATCGGATGCTGCACCTGAAGAATTTGAACAAGTCAGGACAACTGCATCAGTTGTGCCTGAAGAAACTGCACCAAATCCCTCTGCTCCTCCTGCACCAACTCCAAGTCCTATCCTTCCTTCTGCATTAGAAGCAAAGAAAACCAAGGCTGCAGAGTGAGCAGCTTTGAAGAAAAGGAAAGCATCTGCTGCTTCAGAGTCTTCAGAACCAAAGAAGATGAAGACTTTGACGAGCTCATTTGAAAATCCTATAGATGTTGTTTCTGTTTCAAGCATGCCATCAAAGGAGATTGTTCCCTTTGGTGAGGATTATAAAATTCTTGATGACTCAGATGAGGATGATCCTTTTGCTGCTTTGACAGAGCAGTTGGATGAAGAAATTGAAGCTGAACATGCAATTTCACCTCCACTAGTATCATCACCCATGCCTCAGTTCACAGCTGAAGAGACAGGTGTTGAGGAAATTGATGAAGATGATGAAGACGTGGATATTGGGTGTTCCACTCCTATCATGAATGATGACTTCTAGGAAAGTCATCACCCCAATTCACCACTATTCACTCCTTTGTAACAAATTCCTCAATCCCCGGTTCAGACAGAAGAAATTCATACGGGCTCTGAAGAACATCAAGCTTCTCTTCACTCCATCCCCGAAGAAATTCCGGCCACTAGTGCTGATGAAACTGAGAAGAAAACTGCAGAAGAAACTGCTCCAGAGGTTTCTCAGCCTGCTGCTCCAGAGGCTGCACTTGAAGTGGCTATGAAGACTTCAATTATAAATCTTCAGCCCAAGCCACAGGATCCTCTCTCCAAGAAACAGAAGTTCAAGGCTGATGACTTCTTTGCTGAGCACCGGTTCTTCTCTGACTTCAATCCGTATGACGCTGCTCTTCTTCACCGCGAGCGCTTCTGGACTGCCTCACAGATGAACTTCTACTCCTCACTGCTATTTGACGAGAAAGTGTTTGACCATGAGCATCTTCCTCATGTGGACATGGAGTCACTTCCATGCTTTACTCCAGTCCTTAGTGTTCTTCATGATGCAGGGCTGCTCAACTTTTGCGTTGACATCTGCGACTGGAATGAAGAGCTAATTCTTCAGTTCTACGCCACTCTGCATCTAACAGGCAATGTTGACAATGTCAATTCATGGGTTTTGGACTGGATGACTGACAATACGCATCACAAAACTCTGGCCTCTGAATTGTTTCATGCCGTCCCAGTCAGTCCAACCCCTGAAGGAGCCCTGAAGCTTTATGAAGAACCTGAACTACCAAACCATCTGATGCAAGTGCCAATGAAGCCTTTGAAGGCTGGCCAAGCGCCAAGGACAAATTTCCTCGTCAAGGAATTGTTGTATGTGCCAAGGACAGTCTATCGCATCTTGGCCAAAACCATCAGTCCGATCAAGGGCCACAACTCTGAAGAAGAAGAGTTTGTTGGCATCATGAAGAATCTGCTGTTCAACATCATGCATTTTATCACAATCAACTATCATGATTTCTTCATGAGGACTTTGGCCAATGCTGCTTTATCACCGTTTGAATTGAAGCCTTACGCTCTCTGGATCATGAAATTCATCAGATCACGGACTTCAATTCACTACAAGGCTGATTTTCAAAATCATCTCAGCTATTTGCCCCCAATCGAAGTCCTCAAAAGTACTATTTCCTCAGCTGATGAGAAGGGCAAGGCTGCAGTTATTGATGAAGGCACTCGTCCTTTGGATGGACAGTTTTGAAAGGCAGCATCCTACTCCACTAATGATGACTCTGCCACACATGATACTGCTGCAAATGCTTCAAAGCATAGTCCTCAGGCAATAGCTCCGCGTGTGATGATTGATCATGAGATGCTCCTAAGTCTTCATCAAAAGGTTAATAGAAATCACAAGTGGGTCAAGCGTCAGTTTGGTGCTATTCTTAAGAACATGACTGTCACTCAAAACTCTGTGAAGAAGAATCACTGTTATCTGCATCAAGTCTTCGACCACACCTGGGCTATTCTCTCACATATATGCACTGATGATGAACTCAAGGAAATGGACTTCCAAAAGGACTTTGACTGGTCTCGGCCTCCTTCGAAGAAATTCAAGAAGGTCAAAGTTCCTCAGCTGGTTGTCAGCTCATATTCTTCATCGTGCAAGACGGATGAAGCTGAAGATTTGAACGATGCTACGGCATGCCCTACTACAACGGACGACCCCAACATCGTTGGCGCTCCTCCGTCGACATCATGAAGAAATTCTTCAGGGGTGTTGATACGTCTCCAACGTATCTATAATTTTTGATTGTTCCATGCTATTATATTACCTCTTTTGGATATCTATGGGCTTTATTTTACACATTTATATCATTTTTGGGACTAACCTACTAACCGGAGGCCCAGCCCGTATTGCTGTTTTTTTTGCCTATTTCAGTATTTCGAAGAAAAGGAATATCAAACGGAGTCCAAACGGAATGAAACCTTCGGGAGCGTGATTTTTGGAATGAACATGATCCAGAGAGCTTGGAGTGCAAGTCAAGAAGCTCCTGAGGGCCCCACGAGATAGGCCCCCCCTGTAGGGCGCGCCCCCCTGTCTCGTGGGCCCCTCGGGCGACCACCGACGTACTTCTTCCTCCTATATATACCTACGTACCCCGAAAACATCCAGGGGCACCACGAAACACAATTTCCACCGCCGTAACCTTCTGTTTCCGCGAGATCCCATCTTGGAGCCTTCGTCGGCACTCTGCCGGAGGGGGAATCGACCATGGAGGGCTTCTACATCAACATCCTTGCCCCTCCAATGAGTTGTGAGTAGTTTACCACAGACCTACGGGTCCATAGTTATTAGCTAGATGGCTTCTTCTCTCTTTTTGGATCTCAATACAATGTTCTCCCCCTCTCTTGTGGAGATCTATTCGATGTAATCTCTTTTTGCGGTGTGTTTGTCGAGATCCGATGAATTGTGGGTTTATGATCAGATTTATCTATGGATATTAATTGAATCTTCTCTGAATTCTTTTATGTATGATTGAGTTATCTTTGCAAGTCTCTTTGAATTATCAGTTTGGTTTGGCCTACTAGATTGATCTTTCTTGCCATGGGAGAAGTGCTTAGCTTTGGGTTCAATCTTGCGGTGTTCTTACCCAGTGACAGAAAGGGTTGCAAGACACGTATTGTATTGTTGCCATCGAGGATAACAAGATGGGGTTTATATCATATTGCATGAGTTTATCCCTCTACATCATGTCATCTTGCTTAATGCGTTACTCTGTTCTTATGAACTTAATACTCTAGATGCAGGCAGGAGTCGGTCGATGTGTGGAGTAATAGTAGTAGATGCAGGCAGGAGTCGGTCTACTTGTTATGGACGTGATGCCTATATACATGATCATGCCTAGATAATCTCATAACTATGCGCTTTTCTATCAATTGCTCGATAGTAATTTGTTCACCCACCGTAATACTTATGCTATCTTGAGAGAAGCCTCTAGTGAAACCTATGTCCCCCGGGTCTATCTCTTATCATATTTGCTTTCAATCTACTTTTATTTGCATCTTTACTTTTTGCATCTATATTATAAAATACCAAAAATATATTTATCTTATCATACTATCTCTATCAGATCTCACTTTCGCAAGTGGTCGTGAAGGGATTGACAACCCCTTTATTGCGTTGGTTGCGAGTTCTCAGTTTGTTTGTGTAGGTGTGTGGGACTTTTGAGGAGCCTCCTACTGGATTGATACCTTGGTTCTCAAAACTGAGGGAAATACTTACGCTACACTTGCTGCATCACCCTCTCCTCTTCGGGAAAAACCAACGCTAGCTCAAGACGTAGCAAGAAGGATTTCTGGCGCCGTTGCCGGGGAGGTCTTTGCTCAAGTCAAGACATACCAAGTACCCATCACAAACCCATCTCCCTCGCATTTACATTATTTGCCATTTGCCTCTCGTTTTCCTCTCCCCCACTTCACCCTTGACGTTTTATTCGCCCTCTCTTTCCCAATCTCCTCCTCTCTTTTTGCTTGCCGTTTTTCTGTTTGCTTGTGTGTTGGATTACTTGTTGCCATGGCGCAAGATAATACCAAATTGTGTGATTTCTCGAATACCAATAATAATGATTTCCTTAGTACTCCGATTGCTCCTCTTAATGATGTTGAGTCTTGTGAAATCAATGCTGCTTTGCTGAATCTTGTCATGAAAGATCAATTCGCCGGCCTTCCTAGTGAATATGCCGCTACTCATCTAAACAATTTTGTTGATTTGTGTGATATGCAAAAGAAGAAAGATATGGATAACAATATTGTCAAATTGAAGTTATTTCCGTTTTCACTTAGAGATCGTGCTAAAGTTTGGTTTTCGTCTTTGCCTAAAAATAGTATTGATTCTTGGAACAAGTGCAAAGATGCTTTTATCTCTAAGTATTTTCCTCCCGCTAAGATCATCACTCTTAGGAACGATATTATGAATTTTAAACAACTTGATCATGAGCATGTTTCCCAATCTTGGGAAAGAATGAAATTGATGCTTCGCAATTGCCCTACTCATGGTTTGAATTTATGGATGATCATACAAATTTTTTATGCCGGTTTGAACTTTGCTTCTAGAAATCTCTTAGATTCGGCCGCGGGAGGTACCTTTATGGAAATCACGTTAGGATAAGCTACAAAACTTCTTGATAATATTATGACTAATTATTCTCAATGGCACACTGAAAGATCTTCTAGTAAAAAAGTGCATGCTATAGAAGAAATCAATGTTTTGAGTGGAAAGATGGATGAACTTATGAAGATGTTTGCTACTAAAAATACTCCTCTTGATCCTAATGATATGCCTCTGTCTTCCTTGATTGAGAATAATAATGAATCTATGGATGTGAATTTTGTTGGTAGGAATAGTTTTGGATACAATGCTTATAGAGGAAATTTTAATGCTAGACCGTTCCCTAGTAATCCCTCTAATAATTATGGAAATTCCTACAATAATTCTTATGGTAATTTTAATAAGATGCCATCTGATTTTGAGAATAGTGTGAAAGAATTTATGATTTCTCAAAAGAATTTTAATGCTTTGCTTGAAGAAAAACTGCTCAAAGTTGATGATTTGGCTAGGAATGTTGATAGACTTTCACTTGATGTTGATTCTCTTAAACTTAGACCTTCTCCTCCTAAGCATGATATCAATGAGTCTCTCAAAGTAATGAGAATTTCCATTGACGAGTGCAAGGAAAGAACCGCTAGATTGCGTGCTAAGAAAGATAGCTTTATAAAAGCGTGTTCTTCTAGTTTCCGTGAAAACAATGATGAGGATCTTAAAGTTATTGATGCGTCTCCTATTAGATCTATGTTTTGCAATATGAATTTTGATGATTATGGGACTGATGATGAATCAACTTTGCCTAGAAGGCATCCCAAGAATTCGGAGTCTTTAGATCTTAACGCTAAATTTGGTAAAAGTGAGATTGGAGAATCCTCAACTTCTAATAATGTTGAACCCACTATCTCGGATTTCAAGGAATTTTATTATGATAATTTTTCTTTAAAAGGTTGTATTTCCTTGTTGCAATCCGTTGTTAATTCTCCTCATGCTTATAGTCAAAATAAAGCTTTTACCAAACATATTGTTGATGCCTTGATGCAATCTTATGATGAAAAACTTAATTTGGAAGTTTCTATACCTAGAAAACTTAATGATGAGTGGGAACCTACTATAAAGATTAGAATTAAAGATTATGAGTGTTTTGCTTTGTGTGATTTGGGTGCTAGTATTTCCACGATTCCAAAAACTCTATGTGATATTCTAGGTTTCCATGATCTTGAAGATTTCTCTTTAAATTTGCACCTTGCGGATTCCACCATTAAAAAGACTATGGGAAGGATCAATGATGTTCTTATTGTTGCAAATAGAAATTTGGTGCCCGTAGATTTTATCGTTCTTGATATAGATTGCAATCTTTCTTGCCCTATTATTCTTGGTAGACCTTTCGTTAGAACGATTGGTGCGATTATTGATATGAAGGAAGGGAACATTAGATTCCAATTTCCCTTAAAGAAAGGCATGGAGCACTTTCTAAGAAAGAAAGTAAAATTACCTTATGAATCTATCATGCGTGCTGCTTATGAATTTAGTGCCAAAGATGGCACTCGTTAGATCTATCTTCGCTTTTATGCCTAGCTAGGGGCGTTAAACGATAGCGCTAATTGGGAGGCAACCCAATTTTCTTTATGTTCTTTGTTTTTGTTCCTGTTTAGTAATAAATCTTGCATATACTTTCTGTTTAGATGCGTTTTCATGTTTTATTTAGTGTTTGTGCCAAGTAGAACCTATAGGATAAACTATGATGATAGTTGATTTGATTCTGCTGAAAAACAGAAACTTTGCACTCACGAGAAAAAATTCAATAAATTATAGAAACGTGCTTTTGCATTGATTCTTCTTGCTGATGATCAATAAACAAATTTTCCAGTACGTCCTATTTTGGTAGGATTTTTAAAATTCCATAAGTTTGCATTAGTTATAGATTGCTACAGACTGTTCTGTTTTTGACAGATTCTATTTTTCGTGTGTTGTTTGCTTATTTCAATGCATCTATGGCTAGTAAATTAGTTTATAAACCATAAGGAAGTTGGAATACAGTAGGTTTAACACCAAAATAAACAAAGAATGAGTTCATTACAGTACCTTATGTGGTGGTTTTGTTTTCTCTCACTAACGGAGCTTATAAGATTTCTTGTTGAGTTTTGTGTTGTGAAGTTTTCAAGTTTTGGGTAAAGCTTTTATGGACTATGGAATAAAGGGTGGAAAGAGCCTAAGCTTGGGGATGCCCAAGGCACCCCAAGATATTCAAGAATAGCCAAAAGCCTAAGCTTGGGGATGCCCCGGGAAGGCATCCCCTCTTTCGTCTTCGTTCATTGGTAACTTTACTTGGAGCTATATTTTTATTCTCCACATGTTATGTGTTTTGCTTGGAGCGTCGTGTATTATATTAGTCTTTGCTTTTTAGTTTACCACAATCATACTTGTTGTACACACCTTTTGGGAGAAGCTTATTTGATTAAGAATTTGCTAGAATACTCTATGTGCTTCACTTATATTTTTTGAGCTTGATAGTTTTTGCTCTAGTGCTTCACTTATATCTTTTAGAGCACGGTGGTGTCTTAATTTTATAGAAATTGCTAGTATCTCATGCTTCACTTATATTATTTTGAGAGTCTCTTAGAACAGCATGGTATTTGCTATGGTTACAAAGTTGGTCCTAGAATGATGAGCATCCAAGTAGGGTATAATAAAAACTATCATAGAAAAAGAATTGGATGCTATGATCAACTTGATGCTTGATAATTGTTTTGAGATATAAAGGCAGTAATATTAGGGTCGTGCTAGTGGATAATTATGAAATTGAGAAATACTCTTGTTGAAGTTGGCAAGTCCCGTAGCATGCACGTATGGTAAAAGTTGTGTGACAAATTTGTTGCATAAGGTGCTCTTTTGAGTGTCTTCCTTATGAGTGGCAGTCGGGGACGAGCGATGGAATTTTTCCTACCAATCTATCCCTCTTGGGGCATGCGTAGTAGTACTTTGCTTCGAGGGCTAAGTAGACTTTTGGAATAAGTATACGAGTTCTTCTTTGACTAATGCAAGTCCATGGACATATGCACACTTATCCTTCCACTTTGCTAGCTTTTCTTATTACCGCGCAACTCTCGCTGGTATTGAACCCTTTATTTACCTTCCTCAAAACAGCCACCATACCTACCTATTATGGCATTTGCATAGCCATTCTGAGATATATTGCCATGCAACTTTCCACCGTTCCGTTTATTATGACACGTTCCATCATTGTCATATTGCTCTTTTGCATGATCATGTAGTTGACATCGTATTTGTGGCAAAGCCACGTTCATAATCTTCATACATGTCGCTCTTGATTCATTGCATATCCCGGTACACCGCCGAAGGCATTCACATAGAGTCATATCTTGTTCCAGCTTTGAGTTGTAATTCTTGAGTTGTAAATCCATATAAGTGTGATGATCTTCATTATTAGAGCATTGTCCTAGTGAGGAAAGGATGATGAAGACTATGATTCCCCCACAAGTCGGGATGAGGCTTCGGACTTTATAAAAATAAAAGAGGCCAAAGAAGCCCACCAAAAATAAAAATAAAAAAAGAGAAAGAAAAAAAGAGAAAAAAAGAGAAAGAAAGAAAAAAAATGAGAGAAAAAGAGAGAAGGGACAATTGCTACTATCTCTTTTTCCACACTTGTGCTTCAAAATAGCACCATGATCTTCATGATAGAGAGTCTCATATGTTGTCACTTTCATATACTAGTGGGAATTTTTCATTACAAAACTTGGCTTGTATATTCCAATGATGGGCTTCCTCAAAATGCCCTAGGTTTTCGTGAGCAAGCAAGTTGGATGCACACCCACTTAGTTTCTTTTGTTGAGCTTTCATATATTTATAGCTCTAGTGCATCCATTGCATGGCAATCCCTACTCACTCACATTGATATCTATTGATGGGCATCTCCATAGCCCGTTGATACGCCTAGTTGATGTGAGACTATCTTCTCCCTTTTTGTCCTCACAACCGCCACCATTCATCACCATAGTGCTATGTTCATGGCTTGCGCTCATGTATTGCGTAAGAGTTGAAAAAGCTGAAGCGCGTTAAAAAGTATGAAAAAATTGCTCGGCTCGATCGGGGTTGTGCATGAGGGAGTATTTTGTGTAATGAAAATGAAGCATGGCCTAACTATATGATTTTGTAGGGATAAGCTTTCTTTGGCTATGTTATTTTGATAGGACATGATTATTTGTTAGTATGCTTTGAAGCATTATTATGTTTATGTTTTATAAGCTTTTATCTTGAATCATTTGGATCTGAACATTCATGCCACATTAAAGAAAATTACATTGAGAATTATGCTAGGTAGCATTCCACATCAAAAATTTCTTTTTTATCATTTACCTACTCGAGACGAGCAGGAATTAAGCTTGGGGATGCTTGATACGTCTCCAACGTATCTATAATTTTTTATTGTTCCATGCTATAATATTACCTCTTTTGGATGTATATGGGCTTTATTTTACACATTTATATCATTTTTGGGACTAACCTACTAACCGGAGGCCCAGCCCGTATTGCTGTTTTTTTGTGCCTATTTCAGTATTTCGAAGAAAAGGAATATCAAACGGAGTCCAGACGGAATGAAACCTTCGGGAGCATGATTTTTGGAACGAACATGATCCGGAGAGCTTGGAGTGCAAGTCAAGAAGCTCCCGAGGGCCCCATGAGATAGGGGGGCGCCCCCCTCCCTGTAGGGCGTGCCCCCTGTCTCGTGGGCCCCTCGGGCGACCACCGACGTACTTCTTCCTCCTATATATACCTACGTATCCTGAAAACATCCAGGGGAACCACGAAACACAATTTCCACCGTCGTAACCTTCTATATCCGCGAGATCCCATCTTGGAGCCTTCGTCGGCACTCTGCCGGAGGGGGAATCGACCATGGTGGGCTTCTACATCAACATCCTTGCCCCTCCAATGAGTTGTGAGTAGTTTACCACAGACCTACGGGTCCATAGTTATTAGCTAGATGGCTTCTTCTCTCTTTTTGGATCTCAATACAATGTTCTCCCCCTCTCTTGTAGAGATCTATTCGATGTAATCTCTTTTTGCGGTGTGTTTGTCGAGATCCGATGAATTGTGGGTTTATGATCAGATTTATCTATGGATATTAACTGAATCTTCTCTGAATTCTTTTATGTATGATTGAGTTATCTTTGCAAGTCTCTTCGAATTATCAGTTTGGTTTGGCCTACTAGATTGATCTTTCTTGCCATGGGAGAAGTGCTTAGCTTTGGGTTCAATCTTGCGGTGTTCTTACCCAGTGACAGAAAGGGTTGCAAGACACGTATTGTATTGTTGCCATCGAGGATAACAAGATGGGGTTTATATCATATTGCATGAGTTTATCCCTCTACATCATGTCATCTTGCTTAATGCGTTACTCTGTTCTTATGAACTTAATACTCTAGATGCAGACAGGAGTCGGTCGATGTGTGGAGTAATAGTAGTAGATGCAGGCAGTAGTCGGTCTACTTGTTATGGACGTGATGCCTATATACATGATCATGCCTAGATAATCTCATAACTATGCGCTTTTCTATCAATTGCTCGACAGTAATTTGTTCACCCACCGTAATACTTATGCTATCTTGAGAGAAGCCTCTAGTGAAACCTATGGCCCCTGGGTCTATCTCTTATCATATTTGCTTTCAATCTACTTTTATTTGCATCTTTACTTTTTGCATCTATGTTATAAAATACGAAAAATATATTTATCTTATCATACTATCTCTATCAGATCTCACTTTCGCAAGTGGTCGTGTAGGGATTGACAACCCCTTTATTGCGTTGGTTGCGAGTTCTCAGTTTGTTTGTGTAGTGCGTGGGACTTTTGAGGAGCCTCCTACTGGATTGATACCTTGGTTCTCAAAACTGAGGGAAATATTTACGCTACACATCACCCTCTCCTCTTCGGGGAAAGCAAACACTAGCTCAAGACGTAGCAGGTGTTAGTCCTCATTTTTCGTCCTTTTTGGTCATTTGATGACAAAGGGGGAGAAATTTAAGTTAGTCTTCAAGCGGGTCTCTATATATGGGCATTTTTGTTAAGTTACAACTCTTGCTCTTCTGAAGTGTTTGATTCATGAGTTGTAAACTTAAGTCCGATGGTGACCTGATACTTTTCCTCTGTTTTTTTGCATGCTATTTCCTCATATATGTTAATGCACACATGCTGAATTACATCAGTCGCCATATTTCATCATGCATTTCAAATTCTTTATTCGATATGTCAAATGCGTGTATGAATTACAAGATATAGGGGGAGATCTCCATGATATAACTCTACAATGTGCATTGCTTTTTGAAAGCAAATTCCTCACATATGCACATCCTCGGGGGGAGTTCTTCTATATCTTCCAATCAAATTCCTCAATATTGAGCACTTTCAATTGATATGTTTATCCCCGTTGAAAACTTAACCTATTTGTCATCAATCACAAAAAAGTGGGAGATTGTAAGTGCATCTAGTGCCCTTTGGTGATTTTGGTGTATTGAAGACTTATAGGTTAAGGGACTAATATGTTTGTGAGTGTACACAGGCTCTATAAGTTGATGAGGAGTTTGATATTTACGATGAAAGTCGACCCCTAAAAATGTATGTCTTCAGCTGAAAACTTTGGTTCTCCTGAAGATTTTGAAAGTGAAGAAATTGGTGTGACCTTGAAGACTTGGATATTCATGCGAGGATTATGAAGCATGAAGACTTTTGTTTTTGTAGTTTCATTTTCTCTTTCTTGAGTCATAAGAAACACCGTACTGTTAAAGGGGGTCGAGGTAATACTAAGAAAACTGATTTCCAAGTGATGCTCATCTCAAAATCCAACACCTACCCAATCCTTTCGAGTGAATCCATTGAAAATCTCATATCAGTTCAGTCAATTTCTTCAGTGACAGAGACGAAGATCTTCTGGTCTCTGAGGAATTTGTTCTGACTGAGGACTTAGGAATTCGCCAGTGCAGATTGCTTACACATTGAGGATTATGATAGCCCCGAGGAATTTGAACCTCAAATATCTGATCGTTGCTGTGTTACGCGCCAGCTGTTCCAAAATATCTATCCACCTAACGGTCATATCATTGAAGGGCATTTATGTCTTATCATGTCGGGTTGCTCCCTAGGCTATAAATAGCCGCCCCCTATAACCACTAGCTGGTTGGCTGCTCCGCGAGAAACTGACACTTGTAATTGGGAACATCCCATCCTCCAAGGACTTTGAGCGAAAATCATCAAGTGAGGAAAATCCAAATCCCAAACCCAAACACCTACAATCCCAAAGTGATTGAGCATCACTGAAGAGATTGTTTCTGTGTGGAACCGATGTTTGTTACCTTTGAGGACTGTGTATCCTCCAAATGGTTAGGCGTCACGGTCTGAGCATCCAAGAGGAATTGTGGATCGCCGAGTGACCAAGTCTGTGAAGATTTGGAAGTCACATGTGAAGACTTACCAAGAGTGTTGGGCAAGGTCTGTGTGACTTTAGCTTAAGGAGAATACGGTGAGGACTGTGTGTCCTAGAGTTTAAATACTCAGCCGCTCCAACCAGACGTACAACTGTCCCAGAAGTTGGAACTGGTCTACCAAATCATTGTCTTCACCAAGCCAACTGGTTCTATTTCCTCAACCCTTTTATTTCTTCATTCATGTGTTGATGAGCCTGATCATTACTGTTTGAAGACTTTGACTGAAGACTTTCTCTATTTCCTCAATCCAATTTCTTCAGTCACATTGTCTTGAGTCTGCTTATCCTGTTTTCACGCTATCTGTACTCTGTGCTTTTTTTCATTTCATCATGATGACTATGTTGTTGCTCTATTATGCTTATACTTGAGTACTTATTACGCTGCTAGTGTGTCGTTGCTTAGGAATTTCTTCACCTAGAAATTCCTACAAATTACTTCACCTAGAAATTCCTCAGTGATGAATTTGTATTAATTGGCTATTCACCCCCCCCCCACCCTCTAGTCGATATAACGCACTTTCAACTTGTGAACAATTTTCAATTTGTCAATGGTTTTTGTGAAGTTTTTGAAAATGTGAACAATTTCTCAAATACATGAATATGTTTTAAGACACGAGAACATTTTTCAAATTGATAAATAGTTTTCGAAATTATGGAAGAAGTTTCGAAAAGTGAACATTTTTTTAAGTCTGAGAACATGTTTTAAATTCATGAACGTTTTTTTTCAACCTGGATTGTTTTTGAAATTCACAAATATACTTTTTATTTTTGAATATTTCTTGAATCGGAAAATATATTTTTATTTGTTCTTATTTGCTGAGTTGGAAAATATATATTTTCAATTTGGGAGCAATTTCCAAAATCCGCGGGTTTTTTTAATCGTTGCAATTTTTGATATTTATGATTCTTTCTAAATTCACAACCAGTTTTCCAAATTTGTGAACACGTTTTGAAATTAGAAACAGTTTTTAAAATTATTAATTTGATGAAATTTGTTATTTTTTGGAAATTTAAAAAATTTAAAAAAAAAATATACATCTTTAAAAATTCATGATTTTAAAATTTAAAACTTCGTTGAAATCCTTCAGTTTTTAACGTATAAAACAAAAACGGAAGAAAGAAAACTGAGGCGCCCCACCCAGCAATGGTCTTGTACAAAGCGCGCGGGCCTACAGCTTTACTGCGCTTGCACCGGCGCCCCTATATCTCGCCTTCATCGACCTGTTCAAAAAACATTTCAGAAATTTTGAACAAGTATTTAAAAATATTGAACAAGTATTTAAAAAATGTTGAAAAAGTATTTGAAAAATGTTGAACAATTATTTTAAAAAAATGGTGATCATGTATATAAAAATATTAATTAGACATCTGAAAACAAATGTTGAACAAGTATTAAACAAATGTTAATAAAAACCTTGACAACTGTTAAATGTATATATTAAAAATGGTGACCATGTATTAAAAAAGATGATTATTTTATCATGTATATAAAAAATGTTAATCAAGATTTTAAACAATGTTGAACAAGTATGTCAAAAAAGGCAATCAAGCATTTGGAAATGTTAAATGTGTATAGAAAAAATGTTGATCATGTACTAAAAAATAAAGAATTTTTTTTACCATGTATATAAAAATGTAAATCAAGCATTTGAAATTTTTTAATCAAACATTTGAAAAATATTAATCAAGTATTTGAAAAATGTTAAATATGTACAAAAAAGGTTGACCGTGTATTAAGAAGATGATGTTTTTTTTAACATCCATATAAATATGTAAATCGAGCATTTAAGACAAATATTGAGCAAGTATTTGAAAAATGTTGATCAAACATTTGGAAATGTTAGATGTATATAGAAAAAATGTTGAGCATGTATTAAAAATGGTTAAACTTGCATTTAAAAAATTATACTAGGAATTTAAAAAAATGATAAAGTGTATAGAAAAAATGCTGACAAATTATTAAAAAATGTGAGTACTGTATTTAAACTTTTTAACATGTCTATTAGAAAAAGATAGTCTTGACGTATAAGGAAAATGTGGAATGAAAGCCAAACGAAACCAAAAAATACAAAAACAATGAAAACAAAAAATAAAATGAAAAACAAAACCGGAGAACAAATGCAAAAATTATGGGAAAAAGTGAAAAGTGATAAAGAAAGAAAGAAGAATAAGAAACTAGAATGAAAGAAAAGAAAACAGAGAAGAAACGAAAGAAAACCGTTGAAAACAAAGAAAATAAGAAAAAAACCTGTGAAAAACGTGGAGAAAGGAAAAGAAACATTTCTAAAAGAAAACCCGGAGAAACTAGTGAGGAAACAAGAAAAATAGGAAAAATTATCTAGCCAAACGAGCGAAGGAACTCGATCGAAAACCAGCCCAGCGAACGAGCGAAATTGAGCGACTAAACGAAAAAAAGCAAAACTGGGCCGACCCTATAACTTTGTCGCAGAGGAAAGCTCTTTAGTGAAACAGAAGAAGGTTGCAACTAGTTAATGAATGATCGTTCAGGAGTCTCGCAACGATCACAGCCACCTGTCGCGCTATGGGCTCTCCCTCCGGATTTTATTTTTATTTTTATTTTTGGGACGTATTTCGGCTTTTTAAACTGTTTTTCCCCACTTTATTTTGATTTTTCGGTTTTCCACCAGTCTTCCTTAGCTTTTGGATAAAAAAAATTATAACTTTTTTTTACGCAAAAAGCAATTTTTTTTGCTTCCGCGAACGGCACGATTTTGCTTCCAGGAGAGGCAGGGTTTTTGCTATTGCGAGAGGCACAGTCGTCCCTCTCGTAAACAAAAAAAAAATGCTTTTTCTATTATTTTTTCTTCCGCGAGAGGCACAGTTTTGCTTCCACGAGAGATACAGCTGTGCTAGCTGTGCCTCTCGGGAACGAAAAAAACGTGTTTTCTGTTTTTTCTCCTCCATGAGAGGCATGGTTTTGCTTTCGCGAGAGGCTCAGAAACGAAAAAAATACGCGTTTTTTTGTTTTTTTTCTGCCGTGAGAGGTACGGTTGTGCTTTTGCATGAGGCACGGTCGTGCCTCTTTCGGAAAGGAAAAAAAATCATACTCTCGGCTTAGTTTTTTCTTCCGGTCTTTTTCATGAAAAGAAAAGTTCATCAAAACCTATCAACATGGGATCTAATTTTAAAGATCTTGATGCGAAGAATCCAACGTTGAAAATGGTTCAATATTTGGACGGACAGTTTAAGAGATAAAACATTTTGAATGAACGGATCTACGAAAAAAAGGGAAAACTCACAGCTTGCAACAAGTGGCACACACACAGCACGCCACTTGTCACAACCTACGAAGGTTGAAGTGATCTTTGCAAGGAGTACTCTTCAATTAGTGATTTCAACAGAAGAGGGTCTCACTTAAACTGAGAAATAGTCGCCTAGCCGCCCTATGCGTGAAATAGAGCTCCCAATAATTTGTTCGCCTATATCTCATGTAATATATAGAGTGTGCGTTGCATGGGTGCTCCTATTCAGCGACATTTTCAGCCGACCCATGTGTGGAGAAGGACGCCTCTGTTTTTACTCATTTTTTCTTCTGCTGTTTCTTCTTTAAAATAAGTCGGGATTATAAAATGTTCCAAATTCCCAAAAAAATTGAATTTAAAAAAACAGTATTAATTTTTTTCATGAATTTGAAAAAAAATCACAGTTTTAAAAAACGATTGTGAGTTGCAATAATGTTCACTAAAATTTTAAAAACAAATCATGATGTTGAAAATGTTCAAAATTGAAAATTGTTCATTTAAAAATTGTTCACGATTTTAAAATTTTGTTCTTGAATTCGAAAAAATGGTATTCAATAAATGTTCCTAAATACAAAAAATGCTCACAAATTTGGAAAATCTTGATGGATTTCAAAAAGGTTTTGTGAATTCACGAGTTTTAAAAAAATTCATGATTTTTAGAATTTTTTGCAAATTCAAAAAATATTCACGAATTTTGAAAAATGGTCACGGGTTTATGTTTGTGAATTCAAAAATTGCTCGGCAATTACAACAACACGCAAATTAAAAAATGTTCACGGGTTTAAAAAATGTTGACAGATTTCATATAGTGTTCATGAAATTAAGAAGAAAAAGGAAAAAAAAGGAAAGAACAAAAAATGAAAAAAGAAAGAAAAAGATTAAAACAAGGCAAAAAAAATGAAAGAAAGAAAAACAGTTCAGGGAGGTTCTAGAGCCTTCCCAAAACCGGTGCAAAAAAACCCCAGGGTGGGCCGGCCTATACAAAGGACTTGGCGCACGGGAGGGTGCACGCTAGGTCGGTATACAACGACCTACACGTTAAATAGGAGTCACGACGTAGCACATATAGTACATCTTATTTGGTGGGTTGTGCCAAGCCCGCACGATCTATCCACGACCGAGTGAAACTGTCGGAGTAATGGGCCACGGGTAGGCTAACCCGTGTCCCTGAGCCTTTCAAAGAATTTAGGCCGGCTTCGCCCCACGAGGCTCCAGAATGAAGCACTGTCTTCCGGTGGCCGGCTTGCTCGAACAGCCGGCTACCCGGAGGCGGCCGAGCACCAGCGGATGGCACCAAGACAGGCCGCCTCTGAGTAGACGGCCTCCAGAGAGGCCGGCACCTAGCAAGCGGCCACCAGGTGCCCTCAGAGTGTGCGCCCCTTATTAAGAGGACAAGACAGGGTGGGGCTACAGTATAGCCCCACATCCTCGGATCCCGGGCTTGGCATGGCTACAGTGCCCCGTGCAGGCGGAGATCTCTGCACGGCGCGGCACTGTTGCCATTCCCCCTTTACGCCACTCCTAACCGGCGGAGTCCTGTTCCCACAACGGCATGTCGGTACGGCCCACAGGCGGCGGGCCCTACCAGGCAGAGAGAGCCCGGAAGACGGCAGAGGCCGGACCAGCCGGAGCTACGGGAGGCCGACCTCCAGCAAGCGGTCGCCCCCTCCCCCAAGGCCAATGTGCCATTAACCAGACGGGGCGCAGTGTGGCTACAGTGATCTCCCACCAGGCGGCGGGACTGTAGCCACGCTCCCCTGACCAAGCCTGCGTCATTAGCATCACGGCTACAGTGATCAGCCACCAACCAGACCCGCCAGCGGCGGAAGCGGCCTGTCGGCTCTGTACCGGACCAGTCGGAGGGCCCACCAGGAGGCGGGTCCCAGCTGCCAGCAGAGAAGCCGGCGACCAGAGACGCTGACAGTCGTTTCCATCACCCGGCCAAGTTACCAATGTACCCCTGGGGGGGTAGGCCTATATAAACCCCCCAGGGCACCCATGCAAAGGGTTCCGAACCTGTTAGACCTAGACTCATATCTAGAGGAAGAAGAGAGCTAGCCCTGCCTCCTTCAACCTCTAGTATATAGCTCAAGGAGCACCTTGTACTCACTAGTGCCTTAGTGATCATGCGGAGACCCCGCAGAGCAGGAGTAGGGGTATTATATCCAAGGAGAGCCCCCAATCAGGGTAAAGTGCGTTGGCGTTCGTGTCTACGTCTTATCCCGCTTCCAGGCACCGGCGACGTTCTACTCGCTCCCACCATGATAAGCCATCCCTTGGCATATGTCGCACCCAACCCCCGACATTTGACGCCCACCATGGGGCGAGGTGCACCGTCATCCGGAGATCTGTTCTGGACGGGAACCTTGTTCCTTCCGGACGTGCGCAGCCAGCCCAGCACGCCCGACGGCGTCAGCCTCGACGCGCTGCGCGGCGCGGAGATCGCCTGCGCGGCGAGCTGCCTCGCTGAACTCGTCGGTGAGATCAACCTCTCTGACGAGCCTGCATCCGACGCAGGCACCGACTGCCCCGAGAACCGCCTCGTCAGCCTCCTCGACCAGCTCCGCGTCGCCAGCGAGCCTGCTGCCGACTTGGAGTCTATTGGCTCCATCGACCTAATGATCGTCGACTCCGACACTGTGTCGCTTGACGTGTTCCCCACCAACATGGTGGTCTACAATGAGCCGCCTCCTCACGAGCACAGCGGCGGGAGCACCGTCACGGAGGTGCTTGTCATCAACAGTGGCGAGCACTTGGACAAAGGCGCTTGAGACCCACTCGATGCGGCACTGCGAGAGTTGTCAGCGCCCATCCCGGCTGATGCGGACGCTGAGGCGCTGGAAGCACGCCGCGTCCAGCTCATCGAGAGCGCCTACCAACTGGCCAGCATGTGGCGCCTCTCGGAAGCCTACCGGCGCAAGATGGACCGAGCCATCGATGGAACGCAATCCCCTGAGGGGCCTAGCCGCGCCGACTCCATCCGGCTGCATGACGTGGCCATCGCTGGCGCGTTCGAGATAGATCATCCCATTTACACTATGCCAGCGGGAAACATACGAGCTGCCCAAGCGGTGGCAGATGAGCTGGACAAGTACGAGGGCGACGAGCGTCGCCACATGATGGAGCGCGTCCAGCAGCTCCTTGACACGGACGCCGAGCAGCAAGAGGTCGGCTGCCGCGATGAAGCACCTAACCGGCAGAACGACGAGCCGCCCCCACGCCAAGATCACGGCGCGACATCCTGGACGCCGACTGGTGGCGTCCGCGGTAAGAAAGGCAACGAGTCGGCTGCCAGCCGCAGCCGGACGCACCTCTCCATCGAGCGTGACGCAGAAGGCCGCCCTCGAGCTGTCGAGCAGCGAGGCAATCCGCCTCCTCCTCAGCCTCATGGAGCAAGGCACCCCACTCCACCACATGTCACGCACCCGACGCTCGGCGACCGCCTTGGCTGCCGGGAAGGAGTCGAAGAGGGAGACGCGTTGGGTCCGCCTTGTTTTGGCCCCCGAATCCAAGGTGAGCCCTTCCCTCGAGGGTTCACCCTCCCAAGAGATACGCCCAAGTATACCGGCTCCGTGAAGCCAAAGGACTGGCTGGTCGACTACTCCACGGCCATTAGCATAGCAAACGGCAACAAGCGCATTGTTGTGAAGTACGTCCCGCTCATGCTCCAGGGCATAGCCCGGACGTGGCTTAACAGCCTGAAGCCCCGCAGCATCAACAACTGGGTTGATTTCACTGAGGTCTTCGTCCGCAACTTCACCAGCACGTACAAGCGGCCTCCCAAGCCTCGTCGGCTCTCCTTATGCATCCAAGGGCCCAGCGAATCGACTCGCGACTACCTCACGCGCTGGGCCGAGATGTGCAACTCCTGCGAGGGCGTGCACGAGGTGCAGCCATCGAATACTTCATCGCCGGGTGTCAAGAGGGCACCCTCCTCAAGCACCGACTCCTCTGCGACGAGCTACTGATCATCACCGACAAATACGCAACGGCCGACTCCTCCATGAAGGCAGAGATCCAAGTTGATGCCTCCGGCAAGATAGCTCCTCAGACTTCTTGGACCCCGGCTGGTGACACCAGTTGGAGACAATAGCCGAGCGACAACAAGCGCAAGGCCGCACAGCCGGCTTCTGCAAGCCGGCAGGTGGCGACAGTCGTGGACCAGCAGCCGGAAGGGCATCCTCCACCCAAGAGTTAGAAGGGTGGCAAACCCAATTGGTTGCCCGCCTTCTCGTATGAGCAGACTCTTGATGCACCCTGCAAGTTCCATAGCGGCGCGAAGCCGTCCAACCGCACCACTCGGAAGTGCCATTGGCTCACCCGAATCACCAAGGGAGACGTACTCCTGCCCCCACTGCCTACCAACCCACCGGCGGTTCGGCTAGTCGGCGCCATACAAGATGATTATCCTGAGGAGCATGGAGCTTACGTCGTGTTCACGAGTGTGGCTGACGACAGACGTAGCAAACGGCAACAGCAGCAAGAAGTACATGCAGTAGCAACAGGAGCCCCTGAGTTCATGCACTGGTCTGAGAAGCCCATCAGTTGGAGTAGGCTGACCACCCGGAAGTGATGCCCTCTCCTGGTTCTTATGCCCTGGTCCTGGATGCCACCTTCGCAATAGAGAGGCGGGCAGCTCGTTTCTCCCGAGTTCTGATAGATGGCGGCAGCAGCATCAACATCATGTACCGTGACACAATGGAGAAGTTGGGGATCAAGCAGAAGCAGCTTCAGCCCAGTCGGACTATATTCCATGGCATAGTTCCTGGCCTTTCCTGCTCACCAATCGGCAAGACCCAGATCGATGTTCTCTTCGAAGACAAAAATCACTTCCGCCGAGAGTCAATCTGGTTTGAGGTGGTGGACCTCGAGAGCCCATACCATGCGCTACTTGGCTGGCCTGCTCTTGCCAAGTTCATGGCGGTCCCTAATAACCCACAAGTGTAGGGGATCGCAACAGCTTTTGAGGGTAGAGTATTCAACCCAAATTTATTGATTCGACACAAGGGGAACCAAAGAATATTCTTGAGTATTAGCAGTTGAGTTGTCAATTCAACCACACCTGGATAACTTAGTATCTGCAGCAAGGTATTTAGTAGCAAAGTAGTATGATAGTAATGGTAATAGTAATAAAAGGTAAAGATAGTAGTAGCAATATTTTTGGGTTTTGTAGTGATTGTAACAGTAGCAACGGAAAGTAAATAAGCGAAGCACAAGATGTGAAAAGCTCGTAGGCAATGGATTAGTGATGGATAATTATGTCGGATGCGATTCCTCATGTAATAGCTATAACATAGGGTGACACAGAACTAGCTCCAATTCATCAATGTAATGTAGGCATGTATTCCAAATATAGTCATACGTGCTTATGGAAAAGAACTTGCATGACATCTTTTGTCCTACCCTCCCGTGGCAGCGGGGTCCTAGCGGAAACTAAGGGATATTAAGGCCTCCTTTTAATAGAGAACCGAACCAAAGCATTAACACATGGTGAATTCATGAACTCCTCAAACTACAGTCATCACCGAGAAGTATCCCGATTATTGTTACTTCGGGGTTGTCGGATCATAACACATAATAGGTGACTATAGACTTGCAAGATAGGATCAAGAACACACATATATTCATGAAAACAAAATAGGTTCAGATATGAAATCATGGCACTCGGGCCCTAGTGACAAGCATTAAGCATAGCAAAGTCATAGCAACATCAATCTCAGAACATAGTGGATACTAGGGATCAAACCCTAACAAAACTAACTTGATTACATGGTAAATCTCATCCAACCCATCATCGTCCAGCAAGCCTACGATGGAATTACTCACGCACGACGGTGAGCATCATAAAATTGGTGATGGAGGATGATTGATGATGACGACGGCGACGAATCCCCCTCTCCGGAGCCCCGAGCGGACTCCAGATCAGCCCTCCCGAGAGAGATTAGGGCCTGGCGGCAGCTCCGTATCGTAAAACGCGATGAAACTTTCTCTTTGATTTTTTTCTCCGCGAGACGGAATATATGGAGTTGGAGTTGAGGTCGGCGGAGCCTTAGGGGGCCCACGAGACAGGGGGCGCGCCCAGGGGGAAGGGTGCGCCCCCACCCTCGTGGACAGGGTGTGGGCCCCCTGGTCTTGATTCTTTCTCCAGTATTTTTTATATTTTCCAAAAAGTGCCTCCAAGGATTTTCAGGACATTCCGAGAACTTTTGTTTTCTACACATGAAACAACATCATGGTAATTCTGCTGAAAACAGCGTCAGTCCGGGTTAATTTCATTCAAATCATGCAAGTTAGAGTCCAAAACAAGGGCAAAAGTGTTTGGAAAAGTAGATACGTTGGAGACGTATCAACTCCCCCAAGCTTAAACCTTTGCTTGTCCTCAAGCAATTCAGTTGATAAACTGAAAGTGATAAAGAAAAACTTTTACAAACTCTATTTGCTCTTGTTGTTATAAACATGCAAAGCCATCATTCAGGTTTCAACAATATTATAAACTAACCATACTCACAATAACACTTAGGTCTCACAATTACTCATATCAATAGCATAATCAGCTAGCGAGCGATAATAATAACACTTGGATGACAACACTTTCTCAAAACAATCATAACATGACATAACAAAATGGTATCTTGCTATCCCTTTCTGAGACCGCAAAACATAAATGCAGAGCACCTTCAAAGATCAAGGACTGACTAAAGATTGTAATTCATGGTAAAAGAGATCCAGTCAAGTCATACCCAATATAAACCAATAATAATGAATACAAATGACAGTGTGCTCTCCAGCGGGTGCTTTTTAATAAGAAGGTGATGACTCAACATAAAAGTAAATAGATAGGCCCTTCGCAAAGGGAAGCAGGGATTTGCAGAGGTGCCAGATCTCGATTTTAAAATAGAGATTGAATAACATTTTGAGCGGCATACTTTCGCTGTCAACGCAACAACTATGAGATGGTTGTATCTTCCATACTACATGCATTATAGGCAGTTCCCAAAAAGAATGGTAAAAGTTTATACTCCCCCAACCACCAACAAGCATCAATCCATGGCTTGCTCGAAACAATGAGTGCCTCCAACTAACAATAATCCTGGGGGAGTTTTGTTTAATTATTTTGATTTGCTTTGATCTTTTTGGATCATGGGACTGGGCATCCCGGTTACCGGCCCTTTCTCGTGAATGAGGAGCGGAGTCCACTCCTCTTGAGAATAACCCACCTAGCATGGAAGATATAGGCAGCCCTAGTGGAAACATGAGCGGCTCAAGCATACAAAACAGAATTTCATTTGAAGGTTTAGAGTTTGGCACATACAAATTTACTTGGAACGACAGGTAGATACCGCATATAGGAAGGTATGGTGGACTCATATGGAACAACTTTGGGGTTTAAGGAGTTTGGATGCACAAGCAGTATTCCCGCTTAGTACAGGTGAAGGCTAGCAAAAGACTGGGAAGCGACCAACTGAGAGAGCGACAACAGTCATAAACATGCATTAAAACTAATTTACACAGAATACAAACATGAGTAGGATATAATCCACCATGAACATAGATATCGTGAAGGCTATGTTGATTTTGTTTCAACTACATGCGTGAACATGTGCCAAGTCGAGTCACTCAATTCATTCAAAGGAGGATACCGTCCCAATATATCACATCATAATCATTCTAATAGCATATTGGCACGCAAGGTAAACCATTATAACTCATAGCTAATCAAGCATGGCACAAGCAACTATATTCTCTAAATGTTATTGCAAATGTGTTTACTTCATAATAAGTTGAATCAGGAACTATGAACTTATCATATTTACAAAAACAAGAGAGGTCAAGTTCATACCAGCTTTTCTCATCTCAATTAGTTCATCATATCTCATCATTATTGCCTTTCACTCGCACGACCGAACGATGTGTATAATAATAAGAGTGTACGTGCATTGGACTAAGCTGGAATCTGCAAGCATTCAACTCAAGAGAGAAGACAAGGTAATATGGGCTCTAAGTTAAATAAACAATCATGCATAAGAGAGCCACTAAACATTTTCAATATGGTCTTCTCGACCCCCAAAGAAAAGAAAAAAAAACTATTTACACGGGAAAGCTCCCAACAAGTAAAAGAAGAACAAGATATCTTTTGGGGTTTTCATTTTAATTTCTACTACAAGCATGGAAATTAAACTAACTAATTTTTTTGGTTTTTCTTAAGGTTTATCAAACACACAAGAAGAAAACTAGAAAAAGGAAAATTAAACTTGCATGGAAAATACAATGAAAGAGTAAGAGCACCGACGACTAGTGTGTGAACATGAATGTAAAGTCGGTGAGAAATACGTACTCCCCCTTGCTTAGGCTTTTGGCCTAAGTTGGTCTAATGCCAAGGACCGCTGCTACTCTCCCCGGTGTACTGAGAAGTGTAATCAGGATACCACTGGCTGGCCATCTCCGGATCCCACTGGAAAGATGATGCACGATAAGGGTCCAGCGCAGGTTCCGGTTCAGGTTCAGGTTCTGGAGTGGATGCTTGGCCTCGATGAGCATACACCGCCTCCGGTGTAACAAGAAAATTATCTGCAGTCAAATCAAATAACAAAGGTGTAGGCAGAATAATAGTCTCGCTGTGTTTCTTATTAAATCTCAAGTTATACAGGAGCGTCTTATCTTCATTCTGAACGATAAAGTTGTGTGCTACCATGCTCCTGTAATCTAAAATGTAAGAGGGCAAGATTGTCTCCTCTTTCTCACAGTGCCTAATAGGTATCCTAAAATGTCTAGCAAGACGTGAATCATAGATACCTCCAAATATGGGGCCTTTCGTACGATTTAGGCTTAGTCGTTTAGCAACGACGGCACCCATACTAAAACTATTGTCTCCAAACAAGGCATGCTGAAGAACGATAATATCAGGGACATTAAAGTTTCCACTATTTCCACGACCAATCAAGCATCTACTAGCAAATATAGCAAAGTAACATAAAACAGGAAAGTAGATGCTAGAGATTTTTCCTTCGAAACCTTTCTCTGGCTCCTCTACAGCTATAATGTTAACAAAGCCATCCACATCTTCACGATGGGGTTCCTCTAACTCTCCCTCAAAAGGTATCCTACATACCGCGCAAAAATCATGTAAAGTCATTTCTCTGAATTCATCATATAAATGAAATGATACTGAAGGCGGTGACTTCTTAGGATGGTAATAAAATTTTTGCACGAAGGTATTGGTAAGTAAGAGATACTGATCTATCCGGTCGAGGAGGAAATTGTTGAGGCCCGCACTCTCGATCAAAGAATAAAAATCTTCATGAATTCCAGCTTCTTTCAAGAAATTATCACATGGCCACTCACACGCCCGTACTTCCGCTAAGCGAGGGAGATTATACTTGGCTTTTTCCTTCTCTTTAGCTTGTTTTTCCTGAGAGCCTTGGCTAGAAGAGCCCCTCAAAAGTCTCCTTAACATTTTCTGAAAATTTCTAAAATTTTAGTAACTTCAAAATAAAAGAGAATAAAACTTAACAAGAATGGTAGCAACTACTCCTACAAGTGCCTAGGGCCTATATCATGCATTAGAATTACTTGGAACCTCATAAATTTAACATGCAAGCTCAAGAACAGGGTCACCAATACAGCAAGGATTTGCAATGAATAAAGCACTAGAACAAAAACTAATTGGACCAATGGAGGAGTTACATACCAAGCAACAATCTCCCAAAGCAGTTTTGTGAATGGAGCATTGAGCAAGGAGATCGAAAATCGCAGCAAAACGAGCTAGAACTCGTGCTTGAGCTGGATGGGGATTTTTTTGGGTAGAAGATGAAGTGTGTGGATGCTGGCATAAGTGGAGGGGGGCTACCAGGGGCCCACGAGACAGGTGGCGCGCCTAGGGGGGGGGCTCCACTCTCGTGGCCTGGTGCTTGCCCCTCCTGCAGTGATTTCAGTGCCTAAAATCCTCAAATATTCCATAAAAAATCATACTAAATTTGCAGGGCATTTGGAGTACTTTTATTTTCGGGATATTTTTTATTGCACGGATAATTCAGAAAACAGACAGATAAAACTATTTTTGATTTATTTATTCTAAATAACAGAAAGTAAAAAGAAAGTACAGAAGGTTGTGCCTTCTAGTTTCATCCATCTCATGATCATCAAAATGAATCCACTAACAAGGTTGATCAAGTCTTGTTAACAAACTCATTCCGAATAACACGGAACCGGAGAAATTTCGAATAACACTAAGTTACCTCAACAGGGATATGAAAATCCCCAACAATAAGAATATCATACTTTTTCTTGACAGTAGGGAGAGGAAATTCGAAACCTCCAATAATAATTGATGGAATTTTCTCAATAGTATTTATGCTATGAACTTGAATTTGCTTCCTCGGAAAATGTACCGTATGCTCATTTCCATTAACATGAAAGGTGACATTGCCTTTGTTGCAATCAATAACAGCTCCTGCAGTATTTAAAAAGGGTCTACCAAGGATAATCGACATACCATCGTCCTCAGGAATATCAAGAATGACAAAGTCTGTTAAGATAGTAACATTCGCAACAACAACAGGCACGTCCTCACAAATGCCGACAGGTATAGCAGTTGATTTATCAGCCGTTTGCAAGGATATCTCAGTGGGTGTCAACTTACTTAATTTAAGTCTACGATATAGGGAAATAGGCATAACACTAACACCGGCTCCTAAATCACATAAAGCAGTTTTAACATAATTTCTTTTAATAGAGCAAGGTATAGTGGGTACTCCAGGATCACCAAGTTTCTTAGGTATTCCACCTTTAAAGGTATAGTTGGCAAGCATGGTGGAAATCTCAGCTTCAGGTATTTTCCTCTTATTAGTGATGATATCTTTCATATATTTAGCATAAGGATTTAATTTAAGCATATCAGTTAAGCGCATGCATAAGAAAATAGGTCTAATCATTTCAGCAAAACGCTCAAAGTCCTCATCATCCTTTGTCTTGGATGGTTTAGGAGGAAAGGGCATGGGTTTTTGAACCCATGGTTCTATTTCTTTACCATGCTTCCTAGCAACAAAATCTCTCTTATCATAATGTTGGTTTCTTGAGTGTGGGTTATCAAGACCAATAGCAGGTTCAATTTCTATATCATTGTTATTACTAGGTTGAGCATCTACATGAACATCATTATTAGCATTATCATCAGGTTCATGTTCATCTCCTGATTGTGTTTCAGCATCAGAGATAGAAGTATTATTAGGATTCTTAGGTGTTTCTACATTAGGTTCACTAGAAGTTTGTAGAGTCCTATCATTTTTCTTTTTCTTCTTCTTAGAGGAACTAGGAGCATCTAGATTATTATTCTGAGAATCTTGTTCAATTCTCTTAGGGTGGCATTCAGGATACAAAGGTTCTTGAGTCATTCTACCAGTTCTAGTAGCCACTCTAACAGCAAAGTCATTATTATTATTTAATTCATCAAGCAAATCATTTTGAGCTTTAAGTACTTGCTCAGCTTGAGTAGCAACCATAGACGCATATTTGCTAATGAGTTTAAGTTCACTTTTAACTCTAGCCATATTATCACTCACGCGTCCTATTTCGAAAGCATTATTCTTTAACTCTCTACCAACATAAGCATTAAAACTTTCTTGCCTAGCCATAAAGTCATCAAATTCATCTAAGCAAGGACTATGAAATTTAGTAGATGGGATTTCATCTTTATCATATCTATAGAGAGAATTTACCTTCACTACCTATGTTGGGTTATCAAGACAATGTGGTTCTTCAATAGGCAGTATATCAAGACCATGTATTTCTTCAATAGGTGGTAAGTTCTTAACATCTTTAGCTTTAATGCCTTTTTCTTTCATTGATTTCTTTGCCTCTTGCATATCTTCAGGACTGAGAAATAGAACGCCTCTCTTCTTTGGAGTGGGTTTAGGAATAGGCTCAGGAGTTGGCTCAATTGGTTCAGGAATTGGCTCCGAGAGAGTCCAATTATTTTCATTAGTCAACATATTATTCAATAGTAACTCAGCTTCGTCGACTATTCTTTCCCTGAAAACACAACCAGCACAACTATCCAAGTAGTCCTTGGAAGCATCGGTTAGTCCATTATAAAAGATATCAAGTATTTCATTTTTCTTAAGTGGATGATCAGGCAAAGCATTAAGTAATCAAAGAAGCCTCCCCCAAGCTTGTGGGAGACTCTCTTCTTTGATTTGCACAAAATTACATATTTCCCGCAGGGCAGCTTGTTTCTTATGAGCAGGGAAATATTTAGCAGAGAAGTAATAAATCATATCCTGGGGACTACGCACACAACCAGGATAAAGAGAATTAAACCAAGTTTTAGCATCACCATTTAATGAGAACGGAAATATCTTAAGGATGTAATAATAGCGAGACTTCTCATCATTAGTAAATAGGGTAGCTATATCATTCAACTTGGTAAGATGTGCCACAACAGTTTTAGATTCAAGGCCATAAAAAGGATCAGATTCTACCAAAGTAATAATCTCAGGATCAACAGAGAATTCATAATCCTTATCAGTAACAAAGATAGGTGAAGTGGCAAAAGCAGGGTCATGTTTCATTCTAGCATTTAGAGTCTTTTGTTTCAACTTAGCTAACAATTTCTTAAGATCTCATCTACCATTGCAAGCAATAAAATCTCTAGCAGTTTCTTCATCCATAACATAACCCTCAGGAACAACAGGCAATTCATAATCATTCGGAGATCTTTCATCATCACTATCATCAATAATAGCATCTTCAATAATTTCGTTCTCTCTAGCCCTAGCAAGTTGTTCATCAACAAATTCACCTAATGGCACAGTAGTATCACGCACAGAAGTAGTTTCATCATAAGTATCATGCAAAGCAGAAGTGGCATCATCAATAACATGCGACATATCAGAATTCATAGCAGTAGCAGGTTTAGGTGTCGCAAGCTTATTCATAACAGAAGGAGAATCTAGTGCAGAGCTAGATGCCAGTTCCTTACCTCCCCTCGTAGTTGAGGGATAGATCTTGGTTTTAGCGTCATTCAAGTTCTTCATAGTGATCAATAGATATAAATCCCAAGTGACTCAGAGAATAGAGCTATGCTCCCCAGCAACGGTGCCAGAAATTAGTCTTGATAACCCACAAGTGTAGGGGATCGCAACAACTTTCGAGGGTAGAGTATTCAACCCAAATTTATTGATTCGACACAAGGGGAGCCAAAGAATATTCTTGAGTATTAGCAGTTGAGTTGTCAATTCAACCACACCTGGATAACTTAGTATCTGCAGCAAGGTATTTAGTAGCAAAGTAGTATGATAGTAATGGTAACAGTAATAAAAGGTAAAGATAGTAGTAGCAATATTTTTGGGTTTTGTAGTGATTGTAACAGTAGCAACGGAAAAGTAAATAAGCGAAGCACAAGATGTGAAAAGCTCGTAGGCAATGGATCATTGATGGATAATTATGTCGGATGCGATTCCTCATGTAATAGCTATAACATAGGGTGACACAGAACTAGCTCCAATTCATCAATGTAATGTAGGCATGTATTCCAAATATAGCAATACGTGCTTATGGAAAAGAACTTGCATGACATCTTTTGTCCTACCCTCTCGTGGCAGCGGGGTCCTAGCAGAAACTAAGGGATATTAAGGCCTCCTTTTAATAGAGAACCGAACCAAAGCATTAACACATGGTGAATACATGAACTCCTCAAACTACGGTCATCACCGACAAGTATCCCGATTATTGTCACTTTGGGGTTGTAGGATCATAACACATAATAGGTGACTATAGACTTGCAAGATAGGATCAAGAACACACATATATTCATGAAAACATAATAGGTTCAGATCTGAAATCATGGCACTCGGGCCCTAGTGACAAGCATTAAGCATAGCAAAGTCATAGCAACATCAATCTCAGAACATAGTGGATACTAGGGATCAAACCCTAACAAAACTAACTTGATTACATGGTAAATCTCATTCAACCCATCATCGTCCAGGAAGCCTACGATGGAATTACTCATGCACGGCGGTGAGCATCATGAAATTGGTGATAGAGGATGATTAATGATGACGACAACAACGAGTCCCCCTCTCCGAAGCCCCGAACGGACTCCAGATCAGCCCTCCCGAGAGAGATTAGGGCTTGGCGGCGGCTCCGTATCATAAAACGCGATGAAACTTTCTCTCTGATTTTTTTCTCCCCGAACGTGAATATATGGAGTTGGAGTTGAGGTCGATGGAGGTCCAGGGGGCCCACGAGACAGGGGGCGCGCCTAGGGGGGAGGGCGCGCCCCCCACCCTCGTGGACAGGGTGTGGGCCCCCTGGTCTTGATTATTTCTCCAGTATTTTTTATATTTTTGAAAAAGTGCCTCCAAGGATTTTTGGGACATTCCGAGAACTTTTGTTTTCTACACATGAAACAACATCATGGTAATTCTGCTGAAAACTGTGTCAGTCCGGGTTAGTTTCATTCAAATCATGCAAGTTAGAGTCCAAAACAAGGGCAAAAGTGTTTGGAAAAGTAGATACGTTGGAGACGTATCAGTCCCCCACTATGCCTACCTCAAGATGAAGATGTCGACTACCAAGGGAATCCTGACTATAGCCAGAGACTACAAGAAGTCGTCCGCCTGTGCTGCAGACAGCAGCCGGCTGGTCGAGTCCCTTGTGATTGCAGCTGAGAAACGGCTCCTTGAGCTGGTTGTGGCGATGGCAGGCAAGCAGCCGGAAATGTCACCACCACCCAAGGAGTTGGAAGTTGAGGGCTCGTTCAAGCCGGCGAAAGAAACAAAGAAGATACCCTTTAACCTGGAGCACCCGGAGAGGCACGCTCTCATTGGAACAAACCTTGACAGTAAATAGGAAGGCGAGCTCGTCGATTTCCTCCGTGAGAATCGTGACATCTTCGCATGGTCTCCCAAAGACATGTCGGGTGTCCCGACGGATTTCGCCGAGCACAAGCTACACGTCCGACCTGATGTCAAGCCGGCCATGCAGCCCTTGCGCCACCTGTCGGAAGAAAAGAGAAGAGTCATTGGAGAAGAGATAGCCCGGCTTCTAGCAGCCGGCTTCATCATGGAGGTATTCTTCCCAGAATGGTTGTCCAACCCAGTTCTTGTGCTGAAGAAGAATAAACAATGGCGCATGTGTATTGATTACACCAGCCTCAACAAAGCTTGCCCCAAGGATCCCTTCGCTTTGCCAAGAATCGACCAAGTGATAGACTCCACAGCCGGATGCGAGCTGCTGAGTTTTTTGGATGCGTACTCAGGATACCATCAGATCAAGCTAAACCCAGCCGACAGGCTGAAGACCGCCTTCATCACACCTTTCGGAGCCTTCTGCTACCTGACCATGACGTTCGGCTTCAGGAATGCCGGCGCCACGTTTCAGCGTTCCATGCAGAAGTGCCTCCTTAAGCAACTCGGCAAAAACGCCCACGTCTACGTGGACGATGTGGTGGTGAAGACGGAGAAGCGTGGCATGCTGCTAGAAGACCTCAAAGAGACATTCAAGAACTTGCGTCGATTTCAAATCAAGCTCAACCCGGAGAAATGCGTCTTTGGAGTACCAGCCGGCCAACTTCTTGGCTTCCTGGTCTCAGAGCGTGGCATAGAGTGCAACCCTGTGAAGATCAAGGCAATTGAGAATATGGAAGTGCCCACCCGACTGTTGGACGTACAAAAATTCACCGGCTGCCTGGCGTCCATCAGCCGTTTCCTCAGTCGGCTGGGCGAGAAGGCTCTCCCCTTGTACCAGCTCATGAAGAAAACCACTTTTTCGAGTGGAACGACAAAGTGGATGAAGCTTTCCGCCAGCTCAAGAAGATGTTGACCACCCTGCCTGTCCTGGCGGCCCCGACTGATAAGGAGCCCATGCTCCTTGAAGGAGTCCTGGATTAGGGGGTGTCCGGATGGCCGGACTATGACCTTTGGTCAGATTTGGAAGTTTAAACTACATGGCTGACATCCGCGGAGACTTGATCTTCGACGGATTCGAGCCACAGCCGAGCGCGCCGCACTGTCACGATGGGCATGATCTAGCTCTGCCGCTGGACAGTGCCCTGAGCGCCGCTCCGGCGACCGCTCCGACCCTTAGCTCGGAGCTGACTGCGCCAATCGAGGATGGATGGTTGGACACCGCCTCGGGGGCTGCAATCTCTATGGCAATCGAGCCGAATACCAGCCTTGTCCTTTGTGAAGCTCGTGACTCCAAGGTGCCGGACTCCTTTCTGGATTCCAAATCTTCCACACCCCTTCCGATCGAATCCAATTGGGCTCCGATCATGGAGTTCACCGCTGCGGACATCTTTCATCACTCGCCCTTTGGCGACATCCTGAATTCACTAAAGTCTCTCTCTTTGTCAGGATAGCCCTGGCCGGACTATGGTCAGCAAGGTTGGGATGCGGACGACGAAGAAATTCGAAGCCCACCCACCACCCACTTCGTAGCCACTATCGATGATTTAACCGACATGCTCGACTTCGACTCTGAATCGACGGTATGGACGCCTATGAAGGAGACGATCAAGAACCAGCGCCTATAGGGGACTGGAAATCCACCTCGTCATATGACATATACATGGTGGACACTCCAAAGGAAGGGAATGACGATGGAACAACGGAGGATGACCCCTCCAAGAAACAACCTAAACGCCGACGTCAGCGGCGCCGCTCTAAATCCCGCCACAGCAAAAACGATGATTCCGGCACCGGAGACAATAACACCCCGGACAGTGCCGAAGACAACCCCCTCTAGCCGGATTCAGCGCAGGAGGAGGGTGAAGCCAGCCCTCATAAGAGAGTGGCAGATAGAGAGGTCGAGGACGACAATTATATGCCTCCCTCCGAAGACGAGGCAAGCCTCGACGACGACGAATTTGTCATGCCAGAGGATCCCGTCGAACAAGAGCGTTTAAACGCAGGCTTATGGCCACGGCAAGCAGCCTCAAGAAAAAACAGCAGCAGCTTAGAGCTGACCAAGATTTGCTAGTCGATAGATGGACTGAAGTCCTGGCGGCCGAAGAGTACAAACTCGAACGCCCCTCCAAGAGCTACCCAAAGCGCAGGCTGCTACCCCAACTAGAGGAGGAAGCAACTAAACCTACATCACCAGCGTATGATGCGGCCGATCGGCCACCCCGTGGCCGTGACAGAGAGGCCTTTCGGCCCTCAACTCAAGCCGCACCCCGGCGCCGCTCAAAAAGTACCAAGGCACGGGGAAACGCGCCAGACCTGTGAGACATATTGGAGGACAAGGCAAGGCAAACAAGATCGGTCTACGGATCGCGCGGGCGCCCCACGGCATGTGACGATAACCGTCACGCTGGATATGGCAAATACGACCAGGCCGAACACAACAGACAAAGCTCATCCGAGCTACGTCGTGATATAGCCCAGTACAGAGGCGCCGCACACCCACTATGCTTCACAGATGAAGTAATGGATCATCAAATCCTCGAGGGTTTTAAACCAGTTAACATCGAATCATATGGTGGCACAACAGATCCCGCGGTATGGATCGAGGATTATCTCCTTCATATCCACATGGCCCGCGGTGATGATCTACACGCTATCAAATACCTCCCGCTCAAGCTTAAAGGACCAGCTCGGTATTGGCTTAACAGCTTGCCAGCAGAGTCAATTGGTTGCTGGGAGGACCTGGAATCCGCATTCCTTGACAACTTGCAGGGCACTTATGTGCGACCACCAGACGCCGATGACCTAAGCCACATAATTCAGCAGCCAGAGGAATCGGCCAGACAATTCTGAACACGGTTCCTAACCAAGAAAAATCAAATAGTCGACTGTCCGGACGCAGAGGCCCTTGCAGCCTTCAAACATAACATCCGAGACGAATGGCTTGCCCGGCACCTAGGACAGGAAAAGCCGAAATCCATGGCAGCCCTCACAACACTCATGACCCGCTTTTGCGCGGGAGAAGACAACTGGCTGGCTCGTAGTAATAACACGACCAAGAGCCTGGTAATTCGGATACCAAGGACAACAATGGCAGGTCACGTCGTAACAAGCACAAGCGCTGCATTAACAATGACAATACTGAGGATACGGTAGTCAATGCCGGATTCAGAGGCTCTAAACCCGGTTAGCGGAAGAAGCCATTCAAAAGAAATCCTTCAGGCCCATCCAGTTTAGACCGGATACTCGATCGCTCATGCCAGATACACGGCACCCCCGAACAACCAGCCAATCACACCAACAGGGATTGTTGGGTGTTCAAGCAGGCAGGCAAGTTAAGTGCCGAAAACAGAGACAAGGGGCTTCATAGCGATGACGAGGAGGAGCCCCGACCGCCGAACAACAGAGGACAGAAGGGCTTTCCCCCACAAGTGCGGACGGTGAACATGATATACGCAACCCACATCCCCAAAAAGGAACGGAAGCGTGCGCTCAGGGACGTATATGCATTGGAGCCAGTCGCCCCAAAGTTCAACCCATGGTCCTCCTGCCCGATCACTTTTGATCGAAGGGACCACCCCACTAGCATTCATCACGGCGGATTCGCCGCATTGGTCCTAGACCCAATCATTGACGGATTTCACCTCACTAGAGTCCTCATGGACGGCGGCAGCAGCTTGAACCTGCTTTATCAGGATACAGCGCGGAAAATGGGCATAGATCCCTCAAGGATTAAACCCACAAAGACGACCTTTAAGGGCGTCATACCAGGTGTAGAGGCCAGCTGTACAGGCTCAGTTACACTCGAAGTGGTCTTCGGATCCCCGGATAATTTCCGAAGCAAAGAGTTAATCTTTGACATAGTCCCGTTCCGCAGTGGCTATCACGCCCTGCTCGGACGAACCGCGTTCACAAAATTCAATGCGGTTTTGCACTACGCATATCTCAAGCTCAAGATGCCAGGCCCTCGCGGAGTCATTACGGTCAATGGAAACACCGAACACTCTCTCCGAACAGAGGAGCACACGGCGGCCCTGGCGGCGGAAGTACAAAGTAGCCTCTCAAGGCAATTCTCCAGTCCGGTTGTTAAACGTCCGGACAATGTCAAGCGCACCCGAAGTAACCTACAACAAGACCGTCTGGCACGTTCCGAGCAAGCATAGCAGTGCAGCCCCAATCCCAGCCCTCGCGAAATTGCGATACCAGTACCACGCGTACATAATTACGCTCTGGAAATACCATGGGCATAAGGGGAGGGGCACAACCACGGCACGCCCAGATTGCGGCTCAACCGCACTAGGGGCTCCCGATTTTGCCATTTCTTTTTTTATTTTATTTTCGATTTTTATATACTTTTAGGACTCCACTATTCGGAAGGCATGTCCGGCAGTACAATCGCCGAAAACACGATGCAACAGCCAGGGAGACAACAAGCCACGTCAAATGCCCAGGTGGTCTCTATAACGAGCTAAATACCTGTCTTACTTAAAAGTCTCGCAGCTTGCCCCTGGAGGGGGACATGAATAATCCCATCTCTTGCGTACCGCACTATTTGTATCGTTCTGCTCTCATAGCAACCCTTTTAATAAACAATACATAGCTCTTGTCTACTATTGCACTCATTTCTTATATAAATATGTTCAGTTATGACATTATGCAACCATACACTTTGGTACGCCCAATACACCAGGGGCTTAAGTACCCCATAATGCGGTGTGAGAAGACCGAACACTCTCATGAGTGCGGCACCCCGAACTTATAGCATTATATGCATCGGCTCCGAATCATGTCTTGGGTCAATAGTTGGGTTTGCCCGGCTCCCATGTTTTGGTACCTTACGTTCCGCTATGTCGGCTAAGGTAGCGCTGGGAGAACTACTGCGATTGTGCCCCAGTTGAGCTGGGTTAACACCTCAGTAGAGAAAGCTAAAATGGACCGTCATGATAGGGCGAGAGACCGGTCGCTGTTCGAGAGGTTTTTCGAGTCCTTAAAGACTTATGCCGCTTAGAGCGAGGAGCTGTCTTTGTCCGGCCTAGGCGTGGATAGCGCCCCGAACTTGGTCTTCCGAATACTAGGGGCTTCGCCGAAATTTAAAATTATAGAATTCTATGGCTAAGTGAGAGTGATAAAGAATTATAAGTCTGATTGCCTTGTTCGTTGTGCTGAGCGCCTCCCTCGATGGACCCAAGAATGGGAACAGGAGCGCTCAGGTTTATCCCGAACACCCCAGCACTCGTGGCATGGGGGTAGAAGCCGACGACTTGCATCTCTCAGATTTCATAAACAGCCGCACAGAAGGTAATATTTTAAATTCAAACAACGTTGCTTAGCGCACATGAATAAGTTTTCAGCGCACGGGATAAAAACAAGCGAGTTTACTCAAAAATTACATCCCTTGCACATTCGTCCGCTATAAGACGGGCACCCTTCAGGATGCCCTCATAATACATCTCGGGCCGGCGATGGTCCTTCCCCTCTGGTGGCCCATCCTTCACTAGCTTCTCCGCATCCAGCTTGCCCCAGTGCACTTTGGCACGGGCAAGGGCCCTACGGGCACCTTCGATGCATACAGAGCGCTTGATGACTTCAAGCCATGGACAGGCATCCACCAGCCGCCGCATCGGCCCAAAGTAGCTCCCAGGCATGGCCTCCCCAGGCCACAGCCGGCCTATAAGGCCCTTCATGGCCTGTCCGGCTGCCTTATGGAGCTCGACCAGCTGCTTCAGCTGGTCGCTCAGGGGCACCAGGAGTCCGGCCTCAACGTACTGGGACCAGAACACTTTCTCCGTCGAGCTCCCCTCCTCGGCCCGGTAGAATGCGGCGGCATCGGATACACTGCGAGGAAGATCTGCGAATGCTCCTGGAGAGCTCCGGACTCGGGTAAGTAACAGGTAATTTACTTTCACGTGCTTGCTTTGCATAAAGAATGCCTTACCCGCCGCTATCTTCTTCATTGCCTCAATTTCCTGAAGGGCCTTTTGGGCTTCGGCCTTGGCAGACTTGGCGCTTTCAAGTGCCGAGGCAAGCTCGGACTCTCGCGTCTTTGAGTCAAGCTCTAAACCCTCGTGTTTCTTCACGAGAGCATCGAGCTCTTGCCGTACCTCCGCCACCCGCGCCTCTTGCTTTTCCCGCTCAGTGCGCTCCACGGCCGCATTATCTTTGGCCTTGGACAGCGCTTCCTTCAGGGCCGCCACCTCAGTTATGGCCCCTCCAACATTCACGTTGGTCCTGTCATTATTTGCAACCAGGTATTTTTTATATACTTACATAAGGTCTTACATACATTCCTTGTCCTCGAGCTGCTTCTTGGCACGGCCGAGCTTGTTCTCGGACTGCTCGAGGCTCTGCTTCAATGCATCGACCTCCGCAGTCAGTGCGGCAGAGGTCAGCAGCGCAGCCTGCATTCCCATATTGACATTATTATTGTTAGACTCATGCGTATATCTTTTTAGATCCTCAGTCTGGTTTTTCTTTCCGAACACCAAACTGAGCATCAGGGGCTACTATCTATGCGGTAACATTTTTATATGTTTTAAATACATACCTCAAAGCCTGTTAGAAGGCTGGTACAGGCTTCTGTCAGCCCGCTCTTGGCGGACTGAACCTTCTGAATCACCGCACTCATAACAGTGCGGTGCTCCTCGTCGATGGAGGCGCCGTTAAGCACCTCCAGCAAATTGTCCGGCGCCTTCGGTTGGACAGAGGTCGCCGGCGTCGTAGGCTTGCCCTTCTTGCGAGGGGGGCGCCTACCGGACTTCGGAATCACTGAAGGTTCCGGAGCGGTGTCCGGCCCAGGGCCGAACATAGATCCCTCTGGGGCTTTATCCCCTTTGGGCCTGGAGTCTGGGAGGTCGCCTTGCGGTGCCTCCAGGACCACCTCCTCCTGGTGTAGCCCCTTTTGGGACTCCACCTCGGCATCGTCCATAGGGCGAGGGGAGGAGGCCGTCGGGAGTGAAGCGCTGTTCACATCCGACAAATCCAGGGAGCCGCTCGATGAATTGCCGAGCTGAGCCTTGGGCGGACTGCATGATTGAATTCAGCGTTAGAAGGTACTGTACAATAGAGGAATGCCATAAGTTATTCTGGTATCCGGATACTTACGATTTTGCCAGGGGCTTGGCCCTAGATGGCCATTCCTCTCCGTCGTCGTCGGCGTCGGAGGCGTAGTCCGGAAGAAGGGTCTTCCCCTTCTTGGACCCTCCGGCCTCCCCAGTTGGGGCGACCTTCCTTTTCTTTCCTCCCCCCGCTGGAGGGGGAGAGGCTTTCAGAGGCGGAGGGCGCTTCGGGGTCGTCGGGCGATGAGTCCGACACCACCAGGCGCCGGGAACTCTTTTGAGTCCCCGTGGCGTTCTTCTTGGCTTTCTTCTCCGGCACCACGTGAGGTGCCGGAACCAGCAGCTTCATCAAGCGTGCATCTGCTGGGCCTTCAGGCAAAGGGGCCGGACAGTCAAACTGTTCGGACGTCCTCTTCCAGTCCTGTCAAGGGAGCGGGAGTTTAGATCCTGCATAGAGTCAAACTATGAAAATCAAGTGTCCTGTAAAGGATAAAAACAAGCTTACTTCGGTGGCTTGGCGCTTGGCGCAGAATCCGCGCGTGACGGGAGGGGAGACCTCGGAGCTCTTGAATAGCACCTTCCAGGCATCCTCGTGCTTTGTGTCAAAGAGCCTGGACAAAGTATGGTGCTGGGCCGGGTCGAACTACCACAAGTTGAAGGCCCGTCGTTGACATGGAAGGATCTGGCGGAAGAGCATGGCCTGGACTACGTTGACGAGTTTAACCTTCTTGTTCACCAGGTCTTGGACGCAGGTTTGGAGTCCGGCCACCTCTTTCGAATTAACCCACAACAGGCCCATCTCTTTCCAAGATGTGAGCTGTGTGGGGATGCCAGATTGGAATTCGGAGGCCGCTGCCCACTCAGGGTCACGCGGCTCGGTGATGTAGAACCACCCCGATTGCCACCCTTTGGTGGTTTCCACGAAGGAGCCCTCGAGCCATGTGACGTTGGGCATCTTGCCCACCATGGCGCCTTCGCACTCCGCTTGCCGGACGCCCACGACCTTCGGCTTGACGCTGAAGATCTTCAGCCATAGGCCGAAGTGGGGCTTGATGCGGAGGAAGGCCTCGCACACGACGATAAACGCCGAGATGTTGAGGATGAAGTTCGGGGCCAGATCATGGAAATCTAGGCTGTAGTAGAACATGAGCCCCCGGACAAATGGGTGAAGTGGGAAGCCCAGTCCGCGGAGGAAATGGGTGAGGAACACCACCCGCTCATGGGGCCCAGGGGTGGGGATGAGTTGCCCCTCATCTGGAAGCCGGTGCGCGATATCGTCAGACAAGTATCCAACCTTCCTTAACTTTTTGATGTGCCCCTCTATGACGGTGGAGGCCATCCATCTACCTCCCGCTCCGGACATGATTGGAGAGGGTCGAGGTGGGAAGAGCGGGCTTGGACGCTGGAGCTCGAGTGTGCGGAAATGGACAAGCAAAGGAGGAAGAAGGCGTAGATTGAAAGGGCGGATCCTTATCCCCTTATATGGGCGGCCAGAACTGTGTGCCCCCACCAGCCTAATAAAACTCGCTTATCTCCCAAGCGCCACGATTGGTGGCACGGTTGGGTTACCCACGCCCATATTGATGAGAATCCCGGAATAAGGGGACACGGTCTCTGCTTTGACAAGACATGCCAAGGAAACCGCCTCGCTAAACACGTTGAGGTGGGACGGTAAAACGATTTGAATAAAGACTTGGCTGTGGCGTGATGTCACACTACGGAATACGTCAGCAGATTAAATTTGTGTAAATATTATTCTCTCTACGGTGGTATGTGGAACTTATTTTGCAGAGCCGGACACTATCCTTGTGTTCAACATCTTCTATGAAGTATTCGGAGGAGGAACCCGCCTTGCAATGCCGAAGACAATTTGTGTGCCAGACTCGTCGTCATTGAAGCCTGGTTCAGGGGCTACTGAGGGAGTCCTGGATTAGGGGGTGTCCGGATGGCCGGACTAACACCTTTGGCCGGACTCCCAGACTATGAAGATACAAGATTGAAGACTTCGTCCCGTGTCCGGATAGGACTTTCCTTGGCGTAGAAGGCAAGCTTGGCGATACGATATGTAGATCTCCTCCGATTGTAACCGACTATGTGTAACCCTAGCCCTCTCTGGTGTCTATATAAACCAGAGAGTTTTAGTCCGTAGGACGAACAACAATCATACCATAGGCTAGCTTCTAGGGTTTAGCCTCTCTGATCTCGTGGTAGATCAACTCTTGTACTACCCATATCATCAATATTAATCAAGCAGGAGTAGGGTTTTACCTCCATCGAGAGGGCCCGAACCTGGGTAAAAACATCGTGTCCCTTGTCTCCTGTTACCATCCGCCTAGACGCACAGTTCGGGACCCCCTACCCGAGATCCGCCGGTTTTAACACCGACACTCCTCTACATCGCCGCCACCAGTCGGGTGGTCAGCGCAGTCATAGTGGTGGAGCGCAAGGAGGAAGGCAAAGCACTGCCAGTCCAGAGGCCAGTGTATTACTTGAGTGAGGTGTTGTCCGCCTCCAAGCAAAACTACCCCCACTATCAGAAGATGTGCTATGGCGTGCACTTTGCCGCCAAGAAACTCAAGCCCTACTTCCAAGAGCACCCAATCACTGTTGTTTGCACCGCTCCGCTTGCTGAGATTATTGGAAGCCAAGATGCTTCAGGTCGAGTGGCCAAATGGGCCATAGATCTGACCCCCTACACCATCTACTACCAGCCTCGCACCGCCATCAAGTCACAAGCGCTGGCCGACTTCCTCATAGACTGGGCCGAGACCCAATACCTGCCGCCAGCACTAGACTCCACCCATTGGCGGATGCATTTTGATGGATAAAAAATGCACACCGGTCTGGGAGCCAGCATCGTCCTCACCTCTCCCAAAGGCGACAAGCTCGAATATGTGCTGCAAATTCACTTTGCCGCCTCCAACAACGTAGCCGAATACGAGGCACTCATACACGGGCTCCGGCTTGCCAAGGAACTCGGCATTTGCCGGATCCTGTGTTATGGTGATTCCGACTTGGTGGTCCAGCAGTCGTCAGGCGACTGGGACGCCAAGGATGCAAATATGGCAAGCTACCACTTCTTCGTACAGCAGCTCAGTGGATATTTTGAGGGGTGCGAATTCCTCCATGTTCCAAGAAATGACAATGAGCAGGCAGATGCCCTGGCACGGATTGGCTCCACCCGACAAGCAATACCAGCCAGCGTCGCCCTGCGGCGCCTCCTCAAGCCGTCTGTCAAGCTGTCACCGGAGTCAGACTCCATCTTTGTGACGGCCCCTCCCGAAGCAATCGGATCCAACTTGAGGGCCCCAGAAGCCCGCGCGGGGACTTTAGCAGGCGGCCCGGGGACTGCAGCAGCCGCACCCGGCCCGAGGACTGCAGCAGCCGCACCTGGCCTGAGGACTGTAGCAGCTGCACCCTGCCCGGGGACTCCAGAACCCGGCCGGGGACTGCAGCAGTCGGCCCGGGGACTTCTCAAACTCAGCAGACGGCAGTCGTCTCCAACCCGCCGCCTCCCGGCCCAACCTCCCTCATGCAAATTGCAGTTGTGGCAGTCGAAGAAATAGCAGCACCATCCTGGGCTCAACCAATCCTCAAATTTTTGGTGAACAAAGAACTACCGACTGATGAGATCTCGGCCCGGCAAGTGCAACGGCGGGCAGCAACATACACCATCGTCAACAGAGAGCTGGTGCGGCGCAGTGTCACTGGTGTTTATCAGCGCTGCGTGGAGCCAGACAAAGGCCAAGCAATCCTCAAGGATATCCAACAAGGTGAATGCGGCCACCACACGGCTTCAAGATCACTTGTCGCCAAAGCTTTCCGCCATGGTTTTTTCTGGCCGACTGCTCTAGAAGACGCCAAAGACTTGGTCCAGAAGTGTCAAGGGTGCCAGAAGTTCCGCTCCAAGCCACATTTGCCGACTTCTGCACTCAAGACTATTCCCATTGCCTGCCCCTTTGCGGTTTGGGGAATGAACATGGTGGGACCATTCAAGACGGCTCGCGGCGGCATGACTCATTTGCTTGTCGCTGTGGACAAGTTCACCAAGTGGATAGAAGCAAAGCCAATCAATAAACTGAATGGGCCGACTGCCGTGACCTTCATCGCCGACATCACCACTCGGTACGGCATTACCACACAACATCATCACCGACAACGGCATGAACTTCGCCAAAGGAGCCTTGGCCCGTTTCTGCGCGACGCGGGGCATCCGACTGGACTTAGCATCCGTTGCCCATCCGCGGTCAAACGGCCAAGTGGAGCGAGCAAACGGCCTCATTTTGTCCGGCATCAAGCCCCGACTGGTCGAGCCCCTAGAGGGCTCAGCCGACTGCTGGCTTGAGGAGTTGCCGACCGTCCTCTGGAGCTTGCGCACAACTCCGAACAAGTCAACCGGCTTAACGCCCTTCTTCCTCGTCTACGGTGCCGAAGCCGTCATCCCGACGGACATAGAATTCAACTCCCCTCGAGTCACCATGTACACCGAGGAGGAGGCCAAAGAAGCACAAGAAGACGACGTCGACCTGCTGGAAGAAGGCCGGCTGTTGGCACTCAGCCGGTCCACCATCTACCAACAGAGTCTACACTGATACTACAATCGCAAGGTCAAGCCAAGATCATTCCAAGAGGGAGACCTTGTGCTCCGGCTGATCCAGCGAACAGACGGCCATCACAAGCTCTCGGGCGCCTTGGGAAGGCCCCTTCATCGTCAGCAAAGTGCTGGGCAACGATTCCTACTACCTGATCGACGCTTAGAAGCCCAGAGCACGCAAAAGAGATGACTCAGGCAAGGAAACGGAGAGGCCATGGAATGCGAATCTCCTCCGAAGATTTTATAGTTAAAAGCAGTATGTACCATGCTACCTTTTGTATTAAGTACGAAGACTCCGGGTCCCCCGAAAAGAACTCGGGGACTACCCTTTTTATCTACGTGATAAGAATTATGCCCATGAATTGTTGATTCATTATTCCGCCTGGCACCGGGCTGGACTAGTCGGCCCGGGGGGCTCGCCGCCTTCTAATATGTGCCGCCTCCTGTAGTCGGAGAAGTAGCATGTCGACACCAGCAAACTTCTCCTGTCAGAAGCCGCAGCTTGCAGAGCGACTGAACAACTGACAGGAGTTGCAAAAATGGTGCCCATGCCAAAAACGGCTAAGGAAAAAAGGCGCACATAGCTGAAGCCGGCATCCCGCCTACTCGACCGGCTGCTGAGCAGCCGGCCGGCTCCTACTTTCCTTGACAACGCTCCAGTCGGCCAAGTACTTGCCTCCCGAAAATAGCTAAACACTTGGCCCAGCCGTAGTCCGCAGAGCAACTGTTCGACTGGCCAAGGGATAGCCAAGGGAGGGCGGCAAGGAAAAAAGCAAAGGGCAAAAAGCAAGGAAAGCCTAAAGTCGGCACTTGAAGCATATTTACATAGCAAAAGGCCCTTGGCCAGCATTCAACAAAGTTGGAAATACAACCTGCGGGTGGAATTGCGTAAATTTAACAAGTCTCGTCGAGAATGATTAAGCAGGAAAGTAAAAGCGATGGCCTAAGAAGCAGCAGAGGGCTCCGGTGGGGCGGTCGAGTCGGCAGTGCCGATTGGAGCAGCGGATGACTGGACGGCGGAGTTGGCAGCACGACTGGTGGAGCGGACGGCTGGTTGGTCTCCGCCTGGTCGCCTTCAGCAGCAGTCGGCGCGCTCGAGCATGGATCGTTGCTCGAGGCAAGGTCCGGCTGGGCTGGCCGTCCACTCCGATCTCTGGCGCGTCCTCTTTGTTGTCCTTGTCCTATGCATCCTCCCCTTCATCACTGGAGTCAATCACCTCGGTCGAGTCCTCGCTGTCTTCGGGGTTCAGCCCAAACCACTCCGGCGGTGCCTCTGTGCCATCCTCAACCAGCTCCGGGATAAAGACACTGGTGTCGGTGTAGCTGGCTATCGCCGCCACCCGCTTGACAAGCTCGCCGTCCACCGCCACCAGCTCCTCCAGCGCCTCTTGCCGGAACGTGGTCAGCTGGGCTAGATCTAGCCCAGGGTACCACGCCCTGACAAATTCCAGAGCCAGGCACGCTCCAGCCCGGGCTGAAGAGCCCTTCCAGGCCTCCAGGCGGCCGCCCGCCACCTCCAGCCAGTCGGCAGTCCGACTGGGTGTACGCGGAGCCGGCACGCCCGGCCAGAGGGCGGAAATCGCCCGGGCCCCGACACGTTGAAGACGGCGCATGATAACCCACAAGTGTAGGGGATCGCAATAGTTTTTGATAAGTAAGAGTGTCGAACCCAACAAGGAGCTAAAGGTAGAATAAATATTCCCTCAAGTTCTATCGACCACTAATACAACTCTACGCACGCTTGACGTTCGCTTTACCTAGAACAAGTATCAAACTAGAAGTACTTTGTAGGTGTTGTTGGATAGGTTTGCAAGATAATAAAGATCACACAAATAAAAGCTAGGGGCTGTTTAAATAAAGATGCAAGAAAGTAAATATAGCGAGTGTGGAAAAGTGGTGGTAGGAGTTGTGAAATTGTCCCTAAGCAATTGACTATGTTACTAGACCAGTAATCACTATTGCAATTATATTTGAGGGAGAGGCACAAGCTAACATACTTTCTCTTCTTGGATCATATGCACTTATGATTGGAACTCTAGCAAGCATCCGCAACTACTAAAGATTCATTAAGGTAAAACCCAACCATAGCATTAAAGTATCAAGTCCTCTTTATCCCATACGCAACAACCTACTTACTCGGGTTTGTGTTTCAGTCACTCACACAACCCACTATAAGCAAATCATGAACGCATTGCAACACCCTACAGCGGTAATTCCTCACGCTTGCGCGACACGGAGGGCACCATAGGACAGCACCAATAATAAAACATGCAACTCAAACCAATCATAGCAATTCATCAATCACCGATAGGACAACGGAAATCTACTCAGACATCATAGGATAGCAACACATCATTGGATAATAATATGAAGCATAAAGCACCATGTTCAAGTAGAGGTTGCGGGAGAGTGGACCGCTGAATATAGATGGGGGAAGGTGATGGAGATGTTGGTGAAGACGACAGAGGTGTTGGTGTAGATCGCGGTGATGATGATGGCCCCCGGTAGCGTCCCGGCACCACCGAAAGCAAGGGGGAGAGGGCCCCCCTTCTTCTTCTTATTCCTTGGCCTTCTCCCTAGATGGGAGAAGGGTTTCCCCTCTTGTCCTTGGCTCCCATGGCGTGGGAGGGGCGAGAGCCCCTCCGAGATTGGATCTATCTCTCTGTTTCTGCGTTGCCAGATTCTACCCCTTCACCGTTTTTTATATTTCCGGAGATCCGTAACTCCGATTGGGGTGAATCTTTCACCCAGATTTTTCTCATAAAATTAGCTTTCTTGCGCCAAAAGAAAGGCATCAACCGCCTTACAGGTGGCCCATGAGAGGCCAGGGCGTGCCTGCCTCCCTGGGGCGCGCCCCCTATCTCGTGGCCACCTCGGACATCGTTTCTTGTTGATTCTTCCTCCGGAAAATCCCAAATATTCTAAAATAATTCTCCGTCTGTTTTTATCCCGTTTGGACTCCGTTTGATATTGGTTTTCTACGAAATATAAAACATGCAACAGACATGAACTGGCATTGGGCACTGGATCAATATGTTAGTCCCAAAAATAGTATAAAAAGTTGCCAAAAGTATATGAAAGTTTAATAATATTGGCATGGAACAATAAAAAATTATAGATACGACGAAGACGTATCAGCATCCCCAAGCTTAATTCCTGCTCGTCCTCGAGTAGGTAAATGATAAAAAAGATAATTTTTGAATGTGGAATGCTACATAGCATAATCTTGATCATATGTCTAATCATGGCATGAATATTAAGACACGAGTGATTCAAAGCAATAGCCTATCATTTGACATAAAAAATTAATACTTCAAGCGTACCAGTAAAGCAATCATGTCTTTTCAAAACAACAAGGCCAAAGCAAGTTTATCCCTACAAAATCATACAGATTGCCATGCTTCATTTTCGTCACACAAAATGCTCCCATCATGCACAACCCCGATGACGAGCCGAGCAATTGGTTCATACTTTTTAACGCGCTTCAGCTTTTTCAACCCTCACGCAATATATGAGCGCAAGCCATGGATATAGCACTATAGGTGAAATAGAATATAATGATGGAGGTTATGTGGAGAAGACAAAAAAGGAGAAAGTCTCACATCGACGCGGCTAATCAACAGGCTATGGAGATGCCCATCAATTGATGTCAATGCGAGGAGTAGGGATTGCCATGCAATGGATGCACTAGAGCTATAAGTGTATGAAAGCTCAAACTGAAAACTAAGTGGGTGTGCATCCAACTTGCTTGCTCATGAATACCTAGGGCATTTGAGGAAGCCCATCGTTGGAATATACAAGCCAAGTTCTATAATGAAAAAATTCCCACTAGTATATGAAAGTGACAACATAAGAGACTCTCTATATGAAGAACATGGTGCTACTTTGAAGCACAAGTGTGGAAAAAGGATAGTAACATTGCCCCTTTTCTTTTCTTTTCTTTTTTTTCTTTTTCTTTTTTTTCTTTTTTCTTTCGGTGGGCTTCTTTGGCCCCCTTTTTTATTTAGGCTTCTTTGGCCTTTACTTTTTTTCTTTTTTTTCTTTTTTTATGGGGCAATGCTCTATAATGATGATCATCACACTTTTATTTACTTACAGCTCGATATTACAACTCGATACTAGAACAAAGATATGACTCTATATGAATGCTTCCGGCGGTGTACCGGGATGTGCAATGATCTAGCATAGCAATGACATCAAAAAATGGACAAGCCATGAAAACATCATGTTAGCTATCTTACGATCATGCAAAGCAATATGACAATGAATGCTCAAGTCATGTATATGATGATGATGGAAGTTGCATGGCAATATATCTCGGAATGGCTATGGAAATGCCATGATAGGTAGGTATGGTGGTTGTTTTGAGGAAGATATAATGAGGCTTATGTGTGATAGAGCGTATCATATCACGGGGTTTGGATGCACCGGCGAAGTTTGCACCAACTCTCGAGGTGAGAAAGGGCAATGCACGGTACCGAAGAGGCTAGCAATGATGGAAAGGTAAAAGTGCGTATAATCCATGGACTCACATTAGTCATAAAGAACTCATATACTTATTGCAAAAGTTTATTAGCCCTCGAAGCAAAGTACTACTATGCATGCCCCTAAGGGTATAGATTGGTAGGAAAAGACCATCGCTCGTCCCCGACTGCCACTCATAAGGAAGACAATCAAAGAAACACCCCATGCTTCAAATTTGTCACACAACGGTTACCATACGTGCATGCTAGGGGACTTGCAAACCTCAACACAAGTGTCTCTACGATCCACAACCACCCACTAGCATGACTCTAATATCACCATCTTTATATCGCAAAACTATTGCAAGGAATCAAACATATCATATTCAACGATCTACAAGTTTATGTAGGATTTTATGACTAACCATGTGATTGACCAATTCCTGTCATCTCTCTAAATAGATATAAGTGAAGCAAGAGAGTTTAATTCTTTCTACAAAATATGTGCCCACACTCTAACAATTATAAGTGAAGCAAAAGAGCATTCTACAAATGGCGGTTTTCTATGTGAAGAGAAACAGGCAATCCAAACTTCAAATGATATACGTGAAGCACGTGAAGCATTCTATAAAGCCATACTCAAAAGATTTAAATGAAGTGCGATGAGAATTATATAAATCAACCAAGGACTATCTCATACCAGCATGGTGCATAAAAGAAAAATGAAAACTAAATGCAAAAGACGCTCCAAGACTTGCACATAATGCATGAACGAAACGAATTTGAAAACATACCGATACTTGTTGAAGAAAGAGGGGATGCCTTCCGGGGAATCCCCAAGCTTAGACGCTTGAGTCTCCTTGAATATTTACTTGGGGTGCCTCGGGCATCCCCAAGCTTGAGCTCTTGCCTCTCTTCCTTTTCCTCATATCGAGACATCCTCGATTAGACACTACATCCACACAAAACTTCAACAGAAAACTCGATAAGATCCATTAGTATAATAAAGCAAATCACCACTCTAAGTGCTTTTGCAAACCAATTCATATTTTGTTTTTGCATTGTGTCTACTATAATATAACTTTTTCATGGCTTAATCCACTAATATAAATTGATAGTTTCATCAAAACAAGCAAACTATGCATCAAAAACAGAATCTGTCAAAAACAGAACAGTCCGTAGCAATCTGAACATTCACCATACTTCTGGTTCCCCAAAAATTCTACCAAAATTAGGAAAAATAAACAAGTTGTATAGACAGTGCAAAATAATCAGAACCGTTTGACTTTCCAGGTAAAAATGTAAAATCGAGCACTACAGCCAAAGTTTCTGTCATGCACCGTACAAACCAACAAGCATTGTAAACATCCTAAAGGCAAACCTTGGCACATTATTTTTATAATACAATGGAATTATACAAGGGGATATTTTTTTGAAAAGTTTTTGTAATCAAGATTCACAAAGTTTCCATGAGCATGAACAAAGTTCAAGGAGCTCTCCCACTTCAACAATGCTTGTCTCTCTCACTTTCACTTTCCTTTTTAAAAAGTTTTTAGGTTCCCCTCTTTATTTTTTTTGTTTTTAAACTATATAAAAGCACTCAACATAAATAAATGACTCTTAAATGACTCTCTAAAACTTCCGGGTTGTCTCCCTGGCAGCGCTTTCTTTAAAGCCATTAAGCTAGGCATTTAGTGCTCAAGTAATGGATCCACCCGGATCCCAAGGTATATCAAAGCCAATTTTAATTAACAATGATTTGTAATTTAGTAGTGAGCACAAAGTAACATATATCATGCAACAACGAAGTCTAACTCTCTTCGGCATGTCATAAAAGAACAATTCATGCACACATAGTAAAGGCCAATGCATAGTATAAACAGTTTCTTGCAATTTTATCGTATTGGAAACATAGAGAGGTGGAGATGTAGTTCCTCTCTCATAATAATTGCAAGTAGGAGCAGAAAGCACATGCATATTATATCTATCAAAACCATCATGTGCAATGGTAAAAGGCAACCCATCAATATAATCCTTAATAAGCACAAACTTCTCCGATATAGTGTAGTAGGGAGAATTCAAAAAGATAATAGGACTATCATGCGTGGGTGCAATAGCAACAATTTCATGTTTAACATAAGGAACTATAGCAAGTTCATCTCCATAAGCATAATTCATATTTGCATCTTGGCCACAAGCATAGCAAGCATCATCAAAAAGGGATATTTCAAACAAATTCAAGGGATCATATCAATCATCATAGCAATCATCCTTCGGTAAGCACGAAGGGGATTAAATAATGTATGAGTTGGAGGGTTACTCTCATTAGAAGGTGGGCACGGGTAGCTAATCCGCTCTTCCTCCTTTTGTTCTTCGCTCTCCTCATCATCTTTTTCATCCAATGAGCTCACAGTTTCATCAATTTCTTCTTCCATAGCTTCCTGCAAAATATTAGTCTCTTCTTGGACAGCGGGGTAGGCCTCAATATATAGTTTAACATAGGCATTAGAAGCATAATTATCATAGCAATATTCAAGTATGGCAAAAAATTTAGATTTGTAGAGAGTAGCATCATACTTTTCAATCAAAGAAGCAATTTCAAAAGCACCCTTAAAAGCAACAAATTCTTCAATTGTTGAACATCATAGTAATTATAAACACCCTTAGCATATGAAGATACGATTCCATTATCACTAAACAAGCATTGGTAGGGAAGGTGTTTCTTATGGTTTTCAGAACAACAAGTAACATCATATAATTCACATAAAGTCCAAGCATAGCATTGCAAACGTTGAATTTGATCCCATAATAGTTTCCCTTTTTCAGATATACGGTGTCACACATAAAAAGCATGCTCATCTAAAGATTTGCCCTCAACTAAGCTAGTTGGGGTTTCAGCACGAGCACAAAGGGATCGAAGATGATCCAAGTAAAAAGCTTCAGTGGTGTGATAGATTTTGAGTGGTTCTTCAACCATTGGTGCAGTAGGCACAACTAATTTTTTTGGTATTTTGCGTTTCCTACCCATAACTAAAGATAGAAAACAACTAAGAACAGCAAATAAAAATTACTTAGTGATAAAGCAAACAAGCACACACGAGAATATTCACCCCACGCTATGACTCCCCGGCAATGGCGCCAGAAAAAGGTCTTGATAACCCACAAGTGTAGGGGATCACAACAGTTTTCAATAAGTAAGAGTGTCAAACCCAACGAGGAGCTAAAGGTAGAATAAATATTCCCTCAAGTTCTATCGACCACTGATACAACTCTACGCACGCTTGACGTTCGCTTTACCTAGAACAAGTATGAAACTAGAAGTACTTTGTAGGTGTTGTTGGATAGGTTTGAGAGATAATAAAGAGCACGTAAATAAAAGCTAGGGGCTGTTTAAATAAGATGCAAGAAAGTAAATATAGCGAGTGTGGAAAAGTGGTGGTAGGAGTTGTGAAATTGTCCCTAAGCAATTGACTATGTTACTAGACCGGCAATCACTATTGCAATTCTATTTGAGGGAGAGGCATAAGCTAACATACTTTCTCTTCTTGGATCATATGCACTTATGATTGGAACTCTAGCAAGCATCCGCAACTACTAAAGATTTATTAAGGTAAAACCCAACCATAGCTTTAAAGTATCAAGTCCTCTTTATCCCATACGCAACAACCTACTTACTCAGGTTTGTGTTTCAGTCACTCACGCAACCCACTATAAGCAAATCATGAACGCATTACAACACCCTACAGCGGTAATCCCTCATGCTTGCGCGACACTAAGGGCACCATAGGACAGCACCAATAATAAAACATGCAACTCAAACCAATCATAGCAATTCATCAATCACCGATAGGACAACGGAAATCTACTCAGACATCATAGGATGGCAACACATCATTGGATAATAATATGAAGCTTAAAGCACCATGTTCAAGTAGAGGGTACAGCGGGTTGTGGGAGAGTGGACCGCTGAATATAGATGGGGGAAGGTGATGGAGATGTTGGTGAAGACGGCGAAGGTGTTGGTGTAGATCGCGGTGATGATGATGGCCCCCGGCAGCGTTCCGGCGCCACCGGAAGCAAGGGGGAGAGGGCCCCCCTTCTTCTTCTTCTTCCTTGACCTTCTCCCTAGATGGGAGAAGGGTTTCCCCTCTGGTCCTTGGCTCCCATGGCATGGGAGGGGCGAGAGCCCCTCCTAGATTGGATCTATCACTCTGTTTCTGTGTTGCCAGATTCTACCCCTTCACCGTTTTTTATATTCCCGGAGATCCGTAACTCCGATTGGGGTGAATCTTTCACCCAGATTTTTCTCATAAAATAAGCTTTCTTGTGCCAAAAGAAGGGCATCAACCGCCTTACGGGTGGCCCACGAGAGGCCAGGGCGCGCCTGCCTCCCTGGGGCGCGCCCCCCTATCTCGTGGCCACCTCGGACACCGTTTCACGTTGATTCTTCCTCCAAAAAATACCAAATATTCCAAAATAATTCTCCGTCCATTTTTATCCCGTTTGGACTCCGTTTGATATTGGTTTTCTGTGAAACATAAAACATGCAACAGACAGGAACTCGCACTGGGCACTGGATCAATATGTTAGTCCCAAAAATAGTATAAAAAGTTGCCAAAAGTATATGAAAGTTGAATAATATTGGCATGGAACAATAAAAAATTATAGATATGATGAAGACGTATCAGTGCAGCATCTGCTGAGCCGGCCGAAGGCGGGCCTGGATGCTGAGAAGCTGCTCGTTAAGGTTCCGAGGGGCGTCGGCGGCAATCTGCATGCGCTCCGCCCTCCGCTCCTCGCGAGAAGCCTCGATGGCCTAGTTTGCGGCAACGGAGTAGCCTAGGAAGAAGTCTACTTGGGCAAAAAAGTAAAGAAGACATGAATTAAGAATAGATGGTCGACCCAAACAAAGGCCGGCAGCTCAAAGAAAGGAAAAAGAGGAAACATACCGTCAACCATGTCCTCGATACTGTCGAAGCCGGCAGTCAGCTGTGCCTCCTTATCAGCCCAGGCGGAGCGCTCGACCTCAAACTCAGCAAGAAGGTCGGTCTCCTTCGTCTTCGCCTCCCGCCGAGTCGTCTGGAGACGCTCCATCTGCTCCGCCAGTTGCGTGACCAGTCGGTCATGCTCCTCAGCCAGCTTGCTGCACTCCGCCTCCTTGGCACACAACGCGGTGTTGGCCTCGCCTAGCTGCTGCTGCAAGGCGGCAGTGGCCTCTATCAAGAGAGAAGAAGGAAAAATACGTTAAAACATTTAACAAGGAAGGGATGCGGTTGCTGGGAAGATCCAGCCCGACTGCTCAGTAGTCGTCCCAGATCTCGGGGACTACAGCCCGTGGGTGCGCCATCACGCCCCCGCAGAAGAAAGAAGTTATCAATGATCAAAACAAAGAAACACAGTTGCCGGGGAGATCCGGCCCGACTGCTCAGCAGTCGGCCCAAATCTCGGGGACTACAACCCGCGGGTGCGCCAGCATGCCCCCGCAGGAAAGGAAAGCCAAAACTTACTCCGGTTCTCCGACAAGTTGGCGGTCTGCCTCTCCAGCTCCCGGACTCCGGAGTTGAAGGTGGCCACGCGAAGGTTGTGGTAATACTGTGACAAGAGACGCCAGAAGGAGTTAGCACACAGTGCTTACAAAGTTAAGGTTCCGGATCGCCTGCTCAGCAGCCGGCCCGGAACCTGGGGACTACACCCAGTGGGTGCGCCAGCGCGCCCCCACCAAGAAATAAGAAGACCGAAAACAAAGAAGTTAGAAGCATACCTAGATGGCTGCTCGCGAGTTCAGGAACGCCTCGTTGCACCGCTTGAGGGCGTCGGCTTCGGCCCGGAGCTTGGCCTGGACGTCAAGGGCCGCCTGGTTCAAGGCCCCCGTTCCGCCTTCACGCATCCAACCGGAGGACGCGGTGCTGGTTGCCTTAGTGTCAGGAGCGGACGAGCTCGCGGCACCGGCCTCCAGCATTCGTTGTACCGAGGCCGCCCTTGCAGGATGACGGTGCACGGGCGTGCGGGCCTCAGGAGTCGTGCTCGTCACCACCTCATTCCCGGCCGGTGGC
>NC_041385.1:642866891-642877243 GCF_002162155.2 Triticum dicoccoides | reverse complement strand
GTCCCTCGCTCCAGCAGTCGGTGGTGGCGGAGGCACGATAACGTCCGGCATGGCAACATCGCCGCCTTCCCTCTCCATGACCGGGTGCTTGTTGCCGGCTTCCCTGGTCGACACCACGAACTCTGGTGGAGGTGGCGTGGAGCTCAGGGGAACGACGAGCAGCGGCTCCTGACGGCGCCTGGCCTCCGCGAGCCGCTCCTTCTCCGCGGCTGCCGTCGCTGAAGACATGTAGATCTACGTTCCAAAGGAGAACCACTCAATACTAAGACCAAGACCAAGACAAGAACTAAAAAAAGGAAAGCTCAGAGACTTACAGCAGGCGGCGGGTTGTCGCAGGAGTAGGGCCGCTTGCCGAACCGCCAGGAATCCTCCGACACCTTGAGGTCGATGATCTCGTTCACCATCAGGGCCACCTCGGCAGGCGGCATCTCCTTTGTGCACATCCAGCTGGGGTCGCGGTGCCCGCTCATCCGACAGATCAGATGAGGGCGGCCTTGGAGCGGGAGAACTCGGCGCTCGACGAAGGCAAATAGCAAGTCGGCTGCCACAAGACCCTCTGCCTCCATCAACTCCTGGAGTCGGTTGATGGCGGCCGCCGTCTCGGCTGGTACTAGCTTCGGCTTGTAGTGCCAGTTGGCCCGAGGCCCAACGGAGGGGCCGGCCTCGTAAGGCGGCAAGTTGAGGAAGTCGACCGCCGGATCAACGTAGAAGTACGATTGCTGCCACAGTTTCATCGACTATGACAGCTTGATGGCTGGGAAAGCATTCTTCTTCGACGGCCGGCGCACGGCGACGAAGGCACCGCACTCGGCCGCCGTCTCCTTGGCGGAGGTGCCCAGCTTGGCATAGAAGCAAGCTCCCCATAGGTCGATGGTGGGGAGGACGCCAAGGTAGCCATCGCACGCCATGACGAAGGCGGACAGCAGTGTCACGGTATTAGGCGTCAAGTGGTGCGGCTGGAGGTGGCAGAAGTCCATAAACGAGCGGAGGAACCTGCTCGCCGGGAGGCCGAAGCCGCGGGGGAAATGCGAGCGGAAGACGACCCGCTCGTTCCCCGGTGGCGCCGGCGAGATCTCTTCTCGCGGCGGCACCCGCACCTTGACGAAGGCCGCGTTGGGCATCCGACGCGTGGCCCGGAGGAAGGTAAGGTGATCCTCAATCACCGTCGAGCCGTCCCAGTCTCCTTCCTTCTCACGCGCCATGGTGTCCGAGCGGAGATGCGTGGGGAGGAGGAGCTCGCCGGCGGCAAGATGCGGCGGCATTGCGGCGAGCACGAAGCGGCAGCGGAGATAGGAGGAAGAAGAGCGGGGAGAAGAGTGCGCGCGCTCCGCCACTCCCCCGTCTCCCCTACTTATAGCCCTCAGGCGGCGAAGCCGAGGGGGTGGGACGTGGGATCGTGGGATTGATTGCGACCACGACCCCCCGATTACTCTACGGGGTTACTGCGCAGTAACTCCCGCGGGAATCGTAACCGCCCACCTCGTCCGCAGCGGATCCGCCCGCGCACCGAGGCCTGGTAATGGCGGGCTCGGCCCCTTGTCACATCCCATCGAGAGCGTGGGGTGGCAGGCTGGCCAGGCTGACGCGCGCCGCGTGGCACACTCGTGACGGGCGGCGGGCCTGGGAAGCTTAGCAGGCACGCCACCTGTTTCCCGCCTTAGTGTTCAAAATCAGCGGACGAGCCCGCCTTGTCAAAACAGCTCCAGCAGTCGGTGCTCCACAAGGCGGACCGAGTGTTCCACCGGAGCACGGCGAAGAAGGAAGCCGCCGAGGCTTTATGGCCTATTGGCCGCGGCGCCTCACCAGCTTCGGGAACTACTGTCAGAGTAATGGGCCACGGGTAGGCTAACCCGAGTCCCTGATCCTTTCAAAGACTTTGGGCCGGCTTCGCCCCCACGAGGCTCCAGAATGAAGCACCGCCTTCAGGTGGCCGGCTTGCTCGAACAGCCGGCTACCCGGAGGCGGCCGAGCACCAGCGGACGTCACCAAGACAGGCCGCCTCCTAGCAGACGGCCTCCAGAGAGGCCAGCACCTAGCAGGCGGCCACCAGGTGCCCTTAGAGTATGCACCCCTCATCAAGAGGACAAGACAGGGTGGGGCTACAATATAGCCCCACACCCCCGGATCCCGGGCTTGGCATGGCTATAGTGCCCCGTACATGCGGAGATCTCTGCACGGCGCGGCACTGTTGCCATTCCCCCTTTACGCCACTCCTAACCGGTGGAGTCATGTTCCCACGACGGCCTGTCAGTACGGCCCACAGGCGGCGGCCCCTACCAGGCAGAGAGAGCCTGGAAGACGGCGGAGGCCGGACCAGCCGGAGCTATGGGAGGTCGGCCTCCAGCAGGCGGCCGCCCCCTCCCCCGAGGCCAATGTGCCATTAACCAGACGGGGCGCGGTGTGGCTACAGTGATCTCCCACGAGGCGGCGGGACTGTAGCCACGCTCCCCTGACCAAGCCTGCATCATTAGCATCACGGCTACAGTGATTAGCCACTAACCAGACCCACCAGCGGTGGAAGCAGCCTGTCGGCTCCGTATCAGACTAGTCGGAGGGCCCACCAGGCAGCGGGCCCCAGCTGTCGGTGGAGAAGCCGGCGACCAAAGACGCTGATAGCCGGGTCCAACACCCGGCCAAGTTACCAATGTACCCCTGGGGGGTAGGCCTATATAAAACCCCTAGGGCACCCATGCAAAGGGTTCCGAACCTATTAGACCTAGACTCATATCTAGAGGAAGAAGAGAGCTAGCCTCGCCTCCTTCAACCTCTAGCATACAGCTCAAGGAGCACCTTGTACTCACTAGTGCCTTAGTGATCATGCGGAAACCCCGCAGAGCAGGAGTAGCGGTATTATCTCCAAGGAGAGCCCCCAACTTGGGTAAAGTGCACCGGCGTTCGTGTCTACGCCTTATCCCGCTTCCAGGCACCGGCGATGTTCTACTCGCTCCCACTATGATAAGCCATCCCTTGGCATATGTCGCACCCAACCCCCGACAGAAACGTATGACATTACTAGTGGGATTCTCTTAAAGAAAAATATAGAAGTGTTGGTGGGCCCATGCCCTCGAAGGGGAAATTGCATACACCGCTGATTGTTGTTTTCACAAAAATCTTAATTTATGGGTTTTTACACAATCATCATCTGTCGACATAATGTGTTGCAGCAAGCTCTAATCCATTATTTTTCTCCATTGACATGATTCCTAACCGGTGGGTCCCGCTTGTAAGTGCACATGTGGCAACGAAAAAACACATTAGTTTGCTGACTATTAAACTGTAAATATCTCTCAAATGTGTGGGTCCAAATGAGTTGTTGCATTTTCAACCCAAATTTTGAATGCTAAGGTAATCATCTTGCAAACTTATGGTGGTTTCTTCATTTTTGTGTTTCTCTCTTTAGAAAGATAGTTTTTTAAATGTGAAAAGGCTAACTTTGGTTGAACCACTAACTTATTAAAAAGAGAAAGGCTTCGATATTTGTCCTGGTGGCGTGTGGCGTTTTTATTGGACATATTTTTGGATGTTACAATACTATTGCTCATTGTCCATCTTTATCTCCGTGCCATCTCTTAATCTTTACAATATGTTTCTATACGAGAAAATGTCTGGCTGAGCATCAACATCATACATAATTTCATCTCAAAAGCTTTTGCTTACCTTTTGCACCCTAGCCACGACGATATAGGATTATAGGAGGTGGCTTTGGGCCTAAGGGCTCATTTGGTTTCTTCAAACCCCTCGGGACACCGCCAAATCCTCGGGTGCACAATGCATGGGCCAAGCTAGCCCCGGGTGGTCCACCGACGCATTTGGCTGCCCTCCATCCATGTTTTTTTGCCTCGATCCCCGCAGTTTCCACGAGGAAAGAATCCACGTTGAAGGATGTCTGGGAGAAAACCCTCGACTCTGACTTCTCTCTCGCACGATCTTCTCTACTTCCCTCTATTCTCCGCCGCTCATGCATCTGCTTCCTCAAGTAGCTCCGACGAGCTCCTTGTGTCTTCCCTTTGTGCACTTGGTGGCGTATTTTCCTTCCCTTTGAAATTATCTGAATCTTGCTTTCTAATTTTGAATTGTTTTGGTGGCACGGGTTTCCTCCCCTTGTTGCCAAATGTGGTAGAAACTTGTCCCATAGTTAGCGGGGGTGTGGGGCCGTGAAATTCCCGTTAGGGTTTGAGGACCCAGACTTTCTTTACCTTGCGAGCAAACAAAGCCTAAGTGTATGGCCGGCGCTCCAACTTGGAGTGCTGCCCCATAGAAAAAGTTATTGCTGTGGAGGAGGAAGGGGGAAAAGCTAGTGCTTGCAGGGTCGAACGATCTCTTGCAGAGGAGTCGGGTGCCTCATCCAAAAAGGTGAAAGAAAACAACAAAGAAGAACCGACGGTGAGAGAGAGATATTTTGCAGGAGCGATGTTGAGAGAGATGATGCATGTATAGATTTTTTTTTTTGCGGGTGATGTGTAGATGAAAAAGTAAGAAAGAGAACAAAAAAAGACGAAAGTGTGTCCTATCTAGTTTTGCCTGCTTTAGGGAGAGAAAATTTATATAGTGGTCTCAACCTACCAGGGAGATGGGGCAGCAACATGGTGCTGCCCCGATATTACATGCCCTAAGTGAAACAGGCAGTTATGTTTGGGCCGGGTTAGTTGATCAAGGGAATATGTGGCTAATAGATCTGATTTTGTTAATCTCGCAGGGAGCTTTCAGGGTTAGGTAAAGCGGTTCTTGCGTGCATCGTGGACAGGCACAAAGAGAAAAAGACATATGAAGCCCGTTTCGTCGTCGCACAAAAAAAAGGGAGAAAAGGTCGTATTATCGGCAAGCGTTTTCGGTGATGCGATAAAGCCATCGACGCAAGCAACCGCGTCCGGCTGGGCCGGCGCCGCTCAGCCGACCCCGTAATCCCCGCCGCACCGCTTGACCAAAACGCCCCGTGCCAACAACTGTAACGGACCAACTTCCGTCGCCCCCGGGTCGCGCCACACCTCTCCAAAAAGTCCAAACCCCGTCGCAAAAAGTCTGCTCTTCTCTCTTCCCCCTCGGCCCCCCTCCCATCCTCCCCTTCTCTCTCCACTTTGGGCAAAAAAAATAATCGAAAACCCCCGACTCCGCCGAGCGAGCATCACCTTTCCGCCGCTCCTCGCCGCACGCCGGCCCGCCGACCGAGACCCTCAGACCCGCCCCCCCTCTAGCCCGCCCGCCCGCCCGCATGGCCGCCGATCGCCGGCCCGGCGTCTGAGGGAGCGGGCGGCTGCGCTCGGGGGCCAGGCCGGCGGCGCGATGGAGCTGTCCGGGAGCCCCGGCACGTGGAGCGGCCTCTCGCTGCGGCTGGGCCAGTTCCTCTTCGCCGCCGCGTCCGTCTGCGTCATGTCCTCCGCGATCGGCTTCGCCAACTACACCGCCTTCTGGTAGCACCCCCCGCCCCCTCCCCCAAACGCTCCGATTTGTGCCCTCTCTCTCTCTCTCTCTCTCTCTCTCTCTCTCTCATGCCCGGTACCCATCCTCAGCAGCTATTAATTAGCAAAGTGTCTTTGGGTATGGCAATTTAGAAAGCTTCAGCAGCATGGTTTGTTCGTTTTGTTGGCATTGACTAGTTGCTCGCTGTACTTGGGGGTGGGGAAATGTTTGGCAATTAGGTTTTCCTTGAAGTACATCTGCAACGCCCAAAAGTTATAGGATCTCAAATTCTGAGTAGCGATTGCCTTAAATTGATCAGCATTTGGTGATTTAGGCTGCAGGTTTGACTTGAAAGCACCAGGAGTGAACAATCTGGGACTGCATCTGCTGAATATGTCAGCTCCTTTATAGGATCTGCGCATCAATCCCCTTCATAAAAGGTTGAAAGGAGGGATGCCCTTCAGAATACCATGTGCTAAAGATCTGTCTGGGTCGGAACCATTTATAGCTTGAGATAGTGCAAGGCAATCAGTTTCAACAATAGCTGGCTGGTTGATCCATTGAGCCGTTAGCTAAAATCCCATCTCACTTTCCAGAATGCTTGCACATTAGGAATATACCTCAGGCTGACAGCACAGCATGTCGCAAATTGTTAGATCAAACTGGCATCCACATTCATTTTTGACCTGGCCAACTTGTGGAGGTTCCAAGATCAAATGTGTATCAGAAGTGCCCTAACTTAGGTTAGGCTCCTCAATAGCCATCATGCCAAAGTTCCCTTTACCCTTCAGATCATGCATTTGGCTTGCTTGTACCACATACAGAATGAACATAGCTTTCTAGAAATTGCACCGATTCAGCAATCCGTGTATTACCCTTGCTACACACAACATCATTTCAGTGGCAAGCTTTCCAGAATAAGAACATTAGTTTAAAAAAGCACTAGGCCTTAATTGTGCGTTTTGCCACTGCCTTGCGCTTTTCTCACCAAAGTGCACGAGGATGCACAGATTAAGTGCTAGGCGTGTGGCTATCTACTAGAGCTTGTAGCCCTGCACGCACTTAAGCGCCCGCCTAGGCTCGCCTTTTTTAACTATAATTGTTGCTCCATACTGTCATCAACTGAGTCTAGAAGATGGTGTGACCTGTCAGGGCCAGATGTGTACTGTATCCCTTTGGCTGGAATTGTTGGGAACGTGACACTGACCAGGCAACAGGAGCTCAACCACCTGGACCGGATCACAAGGACGTACAACGCATGCGGTCACCATGTTCTTCGTGCACGCTGTGATTGGCTGTTATTTGATATTCTGTTGTAATGTGGAAATAGCACTAGCTCCCTTGACTATCTTCCGCTATGAGTTCCTGGTGTGGTCACCGCCACTCCTGCTCCCTTGGCGAAGATGACGTCGTCTTTTCACTCCACCTCGCGTCAAGCCTGTCGCTGCTGCTTTTGTCTCCACCCTAGTGCCTCTTCTAGTAGTCAGCGCCAACAGCTGTCCAACGGGCATCCCCGTCGGCGAGCTGCGTAGCACCACTGCTACCATCTCCCTCTCCTACATGGCCTTGCCTTCCTAGGCTCCCGTTGCACCTACTCTGTACATGCAACAATACCCCCTTGGCGTGCTCTCGATCAGTGAGCGCGATCAACTCGAGGAGAAGGTGGGTCGGGCCTGAACAAAGCTCGGGAACGGCACCTCTGCATAGGAAGTACAGTGTCCATCACCTAGAAGCGTCGGCTCAGTCCACGGATCATCTGCAGGGTGAGAGCGCGGTCAGAGACGGGCTCCTCCACATTGTCCAGGGCGGCTGCCAACTGCTTGAGGCGTCAACAGTAGGCGGCGATGGTCATTTCACCTTCGAATGGGCATTGGAAGTAAGGTGCAATTCACGAATGATGCTAGTTTGGGTAAGTGGTCAGCTGTCGCCAGCAGGACCAGGGATGCCGGTGGCTGGAGTGGGCTGCACTGCCGAGGGGACAGGCGCAGGGGCTACACAGGGCGGGGTGAAAATGGTGTTGGCATCCCTGAACGAGCGGCTGCAACAATGGGTGTGTGGGGCGCTCATGGTGGAAGGTGAGAAGGATTTGAACGAGGATGAAAACGGAGTGGCAACTTTCTGGATTTTCCACAGAAAAACGGAAACAAAGTGAAAATACGGAAACCAAAACGGAAATTGAAATGGAAAAACGTTTTCCGGCGGAACATCCATGGAAACGGATCTGTGAATATGAAACTTAATGTTTTGACCATGGCGACGTGGGGCGGGGTGAAGACATCGTTGGCATCCCCGAGCAAGCGGCTGCGACAATGGGTGCATGGGGCGCTCATGGCGGAAGATGGGGAGGATTTGAACTAGGATGAAAACGGAGTGGTAACTTTCCGAATTTTCCACGGAAAATCAGAAACAGAGTGAAAATACAGAAACCAAAACAGAATATTGTGAAACAGAAATTGAAATGGAACACGTTTTCCTGTGGAATATCCATGGAATTGATCCATGAACCATGGCGTTGGCGTCCCCGAGCGAGCGGCTGCGACAATGGGTGCGTGGGGCGCTCATGGCGGAAGGTGAGAAGGATTTGAACGAGGATGAAAACGAAGTGGAAACTTCCGAATTTTCCAAGAAAAAACGGAAACAGAGCGAAAATACGGAAACAAAAACGGAATGCTGTGAAACGAAATCGGAAATGGAATAGCGTTTTCTGGTGGAACACCCACGGAAACGGATCCGTGAATGTGAAACTTCCTATTTTTACCACGGCGACGCGGGGCAGGGTGAAGACGGCATTGCTGTCCCTGAGTGAGCGGCCGCCCCAATGGGTGTGTGGGGCGCTCATTGCGGAAGGTGAGAAGGATTTGAACTAGGATGAAAATGGAGTGGAAACTTTCGGGATTTTCCACGGAAAAAAGGAAACAAAGTGAAAATACGGAAACCAAGACAAAATTTGTGAAAGGGAAATTGAAATGGAACAGCGTTTTCCGGTGGAACATCGACGGAAACGGATCCTTGAATATGAAACTTTCTGTTTTTACCATGGCGATGCGGGGCGTGGTGAAGACGACGTGTGGTGTCCCCGAGTGAGCGGCCGCGGAAGTGAGAAGGATTTGAACTAGGATGAAAATGGAGTGGAAATTGTCTGGATTTTCCCAGAAAAAACGGAAACTGAGTGAAAATACGAAAACAAAAAGGAATACTGCGAAACTGACGAAAATGGAAATGGAACAGTGTTTTCCGGTGGAACAGACACGGAAACGGATCTGTGAATAGGAAACTTTCTGTTTTACCATCGTGACGCGGGTTGGGGTGAAGATGGCGTTGGCATCCCCGAGCGAGCAGCTGCGGCAATGGGTGCATGGGGCACTCATAGCGGTCTGTGGGAAGGGTTTGAACTAGGATGAAAATGGAGTGGAAACTTCCCGGATTCTCCATGGAAAAACGGAAACAGAGTGAAAATACTGAAACAAAAACGGAATATTGCAAAACGGAAATGGAACAGTGTTTTCCGGTGGAACAGCCATGGAAACAGATCCGTGAATACAAAACTTTCAGTTTTTACCATGGCTACAATGTGGCTCAGTCCAGCACTCAATAAAACTCACGTTGTGGCCAGTAATGACAACACCAATACCTAACAGAATCCCCAACCATCATCACTGTATTGTCCAGGAGCCTTTATTTGGCGCGGCTGGTTTATGAGTTATACACTGGCTTAGGAGTCATCAAAAGGTTTTGTGGTCATATCAATTGAAATAGTTTGCTTGTGACTTTCCCAATTGTTTTGCTGCGCACCGTATTTGCTTCGTATCTGTTCCCAGTAGTATTTATTTCCCTATTCATTTCCCAGGTTTTTATATTAGTTATGAAAACAAATGTGGCAGCACTCAGTTCCTTCTGTTTCTGCTCCGTTTCCATCCATATTTGAACATGCGACTGGTACCAAGTTAGATGGGGGGAATTCTCTATTTATTGCATTGACCAACACGGGTGTGCTTATATACACTTGAGAGGTACATGAGGATTACACGTTACAACGGAAATGCAGATGAGTGCCGATCACGGCGCGTGTGGGAGTGTGGGCAAGTGCGTGCACCTGTACGCCGTGGGAACCGATCCTGGAGGTTGGCCTCCCAAGTGTGAGTCTGTACCGGGTTTCTAACATTCAATCACTTGACCCTTCTTGTGCCACTCTTTTAACCCAAAAAATACAAACCTGCCAGTCTGTTAAGTAAAATTGTATGACAAGCCACACGGGTAGTACATCAGAACTAGTATCTTGTTCTGTGTGTCATAGCTAACAGCCTTTTAATGACGAGCATTCATCTGTACTAAGGTTGAATATTGGTGTATATGCATACATTTTTTTTCAATGACACCTGCTATGGGGCATTCATTTGTGTATGCGTGTACTTATAGAACATTTGTAAATGCAACCTCCTATGGCCATGTAGTGATAAATTCATCAGCCTTTTGCATTTGGGAGTACAGCCTTCATAAAACTTACAACATGCTCTAATTTGTTCCACGAATGTGTTCATTTTAACTCTCAGATTGTGAATTGGTAAACATTATTTTTATTACAGCATGCTCAACATGCTCTAATTTGTGTAACAAATGTGTTTGTTTTAACTCTCAGATTGTGAATTGGTAAACGGTTTGATTATAACTCTCAAATTTCAGCTACTTGATTGCATCAATGGGACTACAAGCACTCTGGAGCTTGGGACTTGCGTGTCTTGATGGCTATGCTTTGAGAATGAAGAAGGAACTCAACAGTGCTGTTCTCGTGAGCTTATTTGTTGTTGGAGATTGGGTAATTCCTTGATTGTTTGTCAGGATTTTGCATTCTATATTGTATTGCCTTATTTTCATCCTACATAAATTACCAGAATTTGAAAGCCAAACCAGAAACCATTAAAGTTCTTTCAATTTCTTTGGCTGTGTTATTTAAATAT
>NC_041385.1:642861134-642866629 GCF_002162155.2 Triticum dicoccoides | reverse complement strand
ATGTTAGGCATTATTTTGATATATGTAACCGCATCTTATATTAAGACAGCAATCTAGCCAACTTATGTTGAGTATTGTAGACTGGTATACTTTCGGCTACAATGCATCTCTGTCATAGCCAGCACTATATGCTGGTGAAGTTGAATCTTGTTTTATTAGTTTCAGTTAATATAGTATACTTTAAGGCCACGTCCAGTTAATTAGAACCAATTTGAGGCAGACCTGAAAAACAATTACAAGTGCTTGAAAGTTTTTTTATGGACTGCAGTTCAGTTGCATGAGTTTCACTAGGACCTAGGCCCATCTAGTCACATTCTGCAGTTCACATTAATTTACATTCCGGACATATGTCTATGAAAACATGTTATGCCTCTGATGTTTCAACCAGATATTCCTTTGGAAGTACTGAGGCAATCATTCTCTATGATGCAGGTAACGTCGATCCTGTCATTCGCCGCTTCATGCTCAGCAGGAGGCGTCGTTGTTCTCTTCGACAAGGATGCGTACTTCTGCAGCAGGGACCCACATCTCCCGTGTGGGACATTTGAGCTCGCGACCGCGTTTGCATTCCTTTCCTGGGCGCTTAGTGCCACATCTGCCCTTGTGATGTTTTGGCTCCTCGCTTCATCTTGACTAGATTTGTAGGAGCTCTGTCTGTACCTAGCGTTGTTTGGTCCTGTCTGGTTATATACCGACTGATGTTTCAAGCAGACTACATAGAAATAGACTGCTAATTCCAGAGAATAGACGGGCAATGGTGGCAAGTTCCATGAAGTCTTAAATTTCAGAGTCATGCTTTGGTGTTTCGGTGTTTCGGGCCAACGATAACTTGGTTCCTAGTGTGGAGTCTTGCTGTTGATCAAGTCATTTTGCCCAGTTAATATGGCACACTGGGCCCTGGTCAAAAATCAGAAAAATTGACGCTGGAAAATATCATAAAAAGTTGCATATTTTGATGTTCTACCACGTAATTTACTCCAAACAGAAATGGTGGCTTAACAATGGCTGAGCACAAGGATTGCGAGAGGCAAAACTATCTAACCTAGTGTCAGGCATTGCAAAAGTCTCTGGGTAATTCAATGTGAAAAGCATACAGATATCGAACAGCTCTTTATCTGAAGAATCCGCGGACAGTGACTTGCAACAGAAACTCCGAAAGTGATATAATTCCAGCTCTCACCAGTTGCACGACCTCAGCCCCCCTGGAAATTACAGCGCAAGATGCAACTTTGTCATTTTGCAGAAAAGAAAGAAAGTAACAGGTACAAGTTTACACAGCCGCATTCCACATTCACACCCTCGTGGCCAAGCCTAACCAATTCAGTGATCTACAATTCTACAAGGAAAACAATCTAACCAGTCCCGTCCACAGAAGCTGTCGAGTTACAAGAGGTACACAGAGGGACAAGTAGCATGGCCTAGAACGGTTCCCATCTTCTCATCTGTGTCTGCTATTGCAGAAGTAAGCCACTTCGATTTGTTGATTGAGATGCCTGCACAAGAACATTCGGGTCTACAGCCCACAGTCGTTGGTCATAAGAAAATTGACAGCTGAAGTCACAAAAGTGCAAAAGAATCCCAGCACAGCAGGATGAGCAAACTAGCGGTCGACACTCGCCCAGATCTCATGATAACACACCAACTGCTGTACCCGTTGTAGTAACTGATTTGTCAGCGGCAGAGTTGAGCAATACCCCATCGGCCACGTTTGCAGCCTACACAAAATTTTCAGCAAGCGTGTTTCAGAATGTGCTGTTCATACCCTCTTGCTGCAAGGCTGATAGCGCATAGCAAATTACGTATCAGAATCAGGAGCTTCATACTCGGCAAAGTTAAACTTCACCTTCAAAGGCATTGTTCTTATTTATCCTTTCTGTGACATTACACATTCTGCGAACAGAGAAAATAAAGTAAACAGGCTGACATCCCCACAACGCTATACTAAAGCTGGAAGTCGATCTTAATGGGAAACAACACTGGGAATGACTAATGCACATACACTCTCATCAGTTTAACAAGTCTCGCAAGTTCCACATATATTAAGCTGTTTACAGTATGCACTAGAACAAAGACGCCACACAACATCGTTCCTAAAAGCATTTGTGAGCGGTGAGCTCACATGACGATCTCAGGCTTCAGGATGCTTGACTTGATCTCCTTGTGTGGGAGAACAACACCGCCGTTGCTGTAGACCTCGTCACCTACATGTACGTCTTCTCCCAGGATAGTCATATTCTCTATGCGTGCCCATTGTCCAACCGTCGAATGCCAGCCGATAATGCTGTTTGAGATGCACGCATGCTTCTTAATGCGCACACCGCGCATCACCGTGCATCGGGAGAGCCTCACACCATCCTCCACGACGCATCCAGGTCCAATAGCAACATCAGGACCAATCAGGCAACCCTCCCCAATCTTGGCGCTCTCGTGCACCAGAACGTTCCCAACAACATGTGCTCCAGCGGCCAGCTTGGCAGCTGATTTCTTCCTAAGTGAATCTAGGTAGAGACGCAAGCCAGTGATGTAGTCCCTTGGCTGGCCAATATCCATCCAAAAGCCTGGAAGGACCATGGCGTAGAGCTTCTGATCAGCTGCAATTCGAGGGAAGACCTCCTTCTCGATTGAAGTTGGCTTTAACTCGATGCGGTCCAGCACAGACGGATTTAACAAGTAAATTCCTGCATTGATCTTGTTGCCTACAAATATCTTTGGCTTCTCTACAAATCTTTCCACAACTCCAGTTGTGTCCTCCATAACCACAACACCATATTTCGAAGGTTCATCCACCTATATTTAAGAGGCAGTCAGTTTACATACATCAGAGCTTACACACACAAGAGAGTGGTCAAAGAAATGAGTTACCTTAGTGACCATAATTGTTGCCTCACCGCCATGGCTCTTGTGAAACTGTATGAGCTCGGCAAATGGGTATTCACTTATGACATCACTGTTGAGGACAAAGAATGGCTCGCCAGATCCATCCACAAGCTTGTCCCTTGCTAGGGCAAGAGGGCCAGCAGTTCCCAAGGGTTCAGTCTCTTGGGAGCATGTGATTGTGATGCCAAGCTTATCCTCAAAATCCTTCAAGAAATTAATCATGACCTGAAACAGACAAAGCACGACAGTTGGACTCCGATGTTAAATACAGACAACTCCATGAGAGAACAACAGAGACAAATTATCTCATGTTTTACCTCTGGGCGGTAGTTGATGGCTAAAATGACCTCTGTAACCCCAACATCTTTCAAGGCCTCAATCTGCACAAATTGGTAGGTTTTAATCAATAAACTTTTCTTTCCTCGAATCTCCACAAATCGTTCTGCATTTGTGACAACAAAAGAAGGGGAAATCCTGATGGTGACACACAAAGGTTTTTCCCAAGCACGCACACGCAGGAATCTTGCAACCACCGAAGCTAGCAAGGGAATTGATTAACGTTTGCAGGGCGAAAGATTTCTTAGCTCCCATCAGTGCGAACACATTGAAATGCTACTAGTGGCAATTGGTTATAAAAGTTAAAGCATCATCTACATGACTACTAAGGGTTTGAAGTTTAGCTATTGTTGTTGCGGTAAGGCGAATGATGCGCAACAGCAGTAGGATTAACTCGCACACTACTCACTGACTCACAGCACCATACACAATCTCTATCAAGCGCAGCCGTTTGCCTACCTGGTGCAGGATCATGGGCTTGTTGGCGAAATCGACGAGGGGCTTGGGGAAGCTGAGCGTGAGAGGCCGGAGGCGGGTCCCGAAGCCCCCGACGAGGATGAGCGCCTTCATGGCGAGGCGTCCCCCTTCTTCCTCCCCACTGATCCCTGCAGGCCAGACACCGTAACAGAATTAAAATCACACTCACAGTGGCACCGATCTGCGGGGAGCCAGATCAACCGGGAACCAACTGGGAGGGGAAGGGATTGGAGGAGAATCTGAGGGGGGATCACCTGGATGAGGAAGGAGGAGCCGACGGGGTCAGATTCGGAAGCAGCGCCGAGCGACCTTGTTTTGGCCGGTCGGTCGCCTGTTTCTTGCCCCCTCGTCAAGACCGGGAAGAGAATATGCAGTGGTACCCCGGGTACCAGACTGCCAAGATGAAGGGCTCGGGGGCTCGGGGCTTGGGTTGGCACGAGGAAATACCATCGTCGGGGTCGCCTTTATATAGGAAAATCCGTCGCAATACACCACGAGAGATTAAGGATCAAATCAAATCAACAGAAAAGGATCATAAAAAATAAATAAGGTCGCGCCCACTTTTTTTTCATGGCAATACGTGTCTCGTTCATATCATAAAGATCAAAAGTACAAGTCACGTAAAGACTGACATCATAAAACTGAAAAGATAGCAAACATCTCTGAGCTTGACACCTGCCTCCGGCACTACCACAGCAGTCATCGAAGAAAAAAAAGATGAATCACCTTCTCACCCGAACTCGCTGTGCCCGCTTGCACACACACACACACACACCACTCCCCTCCATCAAGCTATATATAAGACCTAATACAGCAGAAGTACGTTTTTGTTCAAAAAAATAAAATCACATCATGTTTTTTAAGGATGTCTTTGATCATTGATAAGATTAAATAATAGTACATACTCCCCCGTTCCTAAATATTTGTCTTTATAGAGATTTCAACAAGTGACTACATACGGAGCAAAATGAGTGAATCTACACTCTAAAATATGTCTATATACATCCATATGTGGTAGTACATTTAAAATCTCTAAAAGGACAAATATTTAGGAACGGAGGGAGTACATATCAAAATGTAAGATGTTTTTCAGGCTAGTAAATGAGATTAAATAATATTTTGGTACATAGGTAGTATATGAGATGTATAACATAAACAAAATTATATCATTGGGAACAAATTTGACCGTAACATAAACATCATACGGTGTTGGTCTAACCGATGGCTAAACCCAACCTAAAAAAATGTTTTAGACCCTATATATTTAGGTAGAAGCAGTATCATCCAACGCCTCTTTTCTGTGTCCATTGCGACGTCATTTCTTAGCTTGTCTATGTGCCTTATGACAAGATTTCTGTTTAAGCAAATAAATGACGAGAGGATAAAATCATATCTTATCTGGATATGGTCTCTATGTCACCCATAAAATGACCTTGTAAAATCTGTTGCGGAAATATAAGCATATACAGTACAAAATAGAAAATCGGTGCAATCTTCAACATTCAATAGAGTTGATGTATGGGATGCACAATCTTTTTCTCCAAGATGAATATAGCCATGATTTCAAACCAAAAAATTAAGTGGTTGTAGTGTATGTACATATCCGTATTAAATTTTAAAAATGCTTAATTTGAAGAACATCCGGTTTGAGGGGCGAAATTTCATGTTGTGCGCGGCATCAAGAGAAAGTGAACATGGAATGCAGGAAGACACACGTAATTTATAGATTAAAGGAAGAGGGGCAATTGGTTGACTAGTTGAGTTTTTTTTTTGAACTTAGTTGAGTTGTTGGGTTTGTCTCACTA
>NC_041385.1:642774659-642860947 GCF_002162155.2 Triticum dicoccoides | reverse complement strand
ATAAATCTTATAAAACAAAAAAACTATTTTTGAAAAATGTCATGCTCTGAATTTTATGAAAAAAATGTTGTCCTCTAATACTAGAAATTATTCATGGATGTTAGAAAATGTATTTAAACTTGTCATGGTCCTGTAAATTTGACTTGCCATGTCAACAAAAGAAGAAAATGGCATAGTATTAGAAAAAAAATGCCATGTACCTAAAATAAGACATCTCTTAATAATACAAAAGTCTTCTCTTAATATAAAAATGTCATGCCTTAATAATTACCTCTTTAATACAAAAATGCCATCTCTTAATAATTAAAAATGCCATCTCTTAATTAAAAACATCACCTCTTAACAATAAAAATGCCATCTCTTTAGTATAAAAATGTCATCTCTTAAGATAAAAATGTCATCTCTTAATAATTCAAAATGCCAATTCTTAATTAAAATGCCATCTCTTAATAATGAAAATTCCATGCACAAGTAACAAAATTTGACTTTGTGAAAAAATGTTTAAATTGCCATGTGCATGCTTCAAAAAAATTATAAATTGTCATGTTAATTTTGCTAAAAAATGCCATGTACGAAAAAGGAGGCCCTGGTATTCAAACCAAGGTCTCCCATGTGGGGGACCGTGCCATTAGCCATTGCGGTGCATGGGATTGTTTTGGAGAAGTAAGGCCAACTCCACCGCGCGACCCCATCCTGTCCAGCCCCGTTCGTTTGGGGTAAAAAGGACAAACCGGGCGGCCCAGCGCGCGGGAGCAACCAGACTTTTGTCCGTTTTGTGTCCGCTTTCGACCCATCCCCGACCCAAGTTTGCGCCGATTTTGGGATGAAATGGACAGCGCGCGGACGGGCGAGACACGCGCTTTTGTCCGCCCTTGGCCCGCCTGTCGGTGACACAAAGCAACCCTCCTCCCCCCGTGCCCCCTTTGGCGCCATTTCCCCCCAAACCCTCCCACGCCCCGCCGTCCCCCTCCCTCCCCCATCCATGGCCGGCGCCTAGCCGAACTCTGGTGGCCTGGCCATCGACCCGCCCGGAATGGACAAGAAGAAGAAGGCCAAGGTGCCAAGGAAGTCGCGATCGGAGTGCACACTGGAGGAGATCGCCAAGTTGGACGCTGAATCGGCAAAGAGGAGGAACCGGAGGGGGGTCGTCAAGGACAACACCGCCATGGCCAAGTTCGCCGCTGAGCGCGCTGCGATGGAGGCCACACATCGCAAGGCCGAGGTTGAGGAGAAGGAGGCCATCGTCAACAAAGCGCACACCCTCCTCATGCTTGGCATTTGTCGTCTGGCCAGTTTCTCTGGAGCGGTCGTCGGTCCGGCCAGCACAGGCTCGGCGGTCGCCCGGGCCTTCGCACTGCCAGTCGCCGACGTCGCGGACCACGCTTATGTCGCCCGGCTTCCCCCCGCCAAGGCACGACGGCCAGACCCGTTTCTCGAGGTCGCAGAACGTGAGCATGATCATGTCGTCCACCCCGCGCCTGCCAGCCGTCATCGACCTCAACGTCACCCTGGGTCCAGCAGTGGTGGCCGGCCGTCCATCGAGATGCAAAGAAAGCAAGCACGACCGCCGTTTACGGGCACCATGTCGTCCCCCCGCATCTTGTTCGACGGAATGCCAACACCAACGCCACCGGTCGACGACCCCTACTACGACCAGTTCATGTAGGAAATGATCTATGAGGGTGGGCATGTCCCTGCCTACGATCCCGAGGAGACCCAAAGTCAGGATGGCCGCGCCCAGTTTGTTGACGATGAAGAGGCCGACGACCGTGCTGACTACGACCATGGTGACTCGTGGCATGAAGACGATGATGAAGGAAATATGCCCTAGAGGCAATAATAAAGTTGTTATTTATATTTCCTTATATCATGATAAATGTTTATTATTCATGCTAGAATTGTATTAACCGGAAACTTAGTACATGTGTGGATACATAGACAAACAAAGTGTCACTAGTATGCTTCTACTTGACTAGCTCATTGAATCAAAGATGGTTAAGTTTCCTAGCCATAGACATGAGTTGTCATTTGGTTAACGGGATCACATCATTAGAGAATGATGTGATTGACTTGACCCATTCTGTTAGCTTAGCACTTGATCGTTTAGTTTATTGCTATTGCTTTCTTCATGACTTATACATGTTCCTATGACTATGAGATTATGCAACTCCCGAATACCGGAGGAACACTTTGTGTGATACCAAACGTCACAACGTAACTGGGTGATTATAAAGGTGCTCTACAGGTGTCTCTGATGGTACTTATTGAGTTGGCATAGATCAAGATTAGGACTTGTCACTGCGATTGTCGGAGAGGTATCTCTCGGCCCTCTCGGTAATGCACATCACTATAAGCCTTGCAAGCAATGTGACTAATGAGTTAGTTGCGGGATGATGCATTACAGAACGAGTAAAGAGACTTGCCGGTAACTAGATTGAACTAGGTATTGAGACACCAACGATTGAATCTCGGGCAAGTAACATACCGATGACAAAGGGAACAACGTATGTTGTTATGAGATTTGACAGGTAAAGATCTTCGTAGAATATGTACGAGCCAACATGAGCATCCAGGTTCCGCAATTGGTTATTGACCGGAGACGTGTCTCGGTCATGTCTACATAGTTCTCGAACCCGTAGGGTCCGCACGCTTAACGTTAGGTGACGATCGGTATTATGAGTTTATGTGTTTTGATGTACTGAAGGTAGTTTGGAGTCCCAGATACGATCACGGACATGACGAGGAGTCTAGAAATGGTCGAGACATAAAGATTGATATATTGGAAGGTTATATTCGGACACCGGAAGAGTTCCGGGGGTCACCGGATAAATACCGGAGTACCGGGAGGTTACCGGAACCCCCCGGGGAGTATATGGGCCTTAATGGGCTTTAGGGGGGAGAGAGAGGGGCTGGCTAGGTCTTGGCCACGCGCCACCCAAGCCTAGTCCGAATTGGACTAGGGGGGAGGGGCGGCGCCCCCTCCTTCCTTCTCCTCCTCTCCTTCCGTTCCCCTTCTCCTACTCCTACTAGGAAAGGGGAGTCCTACTCCCGGTGGGAGTAGGACTACCCCCTTGGCACGCCCTCCTCCTAGGACGGCCGCCTCCCCTCCCTTGCTCCTTTATATACGGGGGCAGGGAGGCACCCTAAGACACACAAGTTGATCATTGATCTTTTAGCCGTGTGCGGTGCCCCCTCCACCATAATCCACCTCGGTCATATCGTTGCGGTGCTTAGGCGAAGCCCTGCGTCGGTAGCTTCATCAACACCGTCATCACGCCATCATGCTGACGGAACTCTCCCTCGAAGCTCTACTAGATCGTGAGTTCGTGGGACATCACCGAGCTGAACGTGTGCAGATCGCGGAGGTGCCGTACGTTCGGTACTAGGATCAGTCGCTCGTGAAGACATACGACTACATCAACCGCGTTGTCATAACGCTTCCGCTTACGGTCTACGAGGGTACATGGATGACACTCTCCCCTCTTGTTGCTATACATCACCATGATCTTGCATGTGTGTAGATTTTTTTTTGAAATTACTATGTTCCCCAATAGTGGCATCCGAGCCAGGTTTATCCTCATTGCTGCACATAAGAATTACGTCCTGGAAGCGCCGCTAGGTGCAAGACCCGCTGCAGGAGCAACGCCGGACATTGTGAACGTCTGGCAGAGCAAAGCTGATGACTACTCGATAGTTCAGTGTGCCATGCTTTACGGCTTAGAACCAGGACTTCAACGACGTTTTGAACGTCATGGAGCATATGAGATGTTCCAGGAGTTGAAGTTAATATTTCAAGCAAATGCCCGGATTGAGAGATATGAGGTCTCCAATAAGTTCTACAACTGCAAGATGGAAGAGAATAGTTCTGTCAGTGAACATATACTCAAAATGTCTGGCTATAATAATCACTTGATTCAACTGGGAGTTAATCTTCCAGATTATAGTGTCATTGACAGAATTCTTCAATCACTGCCACCAAGCTACAAGAGCTTCGTGATGAACTATAATATGCAAGGGATGGATAAGACAATTCCCAAGCTCTTTGCGATGTTGAAGGCTGCGGAGGTAGAAATCAAGAAGGAACATCAAGTGTTGATGGTCAACAAGACCAGCTGTTTCAAGAAAAAGGGTAAAGGGAAGAAGGGGAACTTCAAGAAGAACGGCAAGCAAGTTGTTGCTCAAGTGAAGAAGCCAAAGTCTGGACCTAAGCCTGAGACTGAGTGCTTCTACTGCAAAGGGACTGGTCACTGGAAGCGGAACTGCCCCAAGTATTTGGCGGATAAGAAGGATGGCAAGGTGAACAAAGGTATATGTGATATACATGTTATTGATGTGTACCTTACAAATGCTCGCAGTAGTGCCTGGGTATTTGATACTGGTTCTGTTGCTAATATTTGCAACTCGAAATAGGGACTACAGATTAAGCGAAGATTAGCTAAGGATGAGGTGACGATGCGCGTGGGAAATGGTTCCAAAGCCGATGTGATCGCGGTCGGCATGCTACCTCTACATCTACCTTCAGGATTAGTTTTACACCTGAATAATTGTTATTTGGTGCCAGCGTTGAGCATGAACATTATATCTGGATCTTGTTTGGTGCGAGACGGTTATACATTTAAATCTGAGAATAATGGTTGTTCTATTTATATGAGTAATATCTTTTATGGTCATGCACCCTTGAAGAGTGGTCTATTTTTGATGAATCTCGATAGTAGTGATACACATATTCATAATATTGAAGCCAAAAGATGCAGAGTTGATAATGATAGTGCAACTTATTTGTGGCACTGTCGTTTGGGTCATATTGGTATAAAGCGCATGAAGAAACTCCATACTGATGGACTTTTGGAATCACTTGATTATGAGTCACTTGGTACTTGCGAACCATGCCTCATGGGCAAGATGACTAAAAATCCGTTCTCTGGAACAATGGAGCGAGCAACATATTTGTTGGAAATCATACATACTGATGTATGCGGTCTGATGAATATTGAGGCTCGCGGCGGGTATCGTTATTTTCTCACCTTCACAGATGATTTGAGAAGATATGGGTATATCTACTGAATGAAACATAAGTCTGAAACATTTGAAAAGTTCAAAGAATTTCAGAGTGAAGTGGAAAATCATCGTAACAAGAAAATAAAGTTTCTACGATCTGATCGTGGAGGAGAATATTTGAGTTATGAGTTTGGTCTTCATTTGAAACAATGCGGAATAGTTTCACAACTCACGCCACCCGGAACACCACAGCGTAATGGTGTGTCCGAACGTTGTAACCGCACTTTATTAGATATGGTGCGATCTATGATGTCTCTTACTGATTTATCGCTATCGTTTTGGGGTTATGCTTTAGAGACGGCTGCATTCACGTTAAATAGGGCACCATCTAAATCCGTTGAGACGATGCCTTATGAACTGTGGTTTGGCAAGAAACCAAAGTTGTTGTTTCTGAAAGTTTGGGGCTGCAATGCTTATGTGAAAAAGCTTCAACCTAATAAGCTCGAACCCAAATCGGAGAAATGTGTCTTCATAGAATACCCAAAGGAAACTGTTGGGTACACCTTCTATCACAGATCCGAAGGCAAGACATTCATTGCTAAGAATGGATCCTTTCTAGAGAAGGAGTTTCTCTCGAAAGAAGTGAGTGGGAGGAAAGTAGAACTTGATGACGTAACTGTGCCTGCTCCCTTGTTGGAAAGTAGTTCATCACAGAAATCAGTTCCTGTGATCCCTACACCAATTAGTGAGGAAGCCAATGATAATGATCATGACACTTTAGATCAAGTTACTATCAAACCTCGTAGGTCAACCAGAATAAGATCTGCACCAGAGTGGTATGGTAATCCTGTTCTGGAGGTCATGTTACTTGACCATGGCGAACCTACGAACTATGAGGAAGCGATGATGAGCCCAGATTCCGCGAAATGGCTTGAGGCCATGAAATCTGAGATGGGAGCCATGTATGAGAACAAAGTGTGGACTTTGGTTGACTTGCCTGATGATCGGCAAGCCATCGAGAATAAATGGATCTTCATGAAGAAGACTGACGCTGACGGTAATGTTACTATCTACAAAGATCGACTTGTTGCGAAAGGTTTTCGACAAGTTCAAGGAGTTGACTATGATGAGACCTTCTTACCCGTAGTGATGCTTAAGTCCGTTCAAATCATGTTAGCAATTGCCGCATTTTATGATTATGAAATTTGGCAAATGGATGTAAAGACTGCATTCCTGAATGGATTTCTGGAAGAAGAGTTGTATATGATCCAACTTGAAGGTTTTATTGATCCAAAGGATGCTAACAAAGTGTGTAAGCTCCAGCGATCCATCTATGGACTGGTGCAAGCATCTCAGAGTTGGAATAAACGTTTTGATAGTGTGATCAAAGCATATGGTTTTATACAGACTTTTGGAGAAGACTGTATTTACAAGAAAGTGAGTGGGAGCTCTGTAGCATTCTAATATTATATGTGTATGGCATATTGTTGATTGGAAATGATATAGAATTTCTGGATAGCACAAAATGATACTTGAATAAGAGTTTTCCAATGAAGGACCTTGGTGAAGCTGCTTATATATTGGGCATCAAGATCTATAGAGATAGATCAAGACGCTTAATTGGACTTTCACAAAGCACATACCTTGATAAAGTTTTGGAGAAGTTCAAAATGGATCAAGCAAAGAAAGGGTTCTTGCCTGTGTTACAAGGTGTGAAGTTGAGTCGGACTCAATGCCCGACCACTGCAGAAGATAGAGAGAAAATGAAAGGTGTTCCCTATGCTTCAGCCATAGGCTCTATCATGTATGCAATGCTGTGTACTAGACCTGATGTGTGCCTTGCTATTAGTTTAGCAGGGAGGTACCAAAGTAATCCAGGAGTGGATCACTGGACAACGGTCAAGAACATCCTGAAATACTTGAAAAGGACTAAGGATATGTTTCTCGTTTATGAAGGTGACAAAGAGCTCATCGTAAATGGTTACGTCGATGCAAGCTTTGACACTGATCTGGATGACTCTAAGTCACAAACCGGATACGTGTTTATATTGAACGGCGGAGCTGTCAGTTGGTGCAGTTCTAAACAAAGCGTCATGGCGGGATCTACGTGTGAAGCAGAGTACATAGCTGCTCCGGAAGCAGCAAATGAAGGAGTCTGGATGAAGGAGTTCATATCCGATCTAGGTGTCATACCTAGTGCATCGGGTCCAATGAAAATCTTTTGTGATAATACTGGTGCAATTGCCTTGGCAAAGGATCCATATTTCACAAGAGAACCAAGCACATCAGGAGACGCTTCAATTCCATCCGCGATCAAGTCAAGGAGGGAGACATAGAGATTTGCAAGATACATACGGATCTGAATGTTACAGACCCGTTGACTAAGCCTCTCTCACGAGCAAAACATGATCAACACCAAGACTCTATGGGTGTTAGAATCATTACTATGTAATCTAGATTATTGACTCTAGTGCAAGTGGGAGGCTGAAGGAAATATGCCCTAGAGGCAATAATAAAGTTGTTATTTATATTTCCTTATATCATGATAAATGTTTATTATTCATGCTAGAATTGTATTAATCGGAAACTTAGTACATGTGTGGATACATAGACAAACAAAGTGTCACTAGTATGCCTCTACTTACTAGCTCGTTGAATCAAAGATGGTTAAGTTTCCTAGCCATAGACATGATTTGTCATTTGATTAACGAGATCACATCATTAGAGAATGATGTGATTGGCTTGACCCATTCCGTTAGCTTAGCACTTGATCATTTAGTTTGTTGCTATTGCTTTCTTCATGACTTATACATGTTCCTATGACTATGAGATTATGCAACTCCCGAATACCGGAGGAACACTTTGTGTGCTACCAAATGTCATAACGTAAATGGGTGATTATAAAGGTCCTCTATAGGTGTCTCCGATGGTACTTGTTGAGTTGGCTTAGATCAAGGTTAGGAGTTGTCACTCCGATTGTCGGAGAGGTATCTCTGGGCCCTCTCGGTAATGCACACCACTATAAGCCTTGCAAGCAATGTGACTAATGAGTTAGTTGCGGGATGATGCATTACTGTCGTGGAATTGTCATGGCAGATGTCCTCATGAAAGGACTTAGTGGTGGAGCCATCGCAACTAGGAAGCTTGAAGGGGTTAATCGGGACAAGGAACACGAGAGATTTATACTAGTTCGGCCCCTTACGATGAAGGTAAGGCCTACATCTAGTTGGGTTGGTATTGATGTTTCGATGACCAGGGAGCGAGATATGCTATGCCCGGCTCTCGATCAGTTGTTTCTTGCCCTAAGCCGCCAATAGGTCGTCCCCTTATATACACGGGTTGACGCCCTCTAGCTTACAGAGTCCCGGCCGGCTTATAAACACTGTCCGGCTCAGTGACTAATTAAATCTACCTTACGATACAAGTCATGCCATTGTGGCGGTTTGCTACAACGGGCCTTAAGTCGCCCGTGGGCCCTAAGCCCTTTATTAAACCGCCATCTTCATGCTTGACCTTGGGCTTCTTTCTGGTGATTCCTCTTTGCATAACCCGGCCCCTCCTGGGCGGCTTACACAAATAGTTATATCCCCAACATTAGGCCCCAGATTGACTTGAACCTGTCCATGTCAATCTTAAAATACTTTAAGAAATAAATCTTCAGTCTTCTGACTGAGCAAAGGCTTTCTTTAACCTGCCATGACGTCATCTTTTGGATCCGTGTTAACCCGCCATGACATCATCTTTACTTAAATTCTTTTTTATTCCACCGTATCCTCCAACGGATCTTTGTCTTCGCTGATTGTTCCGAAAACCGAGGCGTCGGGGCCACTGGATAATAACTCTTATCTCCTCGTTTCTCACGCCGTCTCAGTTATCCCTTCCTTATAAATAAGCGCGACCTAGGTCTTCCCATTCTCCTACTTCCAGTCATCTTCTTCCTCTCGCTGCTTCTCTGTCGCCCGAGCTCCGCCGCCGCCGCCATCGTAGATCTCCTCATCTTCAGCAACTCAGGCCGCTGCATCAACCTGGTTGGACCAGAAAAAATGCGACGGCGAACCTCCGCAGCGAGTCTGCATCCGTAAGTTCCTTTTCTTCCTATCTCAGATCTGCATTACAGTTTCTCGAGTTCATCGGTGTTCGTTGCCGCCCATTGCAAATCCTTGATAGTTTTCACCTCCGATACCCTTTTCTGATTATCAGATAACACTGAACATTTGATGTGGTTGTTTCGCACCTGTTTCCAACTATAGACAGATTCCTTTCATGTACAACATCCTTTATTCTCACTGATGAACTCATCTGCACTAGTTTTAGGTCACAAAATTTTTCTTTCTGTACACCCGTTTGATCGAAAATAATATCTGTCAACTGCGAGACCTGTTTCTGCTAAGCCCTTTTAACTCTGGCAACTCTTCCTTCCGGCTTAAGATAAACAACATTAATTGATAGCCTTGTCAGCTCCTTGCTACTTTTACATGTCTTTTAACTGTTACTGCTTCTCACAGCGGCTTTAGGCAACCAGATATAGTTATCCATATGTCATTAGGCCCCTTCTTAAGCCACTATCTTGTTTAAACTTAACATGCTTCCTTCCGCGTTAAATTTAAACCGGAACCTCTTATTTTGTCGTAGGCTTCAATTTACGTAATGGCACCCAAAGCTCCTAAAGCTCCTGTGACCTGCAACTGGGTTAAGTCCACTGTCACAGAGAGTATCTTGGCTGACTTCGTGAAATCCGGCCATCTGCCCAAGAAAGAAATCATGTCTTACCAGGCTCCTAACCCGTCAGAGGAGAAGCCTCTACCCCAAAAAGGGGAGGTAATCGTGTTCCCAATCACATGACCCGGGGCTTTGCTCCGCCCGGTTCAAAATTCTTCAGGGATGTTTTGCATTTCTTTGATCTCAGACCCCAAGACATCGGACCCAATTCTGTGTCAAATATCTGCAACTTCCAAGTCTTCTGCGAGGTGTATCTTGGAGAAGAACCCAATATACTATTATTCAGAGAACTGTTCTACTTAAACCGGCAGAATGAACGTGCCAACAGGCCCAGTCTTGAACTCGGTGGCATCTCAATTCAATGGCGAAGAGACTGTCTTTTCCCTTATGTTGAACTGCCGAGTCATCCAAAGGATTGGAACCAGATTTAGTTCTACTGCCAGGACACTTGTCCGGCTGAGGAGAACCCTTTACCCGGCTTCCGCGCGCTGCGCCTTGAGTCCAACCATCCGCTGCCGGATAAGTTAACTGCTGTTGAACGTCTGCCACTTGCTCCCACCATTGGAAGAATCAAAGCTCTTCTGGGAAATGGCTTGGACAACATCGACTTAGTCCGAGTCTGGGTTACCTGGCGAATACTTCCGTTAAGCCGCCGACCTGGTTTAATGTGCACTTACTCCGGCGAGAAGGATGACCCAATGCGTCATAGCCCCGACGACGTACCGGAAGATGTGGTTGAGGCCACGATCCAATCATTGTTGAAAGAAGGCACGGTGATAAGTAATGCCTTTGGTTTACTTCCCTTCTGCAAGAAGAACCCGGCCCCTGCTGTGATCAAAAACCTCTGATTAATATTTTTTACTATATTATATCTTGCCTTTACTCATAACCTCTTATCATTTTTCACATGTTGATGATAACTTCTGGAAGGCCAAATATAACCATGAAGCAGCCAAACAAGCCAGAGCAGCCACAAGAGCTGAAAGAAAAGCCGCCAACGCAGGAACTTCAAGAAAGAAGAAACCAAGCGCTTCCGATTTACTCAAATTAAATGACACTTCCGATGAAGAAGAGGTAATCCTTTAACTCTCCTGACTCCTTTGTCATTACTTTATTGACACTCTATCTTTTCAGGAAGACACAGGGAACAGCCGAGCTACCGAGGAAGAGGTAACTATAATTTCCTCCCACTCCGAGCCTCTCCCGTGTCAGAAAATTCGAAGAGTAACCCGGAAAGTAAGATTTTCACATCTTTTGGATTACCAAGATCCTCAATTTCTTTTGAAGCAATAGCAGTTTGAAAGCCGGAGGCAGACCCGGAACAACAAGGATGTAGAGCTTTCCTCCGGTTTACCTGACATAACCAGGAAGCATCGGACTGAGGTTATCTCCGATTTACGTTGTCATTTTCCTTTGGCAGGTTATTTTCACCAACCTCTCAATTCCTTTGACTCCAATTATCAGGATACCTCTCCTTCTTCTGGCGTGTCTATGCAATCTAACATGTCGGCCTTCAAAACTGCCCCGGGTAATGTGACTTTTGCTTTCCTTAGGCTTTACCTTACTCATACTTTTGTATTCATCCTTCTACCTTTGTTGGCAGTATGCAAGTGAAGCCTAGTAAGAGGGCAAAGAAGAATAAGCCGTCCCAAGAACCGGTCGTGGCTGAGCCGGAGCTTGGTACAGCTGCTCCAGACAATTCTACCCATCAGTCGCCGCCTGAACCGGCTTCTGATATTCCAGTGCCAACCTCTGATCCGCCCACCGAAGATATTCTCAACAGTTCTGATAACCCGGAAACTCCTAGCCCGGTCAAGACAAATGACCCGGAAGTTGAGATTTTGAGGTCTCAGTTTGTTGAACCAGGGCGGCCTACTGTCCTTGCCAAATGCACTGCCAAGGAAGAACTTGCCGAACGCCGAAAAGCCAAGCAGGACATTACTGATTATACTCACTTAAGCATTGGTGCTATAGTCTTGGGCTATCTGAATCAAGTGCATAATAGCCGTGACCTGGAAATTGACATGGTAAAACAAATACAACACAAATCTGAGGTATAACTTATGCTATTTTCCTGAATCTTAGTTATTGTACTAGCCCCCAAGTCTATTTCTTATGAATAAATATGCTGTAGACTTAGAAAGCTGTTTTATTGTTAATTTGTCCGATTTAAAGAAGATATATTAACCCGGCTATAACATAATAGTTTTGAATTTGCAATACACATTAGCCCCCAAGTGCCAAGTATCTTTACTTGTAAAATGCTTGGGACTTAATATGCATGACCCGGATTTATAGGTTTAAAAAATTCTTTAACATACATTAGCCCCCAAGTGTCAAGAAGCTTTGCTTGCAAAGTACTTGGGACTTTAATGTTACCTTTGAAGGAAATATGCCCTAGAAACAATAATAAAGTTATTATTTATTTCCTTATTTCATGATAAATGTTTATTATTCATGCTAGAATTGTATTAACCGGAAACATAATACATGTGTGAATACATAGACAAACAGAGTGTCACTAGTATGCCTCTACTTGACTAGCCTGTTAATCAAAGATGGTTATGTTTCCTAACCATGGACAACGAGTTGTTATTTGATTAACGGGATCACATCATTAGTTGAATGATCTGATTGACTTGACCCATTCAGTTAGCTTAGCACTCGATCGTTTAGTATGTTGCTATTGCTTTCTTCATGACTTATACATGTTCCTATGACTATGAGATTATGCAACTCCCGTTTACCGGAGGAACACTTTGTGTGCTACCAAACGTCACAACGTAACTGGGTGATTATAAAGGTGCTCTACAGGTGTCTCCGAAGGTACTTGTTGGGTTGGCGTATTTCGAGATTAGGATTTGTCACTCCGATTGTCGGAGAGGTATCTCTGGGCCCACTCGGTAATGCACATCACTTAAAGCCTTGCAAGCATTGCAACTAATGAGTTAGTTGTGGGATGATGTATTATGGAACGAGTAAAGAGACTTGCCGGTAACAAGATTGAACTAGGTATTGAGATACCGACGATCGAATCTCGGGCAAGTAACATACCGATGACAAAGGGAACAACGTATGTTGTTATGCGGTTTGACCGATAAAGATCTTCGTAGAATATGTGGGAGCCAATATGGGCATCCAGGTCCTGCTATTGGTTATTGACCAGAAACGTGTCTCGGTCATGTCTACATAGTTCTCGAACCCGTAGGGTCCGCACGCTTAATGTTTTGTTGACGATATAGTATTATATGAGTTATGTATGTTGGTAACCGAATGTTGTTCGGAGTCCCGGATGAGATCATGGACATGACAAGGAACTCCGGAATGGTCCGGAGATAAAGTTTTATATATGGGATAATAGTGTTTGATCTCTGGAAGGGTTCCGGAATTCACCGGAAGAGGTTCCGGATGTTTCCCGAAATGTTTGGGTATGAGAACACGTTATTTGGGCCAAAGGGGAAAGCCCACAAGGTTTTTGGAAAGCGCAAAAGGAAGTTTTACGGAGTCCAGGGGCCAGATGCCAGGGTCCCTGGCGTCTGGGTCCAGACGCCGGGAACCCTGGCGTCTGGCCCTGGAGTCCGAGAAGGACTCTTGCCTTTCGGGTGAAACCGACTTTGTGGAGGCTTTTACTACAAGTTTCGACCCCAAGGCTCAACATATAAATAGAGGGGCAGGGCTAGCACCAAAGAGATCAAGAAACACCAAGCCCTGTGCCGGCAACCCCGTCCCCTCTAGTTTATCCTTCGTCATAGTTTCCGTAGTGCTTAGGCGAAGCCCTGCAGAGATTGTTCTTCACCAACACCGTCACCACGCCGTCGTGCTGCCGGAACTCATCTACTACTTCACCCGTCTTGCTGGATCGAGAAGGCGAGGACGTCATCGAGCTGAACGTGTGCAGAACTCGGAGGTGCCGTGTGTTCGGTACTTGGATCGGTCGGATCGTGAAGACGTACGACTACATCAACCGCGTTGATAAACGCTTCCGCTTAGCGATCTTCAAGGGTATGAAGATACACTCCCCCTCTCGTTGCTATACATCACCATGATCTTGCGTGTGCGTAGGAATTTTTTTGAAATTACTATGTTCCCCAACAGTGGCATCCGAGCCTAGGTTTTATGCGTTGATGTTATATGCACGAGTAGAACACAAGTGAGTTGTGGGTGATACAAGTCATACTACTTACCAACATGTCATACTTTGGTTCGGCGGTATTGTGAGATGAAGCGGTCCGGACCGACATTACGCGTACGCTTACGCGAGACTGGTTTCACCGTTACGAGCACTTGTGCTTAAAGGTGGCTGGCGGGTGTCTGTCTCTCTCACTTTAGTTGAACCGAGTGTGGCTACGCCCGGTCCTTGTGAAGGTTAAAACAGCACCAACTTGACGAACTATCGTTGTGGTTTTGATGCGTAGGTAAGAACGGTTCTTGCTCAGCCCATAGCAGCCACTTAAAACTTGCAACAACAAAGTAGAGGACGTCTAACTTGTTTTTTTAGGGCATGTTGTGATGTGATATGGCCGAGACATGATGCTATATTTTATTGTATGAGATGATCATGTTTTGTAACCGAAGTTATCGGCAACTAGCAGGAGCCATATGGTTGTCGCTTTATTGTATGAAATGCAAACGCCCTGTAATTGCTTTACTTTATCACTAAGCGGTAGCGATAGTCGTAGAAGCAATAGATGGCGTAAACGACAAACGATGCTACGATGGAGATGAAGGTGTCGCGCCGGTGACGATGGTGACCATGATGGTGCTTCGGAGATGGAGATCACAAGCACAAGATGATGATGGCCATATCATATCACTTATATTGATTGCATGTGATGTTTATCCTTTATGCATCTTATCTTGCTTTGATTGACAGTAGCATTTTAAGATGATCTCTCATTAAAAATTATCAAGAAGTGTTCTCCCTGAGTATGCACCGTTGCCAACGTTCGTCGTGCCCAGACACCACGTGATGATCGGGTGTGATAGGCTCTACGTCCATCTACAATGGGTGCAAGCCAGTTTTGCACACGCAGAATACTCAGGTTAAACTTGACGAGCCTAGCATATGCAGATATGGCCTCGGAACACGGAGACCAAAAGGTCGAGCGTGAATCATATAGTAGATATGATCAACATAAGATGTTCAGCATTGAAAACTACTCCATCTCATGTGATGATCGGTTATGGTTTAGTTGATTTGGATCACGTGATCACTTAGATGACTAGAGAGATGTCTGTCTAAGTGGGAGTTCTTAAGTAATATGATTAATTGAACTTAAATTTATCATGAACTTAGTCCTGGTAGTATTTTGCAAATTATGTTGTAGATCAATAGCTTGCGTTGTTGCTCTCATATGTTTATTTTGATATGTTCCTAGAGAAAATTGTGTTGAAAAATGTTAGTAGCAATGATGCGGATTGGATCCGTGATCTGAGGTTTATCCTTATTGCTGCGCAGAAGAATTATGTCCTTGATGCACCGCTAGGTGACAAACCTATTGCAGGAGCAGATGCAGACGTTGTGAATGTTTGGCTAGCTCAATATGATGACTACTTGATAGTTTAGTGCACCATGCTTAATGGCTTAGAATCGGGACTTCAAAGACGTTTTGAACGTCATGGACCATATGAGATGTTCCAGGAGTTGAAGTTAATATTTCAAGCAAATACCCGAGTTGAGAGATATGAAGTCTCCAACAAGTTCTATTGCTAAAAGATGGAGGAGAATCGCTCAACTAGTGAGCATGTGCTCAGATTGTCTGGGTACTACAATCGCTTGAATCAAGTGGGAGTTAATCTTCCAGATAAGATAGTGATTGACATAATTCTCTAGTCACCACCACCAAGTTAGTAGAACTTCGTGATGAACTATAATGCAAGGGATGACGAAAACAATTCCTGAGCTCTTCGTGATGCTGAAATCGACGAAGGTAGAAATCAAGAAAAACAATCAAGTGTTGATGGTAGACAAGACCACTAGTTTCAAGAAAAGGGCAAAGGGAAGAAGGGGAACTTCAAGAAGAATGGCAAGAGAGTTGCTGCTCAAGTGAAGAAGCCCAAGTCTGGTCCTAAGCCTGAGACTAAGTGCTTCTACTGCAAAGGGATTGGTCACTGGAAGCGGAAACTACCCCAAGTGATTGGCGGATAAGAAGGATGGCAAAGTGAACATAAGTATATTTGATATACATGTTATTGATGTGTACTTTACTAGTGTTTATAGCAACCCCTCGGTACTTGGTACTGGTTCAGTTGCTAAGAGTAGTAACTCGAAACGGGAGTTGCAGAATAAACAGAAACTAGTTAAGGGTGAAGTGACGATGTGTGTTGAAAGTAGTTTCAAGATTGATATGATCATCATCGCACACTCCCTATACTTTCGGGATTAGTGTTGAACCTAAATAAATGTTATTTGGTGTTTGCGTTGAGCTTGAATATGATTTGATCGTGTTTATTGCAATAACGTTATTCATTTAAGTAAGAGAATAAACTGTTGTTCTGATTACATGAATAAAACCTCATATGGTTACACACCCAATGAAAATGGTTCATTGGATCTCGATCGTAGTGATACACATATTCATAATATTGAAACCAAAAGATGCAAAGTTAATAATGATAGTGCAACTTATTTGTGGCACTGCCGTTTAGGTCATATTGGTGTAAAGCGCATGAAGAAACTCCATGCTGATGGGATTTTGGAATCACTTGATTATGAATCACTTGATGCTTGCGAACCATGCCTCATGGGCAAGATGACTAAGACTCTGTTCTTCGGAACAGTGGAGCAAGCAACTGACTTATTGGAAATAATACATACTGATGTATGCGATCCGATGAGTGTTAAGGCTCGCGGCAGGTATCATTATTTTCTGACCTTCACAGATGATTTGAGCAGATATGGGTATATCTACTTGATGAAACATAAGTCTGAAACATTTGAAACGTTCAAAGAATTTCAGAGTGAAGTGGAAAATCATCGTGACAAGAAAAAGGTTTCTACGATCTGATCGCGGAGACAAATATTTGAGTTACGATTTTGGTCTTCAATTAAAACAATGTGGAATAGTTTTACAAATTCATGCCACCTGGAACACCACATCATAATGGTGTGTCCGAACGTCATAACCGTACTTTATTGGATATAGTACAATCTATGATGTTTCTTACCGATTTACCAATATCGTTTTGGGATCATGCATTAGAGACAGTTGCATTCACGTTTAATAGAGCACCATCTAAATCCGTTGAGACGACACCATATGAACTGTGGTTTAGCAAGAAACCCAAGTTGTCGTTTCTTAAAGTTTGGGGCTGCGATGCTTATGTGAAAAAGTTTCATCTTGATAAGCTCAAACCCAAATTGGAGAAGTGCATCTTCATAGAATACCCAAAGGAAACTGTTGGGTACACCTTCTATCACAGATCCGAAGGCAAGATATTCGTTGCTAAGAATGGATCCTTTCTAGAGAAGGAGTTTCTCTCGAAAGAAGTGAGTGGGAGGAAAGTAGAACTTGATGAGGTAACTGTACCTACTCCCGAATTGGAAAGTAGTTCATCACAGAAATCTGTTCCTGTGAATCCTACACCAATTAGTGAGGAAGCTAATGATGATGATCATGTAACTTCAGATCAAGTTACTACAGAACTTCGTAGATCAACCAGAGTGAGATCCACACCAGAGTGGTACGGTAATCTTGTTCTAGAAGTTATGTTACTAGACCATGACGAAACTGCGAACTATGAGGAAGCGATGATGAGCCCAGATTCCACAAAATGGCTTGAGGCCATGAAATCTGAGATGGGATCCATGTATGAGAACAAAGTGTGGACTTTGGTTGACTTGCCCGATGATCGGCAAGCAATTGAGAATAAATGGATTTTCAAGAGGAAGACGAACGGTGATAGTAGTGTTACTATCTACAAAGCTAGAATTGTCGCAAAAGGTTTTCGACAAGTTCAAGGTGTTGATTACGATGAGAGTTTCTCACTCGTATCTATGCTTAAGTCTGTCCGAATCATGTTAGCAATTGCCGCATTTTATGAAATCTGGCAAATGGATAAAGAAAACTGCATTCCTTAATGGATTTATTAAAGAAGAGTTGTATATGATGCAACCAGAAGGTTTTGTCAATCATAAAGGTGCTAACAAAATATGCAAGCTCCAGCGATCCATCTATGGACTGGTGCAAGCATCTCGGAGTTGGAATATATGCTTTGATAAGTTGATCAAAGCATATAGTTTTATACAGACTTGCGGTGAAGCCTGTATTTACAAGAAAGTGAGTGGGAGCACTACAACATTTCTGATAAGTATATGTGAATGACATATTGTTGATCGGAAATAATGTAGAATTATTCTGCAAAGCATAAAGGAGTGTTTGAAAGGAGTTTTTCAAAGGAAAACCTCGATGAAGCTGCTTACATATTGAGCATCAAGATCTATAGAGATAGATCAAGATGCTTGATAAGTTTTTCAATGAGTACATACCTTGACAAGATTTTGAAGTAGTTCAAAATGGAACAGTCAAAGAAAGAGTTCTTGCTTGTGTTACAAGGTGTGAAATTGAGTAAGACTCAAAACCCGACCACATGCAGAAGATAGAAAGAGAATGAAAGTCATTCCCTATGCCTTGGCCATAGGTTCTATAAAGTATGCCATGCTGTGTACCAGATCTATTGTATACCCTACACTGATTTTGGCAAGGGAGTACAATAGTGATCTAGGAGTAGATCACTGGACAGCGGTCAAAATTATCCTTAGTGGAATAAGGATATGTTTCTCGATTATGGAGGTGACAAAAGGTTTGTCGTAAAGGGTTACGTCGATGCAAATTTTGACACTGATCTAGATGACTCTAAGTCTCAATCTGGATACATATTGAAAGTGGGAGCAATTAGCTAGAGTAGCTCTGTGCAGAGCATTGTTGACATAGAAATTTGCAAAATACATACGGATCTGAATGTGGCAGATCCGTTGACTAAACTTCTCTCACAAGCAAAACATGATCACACCTCAGTACTCTTTGGGTGTTAATCACATAGCGATGTGAACTAGATTACTGAATCTAGTAAACCCTTTGGGTGTTAGTCACATGGCGATGTGAACTATGCGTGTTAATCACATAATGATGTGGACTATTGATGTTAATCACATGGCGATGTGATCTAGATTATTGACTCTAGTGCAAGTGGGAGACTGAATGAAATATGCCCTAGAAACAATAATAAAGTTATTATTTATTTCCTTATTTCATGATAAATGTTTATTATTCATGCTAGAATTGTATTAACCGGAAACATAATACATGTGTGAATACATAGACAAACAGAGTGTCACTAGTATGCCTCTACTTGACTAGCTTGTTAATCAAAGATGGTTATGTTTCCTAACCATGGACAAAGAGTTGTTATTTGATTAACGGGATCACATCATTAGTTGAATGATCTGATTGACTTGACCCATTCCGTTAGCTTAGCACTCGATCGTTTAGTATGTTGCTATTGCTTTCTTCATGACTTATACATGTTCCTATGACTATGAGATTATGCAACTCCCGTTTACCGGAGGAACACTTTGTGTGCTACCAAACGTCACAATGTAACTGGGTGATTATAAAGGTGCTCTACAGGTGTCTCCGAAGGTACTTGTTGGGTTGGCGTATTTTGAGATTAGGATTTGTCACTCCGATTGTCGGAGAGGTATCTCTGGGCCCACTCGGTAATGCACATCACTTAAAGCCTTGCAAGCATTGCAACTAATGAGTTAGTTGTGGGATGATGTATTATGGAACGAGTAAAGAGACTTGCCGGTAACAAGATTGAACTAGGTATTGAGATACCGACGATCGAATCTCGGGCAAGTAACATACCGATGACAAAGGGAACAACGTATGTTGTTATGCGGTTTGACCGATAAAGATCTTCATAGAATATGTGGGAGCCAATATGGGCATCCAGGTCCCGCTATTGGTTATTGACCGGAAACGCGTCTCGGTCATGTCTACATAGTTCTCGAACTCGTAGGGTCCGCACGCTTAACGTTTCGTTGACGATATAGTATTATATGAGTTATGTATGTTGGTAACCGAATGTTGTTCGGAGTCCCGGATGAGATCATGGACATGACGAGGAACTCCGGAATGGTCCAGAGATAAAGTTTGATATATGGGATAATAGTGTTTGATCTCTGGAAGGGTTCCGGAATTCACCGGAAGAGGTTCCGGATGTTTCCCGAAATGTTTGGGTATGAGAACACGTTATTTGGGCGAAAGGGGAAAGCCCACAAGGTTTTTGGAAAGCGCAAAAGGAAGTTTTGCGGAGTCCAGGGGCCAGATGCCAGGGTCCCTGGCGTCTGGGTCCAGACGCCGGGAACCCTGGCGTCTGGCCCTGGAGTCCGAGAAGGACTCTTGCCTTTCGGGTGAAACCGACTTTGTGGAGGCTTTTACTCCAAGTTTCGACCCCAAGGCTCAACATATAAATAGAGGCGCAGGGCTAGCACCAAAGAGATCAAGAAACACCAAGCCGTGTGCCGGCAACCCCGTCCCCTCTAGTTTATTCTCCGTCATAGTTTCTGTAGTGCTTAGGCGAAGCCCTGCGGAGATTGTTCTTCACCAACACCGTCACCACGCCGTCGTGCTGCCAGAACTCATCTACTACTTCGCCTGTCTTGCTGGATCGAGAAGGCGAGGACGTCATCGAGCTGAACGTGTGCAGAACTCGGAGGTGCCGTGCGTTCGGTACTTGGATCGGTCGGATCGTGAAGACGTACGACTACATCAACCGCGTTGATAAACGCTTCCGCTTAGCGATCTTCAAGGGTATGAAGATACACTCCCCCTCTCGTTGCTATACATCACCATGATCTTGCGTGTGCGTAGGAATTTTTTTGAAATTACTACTTTCCCCAACAACCTTACCATGATCCTTACCATAACCTGGTATGAATACAGGCCACCATAAGTCAATTTGAGTCAGAGCTTGCTATCCTGAAGAGCCGGCTGGAAACTCAAGAACTTGAAACTCAAAAAGCCAACTCCAAATTTGAATTCAGTATCTCTGAACAAGAAAAATTGAAGAAGAATTTTGAGTCAGAGAAGAAAATCTGGGCTGATGAGAAGGCTTCACTAGTGACCCGGGCCGTGACGGCAGAAACATCGCTTGCAGAAGCAACAACCGAGCTGTCCGACTTGAAACGCCAGATATCTCAAATGGTCTCAGCCATCTTCGGTAAGTTATTTTATATAACCTTAAACATGGTAATCTTTTCCTTGATGATTATTGTAATTGTTATTTCTGGCTCACTTTATGTTTGTGAACATAGGCCCCAGGAGCACCAACCTCAAGCAGAACATGCTGATTAAGCTTAAGGCGGTTTACACTCTAACGGAGCAGCTGTACACCGGGTCACAACGTGCCTTGGCCGTTGTAGCCTTATCAAATACCACTCCCCACCTTCTGCAAGACATGTTGAAGTGCCTCGCTGTACTACCTCAGCAGATCTAAGATTTAAGGTGGGCGTCGTCAAGAGCCGAGGCCGTAGCCGCATTGAGCCGGGCTAAAGCATGGCTCCCAGAACTAGATCCAGCCGATCTTGCCCTTGGATACCCAAGTCTAAAGGAGGACAGTACTGTATTTGACGACCATGATTTCACCGCCTATGTCAAAGCCATACATCATGTGGCGACCCTTATTGGAAACGACACTGACCTTACCAAGTATTCACCGGGTTATGACAGTGAGAACCGGAGAATTCCAAACACTCCATATGATCAAATCAGCCTGATCCCTCCAATTCGTAAGCATACTTTTACCCCTGAAGTGGACCCAACCGGTTTAATAGATGGTGAAGCTGAGTTTGAAGCTTTGAGCAGCATTGACTGGGCCTCGTCAACTTTCCAGGACAAAACAGCCGACGGAGAAGCGGAGAAGGATAACCCGGAGTCTTCAAGCCCGCCGAAGGAGTGAATCGCCAGGTGTTTTTGCAAAAAACAATGCTTCATTTATTCAGACTCGGGGAGTCTTGTAATAGGGTAGAAAAAAAAACTTCCCAATGTTCTTCATGCCTTTGCGCATGTTCCTAGCGGTTAACACTTTCGTAAGCCACTATTACTATATATTTCTGGCTTTTGTTTCCTTGGCATTTTAAATTTGCTTGCCTTATGCTGCACATAAAACAAGCAAAATTCCCTTGGCATTTTATCGCGTCGGGGTCATAGAAAGTATTGATAACCCGGAACACAAACCAAAAAACATCATATACAGGCTGGTTTAGGACTTTACTTGCTAAACATAAACATAATAGCATACCTGTGATCCTTTGATAATCTTTCCTGCTCATATGATGTTCACCCGACACTTAACAACCTGGGGTGGTAAATATTAAACCGGAAGAATCAAAAACCATCTCATAACACCTTCAAGATAGTCAAAGTAATTATACTTACGATGGATAATAAACAACATTCACAGGCTTCTGATTCGAATACGATCAGTAAACCGTCCCAAAGGGGTTAAGCTAAGATTCGGATACGATCATATAGCCCCCAGTGGCTCTGGCGATGCCGATCAAGTGGGTATCGACAGCTATGTTCTCTTTGGTTCGAATACAACCTATGTTTGAACAGGAAGCCCCCAAGTGACCATAAGAGTTGTTTAATGATGCTGATTCGAATACGATCCACGTCAGACCCAAAGGGGTTAAGCTGTGATTCAAATATGATCAAGAAGCCCCCAAGTGGGTTTGGCAGTATGCCGATCAAGTGGGTATCGACAACTATGTTCTCTTTGGTTCGAATATGACCTATGTTTGAACAGGAAGCCCCCAAGTGATCATGGCTAGGTTCAGATATGACCATAAGCCGGACCAAAGGAAAAGCCGGATTCAGATATGATCCGCTCCCTGTTGGTTGTTTCCACCATCTGACAAAAAAGACATATAGAATTTTGAGGGTAAAGAAAAAAGGACAGAGGTCCTGCTTTATTACTTTATAATATATACATCGTCAAAATATATACATCTTGAGAGCCGGTGGCTTAAGTATAGTAAGGCCGAAGATGGGCTATGTTCCACGGCCGGCGAGTCTCCTCTTCCGACTTACGTGAGTCTTTGTGCTCTCGAATATCAATGAGGTAATACGACCCATTGTTCAGATTCTTGCTGACCACAAAGGTTCCTTCCCAAGGAGGGGATAGCTTGTGCATATCGGACTGATCCTGGATGAGCCGGAGCACTAAGTCGCCTTCCTGAAAGGTTCTGCTTTTGACTTGGCGGCTGTGATAACGATGAAGGTCTTGTTGGTAAATCGTTGAGCGGGCTATTGCCAAGTCTCGCTCCTCATCCAACAAGTCCAGTGCCTCTTGACGAGCTTTCTCATTATTAGCCTCAACATAAGCTGCCACATGGGGCGAATCGTGCTGGATATCACTTGGCAGAACTGCCTCTGCTCCATAAACCATGAAAAAAGGTGTATAACCCGTGGATCTGTTAGGTGTAGTGTTGATGCTCCACAGCATAGAGGGTAACTCTTCCACCCAACAACCCGGAGTCCGCTGTAAGGGTACCAAGAGCCTTGGTTTGATACCCCTCAAGATCTCCTGATTTGCTCTTTCTGCTTGACCATTGGATTGAGGATGAGCAACAACCGAAACATCAAGCCGGATATGCTCTCGTTGACAGAACTCTTCCATGGCACCCTTGGAGAGATTAGTGCCATTATCAGTTATGATGCTATGTGGAAAACCAAAATGAAAGATCACCTTTTTGATGAACTGAACCGCTGTGGCTGCATCACACCAATTGACCGGCTCTGCCTCAATCCACTTTGTAAATTTATCCACTGCCACCAGGAGGTGTGTCTTTTTATCCTTAGACCTCTTGAAAGGTCCCACCATGTCAAGCCCCCAGATTGCGAACGGCCAAGTAATTGGAATTATCCTCAATTCTTGAGCCGGTACATGAGCTCGTCGTGAGAATTTTTGACATCCGTCACATTTGCTAACAAGATCCTTTGCATCAGCATGAGCCGTCAGCCAATAAAAACCATGATGGAAAGCCTTGGCCACAAGAGATTTTGAGCCGGCATGATGACCACAATCTCCTTCATGGATCTCGTGAAGTATCTCTTGACCCTCCGCAGGCGACACACACCGCTGGAATGCCCCTGTGACACTGAGGTGATGTAACTCGCCATTAACAATAGTCATGGATTTGGACCGCCTGACAATTTGTCTCGCCAAGGTCTCATCCTCAGGCAGCTCTCCCCGGGTCATATAAGCCAAGTATGGCAATGTCCAATCTGGGATGACATGAAGCGCAGCCACCAACTGTGCCTCCGGGTCTGGCACTGCTAGCTCTTCCTCTGTAGGTACCTTGACAGAAGGATTATACAAAACGTCAAGAAAGGTGTTAGGCGGCACCGGCTTACATTGAGATCCCAACCGGCTTAACGCATCAGCCGCCTCATTCTTCCTTCTATCAATGTGCTCCACTTGATACCCTTTGAGGTGCCCAGCCACAGCATCTACTTCACGATGGTAAGCCGCCATAAGGGGATCCTTAGAATCCCACTTGCCTGAGACCTGTTGAGCCACGAGATCTGAGTCGCCCAAGCACCTTACCCGGCTCAAATGTATCTCCTTGGCCATCCGGAGACCATGGAGCAAGGCCTCGTATTCAGCTGCATTGTTAGTATAGGGAAACATGAGCCGGAGCACATAAGGAAATTTGTCACCTCGAGGAGAAGTTAAAACAACTCCAGCCCCTGAGCCTTCTAACTGCCTGGACCCATCAAAGTGAATAGTCCAATATGTATTATCCGGCTTCTACTCAGGTGCCTGCAACTCTGTCCAATCATTGATAAAGTCCACCAAGGCTTGAGATTTGATAGCATTACGGGGCATATACTTCAAACCATAGGGCCCAAGCTCAATAGCCCACTTGGCGATTCGTCCTGTGGCCTCCCTGTTCTGAATGATGTCTCCCAGAGGGGCTGAACTCACCACCGTTATAGGATGACTTTGGAAGTACTGCTTCAGCTTCCGGTTTGCCATGAACACACCATAAACAAGTTTCTGCCAATGTGGATATCTTTGCTTAGACTCAATGAACACCTCGCTAACGTAGTAAACCGGCCGTTGAACCGGGTGCTCCTTGCCTGCCTCCTTATGCTCCACCACGATGGCAACACTGACGGCCCGCGAGTTAGCAGCCACATATAACAACAGCGGCTCTCTATCAATGGGAGCCGCAAGAACCGGTGGCTCAGACAACTGTCTCTTTAAATCTTCAAAGGCAGTGTTAGCAGCATCACTCCAGACAAAGGTGTCTATTTTCTTCATCATCTGATACAGCGGTAAGGCCTTCTCCCCTAACCGGCTTATGAACCGACTTAAAGCAGCAACACGACTCGCCAATCGCTGAACATCATTGATGCACGCCGGTTTAGCCAAAGAGGTAATTGCCTTGATCTTCTCCGGATTGGCTTAAATGCCTCTGTTGGAAACCAAGAAACCCAAGAGCTTGCCTGCAGGTACACCAAATACACACTTTTCCGGGTTAAGCATCATTTTATAAACCCGAAGATTATCAAAGGTCTCCTTTAGGTCAAATATCAAGGTTTCTTTCTCCCTGGACTTCACCACGATATCATCCACATAAGCATGAACATTGCGCCCAATTTGATCGTGGAGACAGTTCTGCACACATTGCTGATAAGTAGCCTGAGCACTCTTGAGACCAAACGGCATAGATACATAACAGAAGGCTCCAAACGGAGTAATGAAAGCTGTCTTTTCCTGGTCCTTAACTGCCATCTTGATCTGATGATAACCAGAGTAAGCATCCAAAAATCTTAAACGCTCACAACCCGCTGTAGCATCAATGATCTAATCAATACGGGGGAGAGTGAAGGGATCAGCCGGACAAGCTTTATTTAAATCTGTGTAATCCACACACATCCGCCAGGTGTCGTTCTTCTTGAGCACGCGCGCCGGGTTAGCCAACCACTCCGGGTGAAAAACTTCAACAATAAACCCGGCGGCCAAAAGCCGGGCGACTTCCTCTCCAATAGCTTGCCGCCTCTCTTCGTTGAATCGTTGAAGAAACTGCCTGATTGGTTTATACTTTGGATCAATATTAAGGGTGTGCTCAGCGAGTTCTCTCGGTACACCTGGCATGTCAGAGGGTTTCCATGCAAAGATGTCCCGGTTCTCACGGATGAACTCGATGAGCGCGCTTTCCTATTTCAGATCCAAATTGGCACTGATGCTGAACTGTTTAGACGAATCACCCGGGTTAAAATCCACAAGCTTGGTTTCAGCAGCCGATTTAAACTTCATCGCCGGGTCATGCTCGGTGGTTGGCTTTTTCAGAGAGGTCATATCTGTAGGGTCAACGTTGCTTTGATAAAACTTCAGTTCCTCCACTGCACAAACAGACTCAGCATAAGCCGCGTCGCCCTCCTCACATTCCAGAGCTACCTTCCGGCTTCCATGCACGGTGATGGTACCTTTGTGACCCGGCATCTTAAGTTGTAAGTAAACATAACACGACCGTGCCATGAACTTGGCATAAGCCGTCCGTCCAAGCAGAGCATGATATGGACTCCTGATTTTGACCACCTTAAAGGTTAGTTTTTCAGCTCTAGAGTCATACTCATCTCCAAAAGCCACTTCCAGTTCAATCTTGCCAATTGGGTATGCCGACTTGCCAGGGACCACTCCATGGAAAATAGTGTTGGAAGTCTTCAAATTCTTATCAGTTAACCCCATGCGTTGAAAGGTCTCATAATAGAGGATATTGATGCTGCTACCCCCATCCATGAGTACCTTAGTGAATTTATAGCCACCAACCTGAGGTGCTACCACCAAGGCTAACTGACCCGGATTGTCAACCCGGATGGGGTGATCTTCCCTGCTCCACACAATGGGCTGTTCTGACCATCTCAAATAACAGGGAACCGCCGGCTCAATAGAATTTACAGCCCTCTTATGAACCTTCTGGTCACGTTTGCACAAGCTTGTGGTGAACACATGATACTGCCCACTATTCAGCTGCTTCGGATGGCCTTGATAACCCGGTTGTTGCTGCTGTTGTTCCGCTTGACCAGACTGATGTTGATTATGACCGCCCTGATGTCCTTGAAAGCCGGAACTTGAACTGCCACCCGGGCCATGAAAACCGCCAGCTCCTGAGCCGCCGCCCGACCCATGATTGCCACCAAACGTGTTAGAATTCTTAAAAGCCTTCATGATCGCACAATCCTTCCATAAGTGGGTGGCGGGTCGTTCCCAGGTGCCGTGTTTCGGGCATGGCTCATTGAGTAGCTGCTCAAGAGATGGGCCTGACCCGCCATATCGGGGTGGCTTGCCCTTACGTCTCTTATTGCTATCCTATGCATTGGCATTGGCTACAAACTCCGGGTTACCCTCGGCCTTGCGCTTGTTGCCCCCTTGAGTCATCGGGTTTTGCTGCTGTCCTTTTCCTTTGCCGTTCTTCTTTCCCTCCCCTGTCCTTTCCTCGTCAGACGTGGGGTCCTTGGTACTATCAGAATCAACGTATTTGACTAAAGCAGCCATCAGCATACCCATATCATTGCAATCATGCTTAAGGTGCCCCAGCTTCTGCCTCAGTGGCTCAAAGCGACAATTCTTCTCCAACATGAGGACTGCAGAACCAGCATCCATCTTGTCAGATGAATGTATTATCTCGTTAACCCGGCGCACCCAATAAGTCGTGGACTCACCCTCCTCCTACTTGCAATTTGTTAAATCCACAATCGACATGGATTGCTTGCAGGTGTCCTTGAAGTTTTGGATGAAACAGGCTTTTAGCTCTGCCCACGAATCAATGGAATTGGGGGCAAACCCTTTAACCAGGACCGCGCCGTTCCATCTAACATCATGGTGAAGTACTTAGCCATTGCTGCATCGCTGACCTCTAACAGTTCCATGGCCATCTCATAGCTCTCTATCCATGCTCCAGGCTGTAAGTCGGCTATATAATTCAGCACCTTCCAAGGTCCCTTGAAGTCCTTGGGAAGGCGTACATTACGTAGAGCCGACACCAAACAAGGAATGCCACCGGTTCTAGTGGCCACTCCCGTCTCAACGGAAGCCATTGGATACTCTGGGAAATCTTGATGAGCCATCTGTTGAGCCACTATCTGAGCCGCCCACTCGTTCTCCCGACGTACCCGATCTTGTACCGGGTTATAGCCACCGGGCTAGTTCCGGCGCTGGGCGTTGCTTGACAAAGCTTCTGACTCCATGTGCCTGCTGTAACTCGGACTCCGATTTTGGCGAGGCGGTGCTAACCACGGCGGAGGAGTTGAATGAATCCTATCCCGGCTATAAGAATAGGTCTCTTGCTGAGCCAGGGCCGTCTGGACAAGTTCCCTGATTCTCCGGGTCTCCACCGCTGTTGGATCATCACCGTCTACTGGTAGAGCCGCCAGACACGCTAATGCTGCGATTAGGTTCTCCATGGGGTTGGAAAAGTGACCCGGCGGTATCGGCACATAACGAGGCGGCGCCATGTTCCCATGAGAGGTACCATCTCCTGAGGCTGGGCCGGTCCTCCAGTTCCGGCTATCATAAACTAATTTGCATCTGGCGGGTTACTTGGGCCGGCTCCGGGTGTAGCAAACAGAACCCGAGGGTCATAAGTTGGAGGCAAACGGGACTGAGTTTTCTGGTGCCTTCTCCTCATTACCTCATTGGACGCGTTCAGGCTCATCGTAAGCTGGAAAGCCTCTGACTGGAGCTGCTGCGCCCGTGCATCCAAAACCGCTCGTTCCGTGGCTAATCTGGTATCCTCAGCTGCTAAGGTCTCCTTGGCCCGAGCTATTTCCTCGCGCACCCGCGCCACCTCTGCGTCATGCTCATCTTTATTTGCGGGGATAACCGTGGCGGTTAACAGGGCTGTAAGCTTATCCATGAGATCTATCAGCACTTGAGCCGGCGGGCGCCCAGGGCCTCCTCCCCCGGCCGCTCCTATCCCGGACGTAATTGTAGTAGCGGCTATAGAGTTTTGGCCGGGTTGAGTCCCAGCCATGAAGACTCCTGCCCAATTCGGCGACTCACAGGGGTCCGGAATACTGAAGCCATCGGAACAGCCCCCAAGCACGCCATCTTGCACTTGATACAGTGAATCTGTTGAACCGGCGGACGAATCACCATCAGAGAGGATGGCCGTCTCACCACCATCTTCAGGTCCTTTAGAAAGCTCTTCTCCATGGACTCAGCCCACAAAGACACGCTTCATGCCGGGTTGAGCTCGGGCGGGTTTCACACGCTGAGCTGTCTCGACGAGGTCGGTGCAGTTGTCCGGCTCAGGTCCCGGCTCACCAATCCGGCCGATGAAGACGTGGATCCCTCCGAAGGGGACCCGGTACCCGTACTCAATTGAGCCGGCGTCAGGGCCTCAGCCTTCATCGTCGATGTAGATCTTGCCGCGACGACTCTTGGTCATCCGGACCACTGCGTATCCCTTGAGCCCTTTGAAGTTGCCCTTTAAGAACTCAAATCCACCGAGCGCTGGCCCCATGGTGGGCGCCAACTGTCGTGGAATTGTCACGGCATATGTCCTCGTGAAAGGACTTAGTGGTGGAGCCATCGCAACTAGGGAGCTTGAAGGGGTTAATCAGGACAAGGAACACGAGAGATTTATACTAGTTCGACCCCTTACGATGAAGGTAAGGCCTACGTCTAGTTGGGTTGGTATTGATGTTTCGATGACCAGGGAGCGAGATACGCTATGCCCGGCTCTCGATCAGTTGTTTCTTGCCCTAAGCCGCCAGCAGGTCATCCCCTTATATACACGGGTTGACGCCCTCTGGCTTATAGAGTCCCGGCCGGCTTATAAACAGTGTCCAGCTCGGTGACTAATTAAATCTACCTTACGATACAAGTCATGCCATTGTGGTGGTTTGCTACAACGGGCCTTAAGTCGCCTGTGGGCCCTAAGCCCTTTATTGAACCACCATCTTCATGCTTGACCTTGGGCTTCTTTCTAGTGATTCCTCTTTGCATAACCCGGCCCCTCCTGGGAGGCTTACACAAATAGTTATAGGGATATTTAAATTAGTGCCCCTGGTTCCTTAGTTGTGCTCACTTTTCCCCACGCTCCAAACGTTTGCTCACTTTTCCCCTCTTCCTTAGCTGAAACTCTCACAAATGCTCATAGCGGGCGTTTGCCGTCTTGACCGTCCATTGACCGTTAATTGCTGACGAGTGGGGCCGAGTCTTCGTTTGACTGTTGCTTGCTGACGGGTGGGACCGCAAGGAGACACGTATTGGGCAGCTTGTCTGAATCTGAAACAGATCTAGACAGGCCGCACTACACCACACCGCCCCGCCCCCTCCACCGGCGTCGTGCCGCGTCCATCGCAGTTGTTTCCTCCACCCTATGCCATATTCCGTTCGTCGGCGACGCCGCGTCTCCACCAAATATAGCCCACCTCCCCATCTGGGATTACATGGCGATGTTGAGTGAGGACGCCCGGAATGCAGTCGACCGTGGAGAGGATTGGGTCGAATCCGTGGCAGATAATTCATGGATTAAACCTGGGTAAGCATTGTTTCCTCTCGAATTGACGTTCTAAGTCGTATTGTAGGCCGTATTTGACTTCTGTTTGCTTGAATCGTTCGAATTTGTGCTTGATTTTACCCGGCTAACTGAAGCCTTTGTTTCCTTCCCCCAACAAAATAGGATTGATCCCGCGCTGGCTTTCCGGCTGGTGATTAGAATGGAAACTAGTGTGTTGCGTGGTACTAAACCGCATTTGATTTCATCATTTTTCTATCCCAAAGTGGTAGAAACCAGCATATCTTTCAAAGATTTGCGAGCTGAGCTCCGAAACACCTATCCCTGGAGTGATGTCGATGCTGTTGAACTGAATTACTTCAGCAGTGACGAGCAAAGATTTCTCCCACTAACTTGCGACGATCATATGCCATTGCTTTTTGTTGGGATTGCTGGCTGCCGATTCGGTAAACTCCAAATCGATGTGCTTCAGCCACACGCAGAATGGGCGAAGGGGAAGGGAGTTCAGACATCATCTGTCTGTGCTAATAGCCAGCACCCCGGCACTCCTTGTAGGTCGACACCAAGTAAAGCAAGTGGTTCATGGAGCCACAACATGCCTGCTGCCAATTCTGGTTCCGATTCAGCTGCTGCTTCTCGTGTACCTTCTGCAGTTGGTGTAGAAGAAGATGCAGAACCTGACGAGGCAGTGCCTACAAATGATGATGAAGACGAGATGATGTTTCCTGAACTGGTCGATGTAGCCAGTCAGCAAGCAGTGGATGATGAATATATGGAGGATCCCATCAGCCAAGCTAGGTTTGATGACACTGACGATGAAGAGAAGGTGGAGAACATGGACAGCTTAATCGAGGATGAATACGATGGTGATGACATGCCAACAATTGAGTGGAACAGGGAAAAACCTGAGCTTAGTGTAGGTACCATTTTCCAATCAATGGTGGACTATCGGAATGCAGTGACAACATGGTGCATTATATCTGAAAACAACTATAAGATTAAAAGGAGTGAGCCAGCAAGGTTCACAGTTTTTTGTCCATATCCTAGGTGTAGGTGGAAGTTGCATACATCTCGTATGAGAAAGAGCAAATATATTCAGGTAATCCAAGTTCAGTTAGTAATTTAGTTTCTTATCGTTGAGTAAGGTTTCTTAACTGTTCTTTACCCTTTTATTTTGTTTCAGATAAAGAAAAACCCACACAAGCACACCTGTCCACCTGGAGGGGGAGGGGGGAAGGCCAAAACCAAGCTAGCAAAAACTAGGTGGGTGGCAGATGCTATATTGGATTGGCTGAGAGAAGAACCTGGACTTGGTCCAACAACACTCCATGGGAAGCTTTTTGAGAAGTACAAGATAGAAATTCCTTACATGAGAATTTTCAATGCTAGGGAAAAGGCTCTTGACAGAATTAATGGTCAATGGAATGACAGTTTTCAGCTGCTTTACACTTTCAAAGCTGAAGTGGAGATGGCAAGTCCAGGGAGTGTTGTAGAGATTGACAAGCATACAGTTCCATTCAAAATTAAAGGGAAGTCATTTCAGAAGGAGTGCTTCAGAAGGGCTTTTGTTTGTTTCAAGGCTTGCTAGCAGGGGTTTCTAGATGGTTGCAGGCCCTATTTGGCTGTAGATGCTACACATTTGACTGGAAGATGGAGAGGACAGCCAGTAGCAGCTTCTGCAGTTGATGGACACAACTAGCTATTCCCAGTTGCATTTGGTGTGGTGGAGGCAGAGTCTAAGGAAAGTTGGGTCTGGTTTCTGCAGTAGTTGCGCAACATTATAGGCACACCCCCAGGTTTAGCTATACACACAGATGCTTGCAAGGGTTTAGAGAGTGCAGTGGAAATTGTATTCCCTGGAGTGGAGCATAGGGAATGTATGCGACACCTAGCGCATAATTTCAAAAAGAAGTTCAAAGGTAAAGTTTATGATGAGAACTTATGGACAGCATCATACACATGCAGCAAAAGGAAGCATGAACACCATTTGAGAGTGTTGTATGCTCAAAATCCTCTTGTGAAGGAGTACATGGATGCACATCATGGCAAGGTGTGGTCAAGAAGCAAATTCAACGAAATCTGCAAAGTAGATTATGTGACCAGTAACCTTGTAGAATGCTTCAATTCAAAGTTCAAGTCAGTGAAAGGGCTCTTGTTGTGGCAAGCATTTGACAAGATGAGGCAAATGATCATGATAAAGATGGCTCTTCGCAAAAGAATTGCAGAAACACAATATGTTGGTCATCAAATGCTCCCATCACTGATTAAGGCATTGCACTTGAAGGCAAGAGGACTGAAGATGAAATGTATTTGATCTGGTACATATGAGGGAGAGGTTACCTATACTGACACTAAAAATAGGGTATGGAGGTATCCTGTGAACCTAAGTACTAGAGAATGTACTTGTAGGCAATGGCAGATCCGTGGGAAGCCATGCATACATGCCCTACATCTGATGACCGTTATCGGGGGTGCAGATGGTGAAGTTGATCAATATTGCTCTAAGTATTTCTCTGTTGCCAAATTTATGGCTGCTTATGCTGACAATGTGCCTGCACTATTGGGGAAAGATCAATGGAACATAGTAGATCCAGGGTTCAAACTCCATGCTCCTGTCATTACTAGACCACCAGGAAGACCAAGGAACCAGAGGATTAGAGCAGGTGAGGAGGGTCGTCTACCAAGAATCGTGCTTGCAAAAAATGTGGAGTTCTGGGGCATATTGCTAAGCTTTGTACCAATGCAGTGGATGCATCATTTGGAGAGGAGGAAAGATGGACAGTAGCCAATGCTGAGGAGAATGCAGCAGCAATGGAGACTGAAGATGCAGTGGAGAATGCAGCAGCATATGAAGCAGTGGAGAATGCAGCAGCAAATGAAGCATCTTGGTATGTGTTTGCACCCTTTGTAGAATGCAGCTACCCTTTTGTTTGCATTTGTTCTCTTTTTTGCCTATGGCTTATAATTTTATTTACCAGCTCTAGGGAGAAAAGGCCAAGAGATGAAGAAGTAGAAGATTTTGAAACCATGGCCTTTGATGGTTTTGAATCTATAAGAGAGGAAGAGGAGGGCGTAATTTTTCCAATTGTGCCTTTAAAGATTATTGAACCCATAGATGACCGTCAAATGGTCGTCAAGTGCTCGGCGAGTGCAACTACTCCATCAGCACCTCCACGAGGAAAACCCCAAGTAAAGCCCAAGATCAAAAGGAACAAGAGTCTGAAAGAAAAGAGCATCTCAACTAGGGAAACCAGGAGCAAGACGGTGAAGCCAGCTGCAAACACAAGGAGCAAGTCAAAAATTTGAATTAAGTTGTTGGGAAATGTTTGTGTTGTCAATTTGAGGGCGAGTGGATCGCTTAAAACTTGGTAGATTTGTATTAAGATTTTGGCATCTTAAAACTTGGTACATTTGAGCTACTGTGAAAACTTATCAGTTGTAATAATGTTGCTTCTACTTTGATTTCTTATTTGAGTCGAAATTCAAATTTCCATCAAAATTTGAATTTAAATCAATATTTGAATTTGGGCCAAAATTTGGATTCGAGTCAAAGTTGAAGTTGAACATTGGAGGTTCATTGGTCTGTGCGGTGTATTTGATCGAGCATTTGAATTCCAATATTCGTAGGTGAACAGTCCGAATGAGAAATGTGCTAGAAACGAGCTCGAAAGCTAGGGTAAACAACCCTATTTGAAATCAAGTTTTTTTTACCTTGCCTAAATGAGGCATATATATTTTTATTAACACTTGTTCCATATATATAGGGCGAAAACGAAGTCTCAATATTTATTGATTAATATTCATATTACTACTTTTTTTTTGAAAAAATATGCTTTTATTTCAAAACCGTCAAATAACACGTTTTAGATATGAAAATGAAAAAGTAAGTTCAGATCCTTCTTACTCACTCCAAAATGAAGCTATGGAGATTTTTCTAATTTTTTTAATTATTTTGATTTTTTTTCAAACCCTAAACCCTCTCTCCCTATTCTACGAACTCTGAAAATGTTCATAGGTGATAGCTCATTTGTGTGAAGACTTTTTTCATGAAAATGACCTACACCAAGTTTATATTTTTTTCTCATAACCTTGTCACATATGACGGCTATGTGCGCAAGAATTACAACATTTTGATTTTTTTTGAATTTTTTAAAAACATTTGAACTTGATTTCGACAAATCACTTCAAAAAATGATTTTTCAAAAAAACGCCCCTATACCGAGTTTATATTTTTTTATGCTAACTAGGTCTCATAAACGGATGAACTACATTTGTTTTATATTTTTGCGATTTTTTCTAATTTAGTTATGGCCATTCGAAATCTGGTCAAACCCTAATAACCCCGTTGACTCGCTCATAACCCCACAGAAATGCTCCAAACCCTAGCGCTGAACGTGCGCCGTCGGATCCTACCAAGCGCCAAACACCACTCGTCATATGTGGGGCAGGCATGCGTGATCCACGTGATGCATCCTCATTGGCTACTGCACTGTCCTTCTCGGGTTTTTTACGATCTGCCCCACTTTACATATGAAATTGTATTTTTCGCACATGACCACCACATGTCAGTGTTAAGAGTTGGTTCAAATATTCAAACTGCAAAATACAATGTGGCAAATCGTCAATATAGCTTCCCCTTCTCCTCTTCTCCATCTGACAGACAAATGCATCGAGCAGATCGAGCATTTCCTCTGTTTCTTTCCCCATCTTCTCGTTCTTCTTCCTCTCGAGCAATTCCTCTGTTTCTTCCTCTTGGGCGATATGTCGACCTCCTCGTCAGCCCCCCGTTCCACGTGGCCGGTGTATGGTCCAGTGTCGATGACTCGATGCACTGACTGCCCACGGACTGCGCCACTGAAGCAGTTGACTTCGAAGGAGGAGAAGAATGGGAACTTTGGGCGCGAGTTCGTCAAATGCGAGAGCAAGCCGGAGGGGCAGGTTAGATCTGAGTTTTCCTTGCATCCCTTATCTCTAATTTCTCAAAAAATCTCTGATTTTGTTTTCAGATCGTGAAGAAATGCCACCATTTCGAGTGGATGGATGATTACATCCAGAGGCTTCAAGGGTCGGGCTTGCTGGATTCGAGGGGGAATGCAATCCGCGAGTCCAATCTGCCCCATGAAAGTGCCGCTCCGGCAGCAGCAACGCGTTCGGTAGATGTCGAGCTAAAGACGGAATTGAAGAAGATGAACAAGAACTTCAAGGAGCTTATTGAGTTGAAGAAGCAATCCAATCTGATAGCTTTAGGAATACTTGCTCTAGGAATTTTTTACTTGATGGCCATCTCTTGTTAGAGATGTTTGTCTACTGTTGTTGCCACTATTTAGCAATCCAAGTCTGTTTATCTCAAATGCAACTTTGTTTAGTGCAACTGTCGATCTCTGAATGTATGCAGTTTACTGTTAAGTTTCGACACTTTCAGTTTCGGCAGAAAACAACTACCAGTTCAGTGATTGGATTATTTTGTTAGCTAATAACCTAAAAAAACCTAGTTCGCGGGCCCAAAGAGAAAGCCCAGAAACAAGCGGGCCCAACAACCAGTCTCTCTCGCACTTGCCAAACTTTTGTCCTCGAGTTCGTCAGTTCTACTAAAAAAACTAGTTCGCGGGCCCAAAGAGAAAGCCCAGAAACAAGCGATGTTTCTTTTTTGTTCAGGAAGGATTGCTTTGTTCTTTTTTGTTTCTAATTGCTTTTTTCATTAATTTCATTGCCCAATCTCTTCTATCTCATTGAGGAATTTTTTTGGCTTTCCTTTATGGGTCCCTTCATTTTTTAGAATCAAAGTATTTGCAAACCGCAGTATTATTATGCCTAGCGAACCAATACTTCATGATTAGAAAAAGAGGTCTAACCCTCTTTTTTATATACTTCGAACATAGTGTAGTTAAAACTACACTTTTGACTAAAGCCAAATATCTCAAAGTATTTGATACTTCAATATTTCTGAAAACCAAAGTATTCTTTGAAGGGAGCCCTTCTTTGAATACCTAAAAAATACAGAGCTCTCAAACCAAAGCCGTGTACAAATGTACAATATGTTCTTATTTTTAGAAGGCATCTATAAACACATCATTGTTAGTTTGTTTGGTTAATTTTTCCCACGCCAATTAGCCGTGTCTAAACTTGGGACAAACAAAATACAAACATAACAAAGCATTAATATAACACACATAACTTAACTTAGATAGGGTTGCTAGGGCAACATAAGTTCTTACATAGAAACCGATACATAATCCCTAATAATTAACCTTACATAGATAGGGTAGCTAGCTCGGGCAACATACACAACTAACTCACACTACATAGTAGATAGATAGGGTAGCTAGGGCAACACCGCCATGTCTTCACCGTCGTCTTCACCTTAACCGCCGGCTTCACCGTCTTCTTTGCCGCCGGCTTCAGTACTCCTCCTCCTCAAGGCCGTTGTCGCCGACGTAGTACGGGAGGCTGTGCATGCGGTTGCGAGCGGGGAAGATGCTCTCGAAGTCGGTGAAGATGTTATAGGTTGTGAATGCGATGAACTCGCACCCACACCAATACACCTTGCCGAGCAGGTAGTAGGCATCGAACCTATTGGTGAAGTGGACGACGAGCCCTACCACTGGAGCGTTGGCGTGGGGACGCTGCTCCACGAGGTTGAACATGGGCGGCGAGCCCTCCGGGAGGTGGTGGAAGCCCGCACGGAGGAACCCCCGTGCAAGCTCAGTGCTTCCCCTCCAGCGGGAGAAAGCCCACACGCGGAGAGATTCCTCGACGACGATGTTGGCGGGGTACCGCCATTCTGGCACGGTGGGCGGCGCTTGGAACATCGGCCCATTGTACTGCATCTTGCTCGCTTCGCTGAGTGGAACGGCTTTGGCTTTTGGGGGAAGAAGAGAAGTTGGAGGCGCAGATGGATCTGTAGAAGAAGAGGCAATGAAGGGCAGTTTAAATAGCCGGGGGAGACGCAGTGGGTACACGCGCAACCGGCGTAGATCGTGACTCAGTGCGTGCGTGAATCGATGCGATCATCAATTTGTGAACGTGAATCGATGCGACCGTGCTTTGCGTGCTCTGCATTGGCGGCTGCCTGCCTCCCCCTTCTGCGTGCTCTGCGTTGGCGGCTGCCTGCCTCCCATTCATGAGGGTGCGTGCAGCCTGCGGCGTGAACCGATGCCTCGACATATGGACGCGACCGTGCATGCAGCCTGCCCCTTCTGCCACCGGCACGTATGCCTGCAACGCGTGAAACGACGCTGCAGAGCGACTGAATCCACCGGCAACCGTGCGGCAAGGATCGATGCGTGCGTGTCGACGTGCATGCATGCGATTAGGTCTAGGTCACTAGATGCGTGCGTGGCGGTGTTCGCATGCATAGCAGGCTACATCGATGCCAAAGCCGGGCATGCATAGCAGGCTGCATCCATCCATAGCAAGCTTTTTTAATTGGGCTCCCTTTTTAATTTATTACCAACAAACTAACGGGCCTGTCCTATGAACACAAACACGGCCCAAACAGCGAAGCCACAGCCACAGTCAACAGAGTCCAACATGGCCCCACAAGTCAGTTAACGGCCAAGACGACAAACGTCTATTATGAACATTTGTGAGAGTTTCAGCTAAGGGAATGGGGAAAAGTGAGCAAAAGTTTGAAGCGTGGGGAAAACTAAGCACAACTAAGGAATTGGGGGCACAGATGGAATAAGCCCATAGTTATATCCCCAACATTTACGGAATGAGTAAAGAGACTTGCAGGTAACGAGATTGAACTAGGTATTGAGATACCAACGATCGAATCTCGGGCAAGTAACATAGTGATGACAAAGGGAACAACGTATGTTGTTATGCGGTTTGACCGATAAAGATCTTCGTAGAATATGTAGGAGCCAATATGAGCATCCAGGTTCCGCTATTGGTTATTGACCGGAGACGTGTCTCGGTCATGTCTACATAGTTCTCGAACTCGTAGGGTCCACACGCTTAACGTTAGGTGACGATCGGTATTATGAGTTTATGTGTTTTGTGAAGGAAATATGCCCAAGAGGCAATAATAAAGTTCTTATTTATTTCCTCATATCATGATAAATGTTTATTATTCATGCTAGAATTGTATTAACCGGAAACATAATACATGTGTGAATACATAGACAAACATAGTGTCACTAGTATGCCTCTACTTGATTAGTTCATTGATCAAAGATGGTTGAGTTTCGTAACCATGGATATGAGTTATCATTTGATCAGTGGGATCACATCATGAGAAGAATGATGTGACTGACTTGACCCATTTCGTTAGCTTAGCACTTCATCGTTTAGTGTGTTGCTATTGTTTTCTTCATGACTTATACATGTTCCTATGACTATGATATTATGTAACTCCCGCTGACCTGAGGAATACTTTGTGTGCTACCAAACATCGTAACGTAACTGGGTGATTATAAAGGTGCTCTACAGGTGTCTTCGAAGGTACTTGTTAAGTTGACGTATTTCGAGATTAGGATTTGTCACTCCGATTGTCGGAGAGGTATCTCTGGGCCCTCTCGGTAATGCACATCATGATAAGCCTTGCAAGCAATGTAGCTAATGAGTTAGTTACAGGATGATGCATTACGTAACGAGTAAAGAGACTTGCTGGTAACGAGATTGAACTAGGTATTGAGATACCGATGATCGAATCTCGTGCAAGTAACATACCGATGACAAAGGGAACAACGTATGTTGTTATGCGGTTTGACCGATAAAGATCTTCGTAGAATATCTGGGAGCCAATATGAGAATCTAGGTTCCGCTATTGGTTATTGACTAGAGACGTGTCTCGGTCATGTCTACATAGTTCTCGAACCCGTAGGGTCCGCACGCTTAAAGTTTGATGATGGTTATATTATGAGTTTATGTGTTTTGATGTACCGAAGGTAGTTCAGAGTCCCGGATGTGATCACAGACATGACGAGGAGTCTAGAAATGGTCGAGACATAAAGATCAATATATTAGACGACTATATTTGGACACTGGAATGGTTCCGGGTGAGACCGGGATAATACCGGAGCACCGGGAGGTTATCGGAACCCCTCAGGAGGTATATGGGCCTTAATGGGCTTTAGTGGAAAGGAGGCGAAAGGAGCAAGGGAGGGGGCGCGCCCCAAGCCCAATCCGAGTTGGGAGGGGGCCCGGCCCCCCCTTTCCTTCCTCCCTCCTTCCTCTTCCTTCCCCCTCCCTCTCCAAATAGGAAAAGGAGGAGTCCTACTCCCGGTGGGAGTAGGACTCCCCCCTTGGGCGCACCTCCTCCTCTTGGACGACCCTCTCCTCTCCTCCTTTATATACGGAGGAGGGGGCACCCCATAGACACAACAATTCATCTCTTGGATCTCTTAGCCGTGTGCGGTTTCCCCCTCCACCATAATCCACCTCGATAATATCGTCGCAGTGCTTAGGCGAAGCCCTGCGTCGGTAGAACATCATCATCGTCACCACACCGTCGTGCTGACGGAACTCTCCCTCAAAGCTTGGCTGGATCGGAGTTCGAGGGACATCATCGAGTTGAACGTGTGCTGAACTCGGAGGTGCCATGCGTTTGGTACTTGATCGGTCGGATCGTGAAGACGTACGACTACATCAACCGCGTTGTGCTAACGCTTCCGGTTTCGGTCTACGTGGGTACGTGGACACACTCTCTCCTCTTGTTGTTATGCATCACCATGATCTTGCGTGTGCGTAGGTTTTTTTTTGAAATTACTACATTCCCCAACAGTGGTATCAGAGCCTGGTTTTACTTGTAGATGTTATATGCACGAGTAGAACACAAGTGAGTTGTGGGTGATACAAGTCATACTGCTTACCAGCATGTCACACTTTGGTTCGGCGGTACTGTTGGATGAAGCAGCTCGGACCGACATTACGCGTACGCTTACGCGAGACTGGTTTTACCGCCGTGCTTTGCACACAGGTGACTAGCGGGTGTTAGTTTCTCCAACTTTAGTTGAACCGAGTGTGGCTATGCCCAATCCTTGAGAAGGTTAAAACATCACTAACTTGATGAACTATCATTGTGGTTTTGATGCGTAGGTAAGAACGGTTCTTGCTCAGCCCGTAGCAGCCACGCAAAACTTGCAACAACAAAGTAGAGGACGTCTAACTTGTTTTTGCACCGCATGTTGTGATGTGATATGGTCAAGGCATGATACTATATTTTATTGTATCAGATGCTCATGTTTTGTAACCGAGTTATCAGCAACTGGCAGGAGCCATATGGTTGTCGCTTTATTGTATGCCATGCAATCGCCCTGTAATTGCTTTACTTTTTCACTAAGCGGTAGCGATAGTCATAGAAGCAATAGTTGGCGAGACAAAAACGATGCTCCGATGGAGATCAAGGTGTCGCGCTGGTGACGATGGTGATCATGATGGTGCTTCGGAGATGGAGATCACAAGCACAAGATGATGATGGCCATATCACATCACTTATATTGATTGCATGTGATGTTTATCTTTTATGCATCTTATCTTGCTTTGATTGACGGTAGCATTATAAGATGATCTCTCACTAAATTTCAAGATAAAAGTGTTCTCCTTGAGTATGCACCGTTGCCAAAGTTCGTCGTGCCCAGACACCACGTGATGATTGGGTGTGATAAGCTCTACGTCCATCTACAACGGGTGCAAGCCAGTTTTGCACACGCAGAATACTCAGGTTAAACTTGACGAGCCTAGCATATGCAGATACGGCCTTGGAACACTAAGACCGAAAGGTCGAGCGTGAATCATATAGTAGATATGATTAATATGTCTCCAACATATCTATAATTTTTGATTGCTCCGTGCTACTTTATCTACTGTTTTAGGCAATATTGGGCTTTATTATCCACTTTTATATTATTTTTGGGACTAACCTATTAACCGAAGGCCCAGCCCAGATTTGCTGTTTTATGCCTATTTCAGTGTTTCGAGGAAAGGGAATATCAGACGGAGTCAAAACGGAACGAAATCAACTGGAGAAGTTATTTTTGGAAGGAAAGCTACCAGATGGACTTGGACCCCACGTCAGGAGCCAAGGGAGGTGCTCATGAGGGTGGGGGGCACCCTCCTGGGCGCGCCCCTGCCTCGTGGGACCCCGATAGCTCCACCGACGTACTTCCTGGACCCATATATACCTACGTACCCAAAAACTTCCAGAACAGAACCTAGATCGGAAGTTCCACCGCCGCAAGCCTCTGTAGCCACAAAAAACCAATCGGGGCCCTGTTCCGGCACCCTGCCAGAGGGGGATCCCATCACCGGAGGCCATCTTCATCATCCCGGCACTATCCATGACGAGGAGGGAGTAGTTCACCCTCGGGGCTGAGGGTATGTACCAGTAGCTATGTGTTTGATCTCTCTCTCTCTCTCGTGTTCTCTCTCGTGTTCCATCTATGGCACAATCTTGATGTATCCCGAGCTTTGCTATTGTAGTTGGATCTTATGATGTTTCTCCCCCTCTACGCTCTTGTGATGAATTGAGTTTCCCCTTTGAAGTTATCTTATTGGGTTGAGTCTTTTATGAGAACACTTGATGTATGTCTTGCGATCCACTTGATGTATGTTTTAGTGATCAACTTGCGGGTTTCGTGACATTGGGAACCTATGCATAGGAGTTGGCACACGTTCTTGACTCTCCGGCAGTAGCTTTGGGGCACTCTTTGAAGTACTTTTATGTTGGTTGGATGAATCTGAGATTGTGTGATGCATATCATATAATCATGCCCATAGATACTTGAGGTGACAATGTAGTATCTAGCTGACATTAGGGTTTTGGTTGATTTGTGTCTTAAGGTGTTATTCTAGTATGAACTCTATGAGGGATTGAGCGGAAAGAATAGCTTTATGTTATTTTACTATGAACTCTTTAATAGATAGAACAGAAAGGATAACTTTGAGGTGGTTTCGTACCCTACCATAATCTCTACGTTTGTTCTCCGCTATTAGTGGCTTTGGAGTGACTCTCTGTTGCATGTTGAGGGCTTGTTATATGATCTATTTATGTTATTATTGTTGAGAGAACTTGCACTAGTGAAAGTATGAACCCTAGGCCTTGTTTCCTATCATTGCAATACCGTTTACGCTCACTTTTACCACTTGTTACCTTGCTGTTTTTAATATTTCAGATTACAAAAACCTGTATCTACTATCTATTTTGCACTTGCATCTTCATCTCTTCGCTGAACTAGTGCACCTATACAATTTACCATTGTATTGGGTGTGTTGGGGACACAAGAGACTTTTTGTTATTTGGTTGCAGGGTTGTTTGTGAGAGACCATCTTCATCCTATGCCTCCTACGGATTGATACACCTTAGGTCATCCACTTGAGCGAAATTTGCTACTGTCCTACAAACCTGTGCACTTGCAGGCCCAACAACGTCTACAAGAAGAAGGTTGTATAGTAGACATCAAGATCTTTTCCGGCGCCGTTGCCGGGGAGGCTAGGTAAAGGGTACTCACACTCCGTCACTAAGCTCTTTTCTGGTGAGGTGAGTGCTTGAAGGTATATCTTTAGATCTTGCAATCGAATCTTTTTGTTTCTTGTTTTAGCACTAGTTTATTTTATAAAAGAAAACTACAAAAAAATGGAGTTAAGTTGGTCTCATACGCTTCATCTTTTTAATATCTTTCGTGAGTATGATGGAAAGGAAAATTGTGCTCAAGTACTAGAAGAAGAATTACATAGAATTCTTGGCATAAAATATTTGAATGATGAGCATGATTGCAATGTTGTTAGTACAAATTCTTTGAATATCCATGATGCTAATGATATGCAAAGCCACAAGCTTGGGGAAGCTATGTTTGATGGAGATGATATTTTTTGTCCCCCAAGCTTTGATGAGCAAATTTACTATGATGAAAGCATGCCTCCTATCTATGATGATTATTGTGATGACACGTATGCTTTAAAGAATAATGATAACCATGAAACGTGTCATCTTGATCTTAATTTTCAATCACATGATAGTTATTTTGTTGAGTTTGCTCCCACTACTATTCCGAATGAGAAGAATTTTGCTTACGTGGAGAGTAGTAAATTTTCTATGCTTGTAGATCATGAAAAGAATGTTTTAGGTGCTGGTTATATTGTTGAATTCATTCGTTATGCTACTGAAAATTATTATGAGAGAGGAACATATGCTTGTAGGAATTGCAATAATGTCAAGTTTCCTCTCTATGTGCTTAAATTCTTGAAGCTATGCTTGTTATATCTTCCTATGCTAGTTGATTATTGTTCCCATAAGTTGTTTGCTCACAAAATCCCTATGCATACGAAGTGGGTTAGACTTAAATGTGCTAGCCATATTCTTCATGATGATCCCGTTATGTTTCAATTCTTATCTTTTATGTGAGCATCATTGTCATCATCATGCCTAGCTAGAAAGGCATTAAAGAAAAGCGCTTGTTGGGAGACAACCCAATATTTACCCTTACTGTTTTTGTGTATCCACATGATTATTCTACTGTAGTAATCATGTTTTATAGCTTTTGTTTCAATAAAGTTCCAAGTAGAACCTTTGGGAAGACCTGGGTGAAGTTTATATGATCTTGCTGTAGAAAATAGAAACCTTTGCGCTCACGAGAATGGCTGCCATTTTTTACTGGAGAGTGATTTTATTTTGTATCTTTTTTCAAGTGATTAATAGACAAATTACTAAGGTCCAGAAAGTTTTTTCATAATTTTTTGAGTTCCAGAAGTATACGTTTGATACAGATTCCTACAGACTGTTCTGTTTTTGACAGATTCTGTTTTCATTGTGTTGTTTGCTTATTTTGATGTATCTATGAGTAGTATCGGAGGGTATGAACCATAGAGATGTTAGAATACAGTATATATTACACCAATTTGAATTTAGAATGAGTTCATTACAGTACCTAAGTGGTGGTTTTATTTTCTTATACTAACGGAGCTTACGAGGTTTTTTTGAGTTTTGTGTGGTTGAAGTTTTCAAGTTTTGGGTAAAGATTCGATGGACTATGGAATAAGGAGTGTAAAGAGCCTAAGCTTGGGGATTCCCAAGGCACCCCAAGGTAATATTCAAGGACAACCAAGTAACTAAGCTTGGGGATGCCCTGGATGGCATCCCCTCTTTCGTCTTTGTTCATCGGTAACTTTACTTGGAGCTATATTTTTATTCGCCACATGATATGTGTTTTGCTTGGAGCGTCATTTTATTTTGCTAGTTTTTGCTTGCTGTTAGTTATAATAATGTTTTACATCTTTAGTTTCAATAAAAAAGTCAAGGATAGTCTTTGCCATGCTTATTTTGCTAGTTTGCATGTTGCTGTTTGAAAACAGAAAGTTTACCGCTGTTGCAAAAATTCCCTAGAAAAGTCAGAGAATGGTCTAACGTTGAATCTTTTTGAATATTAATCTCTGATAAATTTATTACAGTGGGAATTTTAGTTCATAATTTTTGGAGTCAGGGAAGTATTGTTACTCTTGCATTCTTTACAGACTGTACTGTTTTGACAGATTGCTGTTATGGTTGCATTGTTTGCATATGTTTGCTTGTTTAATGATTCTATTTGAGGATATGAGTATTTAATATGCAGAGACATTTAGTATTCAATGTTGAATAATAATATTAGTGATTTGTTACAGTAGAATATGATAAGGTTTTGCATTGTTTTATACTAACCTATCTCACGAGTTCTTGTTGTGAATGAAGCTTTTGATAAAAAGAAGAGAAACCATGATATGAGATGAATTAAGGAGACACAAAAGCTCAAGCTTGGGGATGTCCAAGGCAACCCAAGATAATATTTCAAGAAGTCTCAAGCATCTAAGCTTGGGGATGCCCCGGTAGGCATCCCACCTTTCTTCTTCAACAACTATCGGTTAGTATCGGTTGAGCCTAAGTTTTTGCTTCTTCACATGAGTTGTGCTATCCTTGCACTGTAGTTTTCTTTAGCTTTGCTTGCTGTTTGAATAAGTATCAGGATCTTAAATTCTTTAATGAGAGAGAGCCATACACAAATTGGAATTTGCTAGAATACTCTATGTGCCTCACTTATATCTTTGGAGCTTGATAGTTTTTGCTCTAGTACTTCACTTAGATCTTTTAGAGCACGGTGGTGCATTTGTTTTAAAGAAACTATTGATCTCTCATGCTTCACTTAGATTATTTTGAGAGTCATTAATATCATGGTAATTTGCTTAATGTTAATATACTTGGTATTCAAGATATGTGAAACTTTCTTTTGAGTGCGTTGAATACTAAGATAAGTTTGATGCTTGATAATTGTTTTGAGATATGGAGGTGATAATATCAAAGCAATGCTAGTTGGGGTGATTATGAATTTAAAGAATGCTTGTGTTGGAGTTTGTGATTCCCGTAGCATGCACGTATGGTGAACCGCTTGTGATGAAGTTGGAGCACAATTTTATTTATTGATTGTCTTCCTTATGAGTGGCAGTCGGGGATGAGCGATGGTCTTTTCCTACCAATCTATCCCCCTAGGAGCATGCGTGTAGTGCTTTGGTTTTTGATGACTTCTAAATTTTTGCAATAAGTGCATGAGTTCTTTTGATTTATGTTGGGTCCATGGATTATACGCACCCTCACCCTTCCACCATTGCTAGCCTCTCTAATACCGTGCACTTTTCGCCGGTATCATACACCCACCATATACCTTCCTCAAAACAGCCACCATACCTACCTATCATGGCATTTCCATAGCCATTCCGAGATATATTGCCATGCAACTTTCCACTGTTCCGTTCATATGACATACATTACTTTTGTCACATTGCTTTTTGCATGAACTTGTAGTTGACATTGTATTTGTGGCAAGGCCACCTTCATAATTTTCATACATGTCGCTCATCTCTACTCCTAATGGAGCAGTTGGTAGTCTCGCTTCCAGGTTTTTTTTTCGTCCCACCACTTTCGTCCAGTTTTTTTCGTAGGTTAACCGTCGTAGATTTTTTTCGATGCTGGTTTCTTATTCACCGGTTTATTTACCCCTCAACTCTTTCCTTGCAAATCAGCACTTTCCAAACGTGCACGCAATCACGGATCTAAATTTACTAACTTATCCAAATCAACCGATACCTTCCATTATTGCAAATTTCTTTAGGAAACAAATAATAGATTTTAAGGAAACAAATAAAAGATTTTAAAGACGCATCATACTTTACTAACAATCACTAAAAATCAAATCTAAATTAATTAACCTTACCTTAAATCACTCAATCACTTTAATTAGAAAACATTTTCTTTCCTAACTGCACCCCGCTTAGTGTGCACATAACAATCCGAAGTAATTAGAGTCACAAGATTGAATCCATTTATTTAGAGTGACATGATTGAATTCATTTATTAACAATAATCCTCACCAAAGGTGCGTTTAGCAATTTTAGAGGGCGGACCAAAACTCTGCCATCCGCTCGCCCGCGTTTGTTTAGGTACAGGAAAAAATGGCATAATATATGGAAACAACACGACTGGGGCGGCGGCGCAATCTTCGGGGATAGGGGACGGAGGAGAAGGATTGGCCTGGCAGCATGATCGGGGTGCTTCCCCGCGGCCGCGGCCGTCCTCGCGATGCCACCTACCCGAAATCAACGCTGCTCCCTGCCGTCAGCCGAGGCGACGCCGCCTGCCCTCCTACCCACGGTCCGCTGCCGCGTGCGGCTACAGCGGGAGGAGTAGCGACAGGGCTGAGGTCCTTCATGCGTTCCCGGATGGAGGCCATGATTTCGTCGAGGTCGTTGCTGCCTCCTACACTACGGGTGTGTCGCCGAGATCGAGGCGAGCATGAGGAGCTGTGGCCACCGCCATGGTCACCCCATCGCAGGGGATGGAGCACGCCGTCGGCCTACAGCTTGTGGAGATCACTGTTGCTCTTCAGGTCGCGTGGTGACCGGATCTTGCCGATGTGTCCCTCCCCGGCGACCTCCTCTTCGCCCGGTTGGACGGCATGGATCTCGCCACTGCTGCCCTCAACTTCTTTGCCTCGAGCTCGACGGTGAGCCACCATGGATCCCCCAGCTGGAGGGTCACGTGAACCAGCCGTCCTCCCATGCTGCAGCGGCGAGAAGGTGACATGGCTCTCCGTACACGAAGAGTGGAGTTCAGTCAAGTACTTATATACTTGGCCTCTACTGCTGATCCATGTACATGGAGAAGAACAGACAACCGCTCATTCATGCTTCGTTCCACTCCTTTGCGCTACATTACTGGAGGTGACATTTTCCTATCTCTCTATGTTGTAACAAGCCTGCTGCCTGCATAGTTAATGGATTTTTTATTTAAATTTATCGCTGCTTAGTGCTTTGTTGCAATTGTTCACCCAAGATTCCTATATATAATCTGAGCGTATGTAGGCATACTTAGCTTTGCTATTCCATTTTTTCTGGCGCATAGAAATAAGAGTATTGTCCAGGTTAGGTATTCAATTGAGTATGGTATTTGGATTGCTATCAGAATGTCTTTTCTATGCATGTGATTTCTCACATCTGGTTATAATATTTGTGAAGACGTGCATTTCACGTGCACTTGGAAGCGGGCCCGTGGCCCGCGCTGGACAGCGCCGACGCCGACCCGAGCCACCTCGTCCGCGTATTCTTGGAGCTGTGGCTGGTCAATTTACATGAAATTAATTCCCTCAGTTCTGGTGGCAAATATAATACACATAATCCATATTATTATGCACTAGCGTGTATGTGTGAAATAGATGGATTATGGTCCCGTACCCAATAAGATGGATATGTGTATGTGTTAGAGAGAGAGAGGGAGAGGGGGATAGAGAGTGAGGAAGAGGGAGGGAGAGTGTGTGTCTGTGTGTGTGAGGATTTGATGGTAAAAAAGGTCGCCAATGTTGTAATATTGAACTCTTAAAGTTAATGTGGCCCCGTTGCAATGCACGGGCGTTCTTCTAGTGATTCATTGCATATCCCGGTACACCGCCGGAGGCATTCATATAGAGTCATATTTTGTTCTAAGTATCGAGTTGTAATTGTTGAGTTGTAAGAAAAATAAAAGTGTGATGATCATCATTATTAGAGCATTGTCCCAGTGAGGAAAGGATGATGGAGACTATGATTCCCCCATAAGTCGGGATGAGACTCCGGACTTTATGAAAAATAAAAGAGGCCAAAGAAGCCCAAATACAAATAAAAAAAGAGGCCAAAGAAGCCCACCAAAATAAAAAAAGGAAGAAAAAAATGAGAGAAAAAGAGAGAAGGGACAATGCTACTATCCTTTTTCCACACTTGTGCTTCAAAATTAAGCACCATGATCTTCATGATAGAGAGTCTCATATGTTGTCACTTTCATATACTAGTGGGAATTTTTCATTATAGAACTTGGCTTGTATATTACAATGATGGGCTTCCTCAAAAGTGCCCTAGGTCTTCGTGAGCAAGCAAGTTGGATGCACACCCACTTAGTTTCTTTTGTTGAGCTTTCATATTATTATAGCTCTAGTGCATCCGTTGCATGGAAATCCCTACTCACTCACATCGATATCTATTGATGGGCATCTCCATAGCCCATTAATATGCCTAGTTGATGTGAGACTATCTTCTCCTTTTTTGTCTTCTCCACAACCACCATTCTATTCCACCTATAGTGCTATATCCATGGCTCACACTCATGTATTGCGTGAAAGTTGAAAAAGTTTGAGATTTCTAAAGTATGAAACAATTGCTTGGCTCGTCATCGGGGTTGTGCATGATTAAATACTTTGTGTGATGAAGATAGAGCATAGCCAGACTATATGATTTTGTTGGGATAACTTTCTTTAACCATGCTATTTTGAGAAGACATGATTGCTTTAATTTGTATGCTTGAAGTATTATTACTTTTATGTCAATATGAACTTTCGTCTTGAATCTTTCGGATCTGAATATTCATATCACAATTAAGAAGATTTACATTGAAATTATGTCAAAGTATCACTCCACATCAAAAATTCTTTTTTATCATTTACCTACTCGAGGACGAGCAGGAATTAAGCTCGGGGATGCTTGATACGTCTCCAACGTATCTATAATTTTTGATTGCTCCATGCTACTTTATCTACAATTTTAGGCAATATTGGGCTTTATTATCCACTTTTATATTATTTTTGGGACTAACCTATTAACCGGAGGCCCAGCCCAGATTTGCTGTTTTATGCCTATTTCAGTGTTTCGAGGAAAAGGAATATCAGACGGAGTCAAAACGGAACGAAATCAACTGGAGAAGTTATTTTTGGAAGGAAAGCTACCAGATGGACTTGGACCCCATGTCAGGAGCCAAGGGAGGTGCTCACGAGGGTGGGCGCGCCCCCCTGCCTCGTGGGACCCCCGTAGCTCCACCGACGTACTTCCTGCACCCATATATACCTACGTACCCAAAAACTTCCAGAACAGAACCTAGATCGGGAGTTCCGCCGCCGCAAGCCTCTGTAGCCACAAAAAACCAATCGGGGCCCTGTTTCGGCACCCTGCCAGAGGGGGATCCCATCACCAGAGGCCATCTTCATCATCCCGGCACTATCCATGATGAGGAGGGAGTAGTTCACCCTCGGGGCTGAGGGTATGTACCAGTAGCTATGTGTTTGATCTCTCTCTCTCTCTCGTGTTCTCTCTCGTGTTCCATCTATGGCACGATCTTGGTTTATCCCGAGCTTTGCTATTGTAGTTGGATCTTATGATGTTTCTCCCCCTCTACTCTCTTGTGATGAATTGAGTTTCCCCTTTGAAGTTATCTTATCGGGTTGAGTCTTTTATGAGAACACTTGATGTATGTCTTGCGATCCACTTGATGTATGTTTTGGTGATCAACTTGCGGGTTTCGTGACATTGGGAACCTATGCATAGGGGTTGGCACACGTTCTTGACTCTCCGGTAGTAACTTTGGGGCACTCTTTGAAGTACTTTTATGTTGGTTGGATGAATCTGAGATTGTGTGATGCATATCGTATAATCATGCCCACAGATACTTGAGGTGACAATGGAGTATCTAGGTGACATTAGGGTTTTGGTTGATTTGTGTCTTAAGGTGTTATTCTAGTATGAACTCTATGAGGGATTGAGCGGAAAGAATAGCTTTATGTTATTTTACTACGAACTCTTTAATAGATAGAACATAAAGGATAACTTCGAGGTGGTTTCGTACCCTACCATAATCTCTACGTTTGTTCTCCGCTATTAGTGGCTTTGGAGTGACTCTTTGTTGCATGTTGAGGGCTTGTTATATGATCTATCTATGTTATTATTGTTGAGAGAACTTGTACTAGTGAAAGTATGAACCCTAGGCCTTATTTCCTATCATTGCAATACCATTTACGCTCACTTTTACCACTTGTTACCTTGCTGTTTTTAATATTTCAGATTACAAAAACCTATATCTACTATCTATTTTGCACTTGTATCTTCATCTCTTTGCTGAACTAGTGCACCTATACAATTTACCATTGTATTAGGTGTGTTGGGGACACAAGAGACTTTTTGTTATTTGGTTGCAGGGTTGTTTGAGAGAGACCATCTTCATCCTACGCCTCCTACGGATTGATAAACCTCAGGTCATCCACTTGAGGGAAATTTGCTACTGTCCTACAAACCTGTGCACTTGCAGGCCCAACAACGTCTACAAGAAGAAGGTTGTGTAGTAGACATCAATGATCAACATAGTGATGTTCACCATTGAAAACTACTCCATTTCACGTGATGATCGGTTATGGTTTAGTTGATTTGGATCACGTGATCACTTAGATGATTAGAGAGATGTCTATCTAAGTGGGAGTTCTTAAGTAATATGATTAATTGAACTTAAATTTATCATGAACATAGTAACTGATAGTATTTTGCTTGTCTATGTTTGTTGTAGATAGATGGCCTGTGCTGTTGTTCCGTTGAATTTTGATGCGTTCCTTGAGAAAGCAAAGTTGAAAGATGATGGCACTAATTACACGGACTGGGTCCGTAACTTGAGATTATCCTCATTGCTGCATAGAAGAGTTACGTCCTGGAAGCACCGCTAGGTATACCACCTGCGCCAGCAACTGCAGACATTGTGAATGCCTGGCAGTCACGTGTTGATGACTACTCTATAGTTCGGTGTGCCATGCTTTACGGCTTAGAACTGGGACTTCAACGATGTTTTGAATGTCATGGAGCATAGGAGATGTTCCAGGAGTTGAAGTTAATATTTCAAGCAAATGTCCGGATTGAGAGATATGAAGTCTCCAATAAGTTCTATAGCTGCAAGATGGAGGAGAATAGTTATGTCCGTGAACATATACTCAAAATGTCTGGGTATTGCAATCACTTGATTCAACTGGGAGTTAATTTTCCGGATGATAGCGTCATTGACAGAAATCTTCAATCACTGCCACCAATCTACACGAGCTTCATGATGAACTATAACATGCAAGGGATGGATAAGACAATTCCCGAGCTCTTCACAATGCTAAAGGCCGCGGAGGTAGAAATCAAGAAGGAGCATCAAGTGTTGATGGTCAACAAGACCAACTGTTTCAAGAAAAAGGGCAAAGGGAAGAAGAAGGGGAACTTCAAAAAGAACAACAAACAAGTTGCTGCTCAAGAGAAGAAACCCAAGTCTGGACCTAAGCCTGAGACTGAGTGCTTCTACTGCAAGCAGACTGGTCACTGGAAGCGAAACTGCCCCAAGTATTTGGCGGATAAGAAGGATGGCAAGGTGAACAAAGGTATATGTGATATACATGTTATTGATGTGTACCTTACCAAAGCTCGCAGTAGCACCTGGGTATTTGATGCTGGTTCTGTTGCTAGCATTTGCAACTCAAAATAGGGACTACGGATTAAGCGAACACTGGCTAAGGATGAGGTGACGATGCGCGTGGGAAATGGTTCCAAAGCCGATGTGATCGCCGTCGGCACGCTACCTCTACATCTACCTTCGGGATTAGTTTTAGACCTAAATAATTGTTATTTGGTGCCAGCGTTGAGCATGAACATTATATCTGGATCTTGTTTGATGCGAGACGGTTATTCATTTAAAAATGAGAATAATGGTTGTTCTATTTATATGAATAATATCTTTTATGGTCATGCACCCTTGAAGAGTGGTCTATTTTTGATGAATCTCGATAGTAGTGATACACATATTCATAATGTTGAAGCCAAAAGATGCAGAGTTGATAATGATAGTGCAACTTATTTGTGGCACTGACGTTTGGGTCATATTGGTGTAAAGCGCATGAAGAAACTCCATACTGATGGACTTTTGGAATCACTTGATTATGAATCACTTGGTACTTGCGAACCATGCCTCATTGGCAAGATGACTAAAACACCGTTCTCCGGAACTATGGAGCGAGCAACTGATTTGTTGGAGATCATACATACTGATGTATGTGTTCCAATGCATGTTGAGGCTCGCGGCGGGTATCATTATTTTCTCACCTTCACAGATGATTTAAGCAGATATGGGTATATCTACTTAATGAAACATAAGTCTGAAACATTTGAAAAGTTCAAAGAATTTCAGAGTGAAGTTGAAAATCGCCGTAACAAGAAAAAACGTTTCTACAATCTGATCGTGGAGGATAATATTTGACTTACGAGTTTGGTCTACATTTGAAACAATGCGGAATAGTTTCACAACTCACGCCACCTGGAACACCACAGCATAATGGTGTGTCCGAACATCGTAATCGTACTTAATTAGATATGGTGCGATCTATGATGTCTCTTACTGATTTACTGCTATCATTTTGGGGTTATGCTTTAGAGACGGCTGCATTCACGTTAAATATGGCACCATCAAAATCCGTTGAGACGACGCCTTATGAACTGTGGTTTGGCAAGAAACCAAAGTTGTCGTTTCTTAAAGTTTGGGGCTGCGATGCTTATGTGAAAAAGCTTCAACCTGATAAGCTCGAACCCAAATCGGAGAAATGTGTCTTCATAGGATACCCAAAGGAAACTGTTGGGTACACCTTCTATCACAGATCCGAAGGCAAATACATTCGTTGCCAAGAATGGATCCTTTCTAGAGAAGGAGTTTCTCTCGAAAGAAGTGAGTGGGAGGAAAGTAGAAATTGATGAGGTAATTGTACCTGCTCCCTTATTGGAAAATAGTTCATCACAGAAACAGGTTCCTGTGACGACTACACCAATTAGTGAGGAAGCTAATGATATTGATCATGAAACTTTAGATCAAGTTACTACTGAACCTTGTAGGTCAACCAGAGTAAGATGCACACCAGAGTGGTACGGTAATCCTATTCTGGAGGTCATGTTACTTGACCATGGCGAACCTACAAACTATGAGGAAGCGATGATGAGCCTAGATTCCACAAAATGGCTTGAGGCCATGAAATATGAGATGAGATCCATGTATGAGAACAAAGTATGGACTTTGGTTGAGTTGCCAAATGATCGGCAAGCCATCGAGAATAAATGGATCTTCAAGAAGAAGACTGGCGCTAATGGTAATGTTACTGTCTACAAAGATCGACTTGTTGCAAAAGGTTTTCGACAAGTTCAAGGGGTTGACTACGATGAGACTTTCTCACCCGTAGCGATGCTTAAGTCTGTCTGGATCATGTTAGCAATTGCCGCATTTTATGATTATGAAATTTGGCAAATGGATGTGAAAACTGCATTCCTGAATGGATTTCTGGAAGAAGAGTTGTATATGATGCAATCAGAAGGTTTTGTCGATCCAAAAGGTGCTAACAAAGTGTGCAAGCTCCAGCAATCCATTTATGGACTGGTGCAAGCCTCTCGGAGTTGGAATAAACGCTTTGATAGTGTGATCAAAGCATATGGTTTTATACAGACATTTGGAGAAGTCTGTGTTTACAAGAAAGTGAGTGGGAGCTCTGTAGCATTTCTAATATTATATGTGGATGACATATTGTTGATTGGAAATGATATAGAATTTCTGGATAGCATAAAAGGATACTTGAATAAAAGTTTTTCAATGAAATACCTTGATGAAGCTGCTTATATATTGGGCATCAAGATCGTTAGAGATAGATCAAGATGCTTAATTGGACTTTCACAAAGTACATACCTTGATAAAGTTTTGAAGAGGTTCAAAAGGGATCAAGCAAAGAAAGGGTTCTTGCCTGTAATACAAGGTGTGAAATTGAGTCAGACTCAATGCCCGACCACTGCAGAAGATAGAGAGAAAATGAAAGATGTTCCCTATGCTTCAGCCATAGGAACTATCATGTATGCAATGCTGTGTACCAGACCTGATGTGTGCCTTGCTATTAGTTTAGCAGGGAGGTACCAAAGTAATCCAGGAGTGGATCACTGGACAACGGTCAAGAACATCCTGAAATACCTAAAAAGGACCAAGGATACATTTCTCGTTTATGGAGGTGACAAAGAGCTAGTCGTAAATGGTTACGTCTATGTAAGCTTCAACACTGATCCGGACGATTCTAAATCGCAAACCGGATACGTGTTTATATTGAACGGTAGAGCTGTTAGTTGGTGCAGTTCTAAACAAAGCATTGTGGTGGGATCTACATGTGAAACGGAGTACATAGCTACTTTGGAAGCAGCAAATGAAGGAGTCTAGATGAAGGAGTTCATATCCGATATAGGTGTCATACCTAGTGCATCGGGTCCAATGAAAATCTTTTGTGACAACACTGGTGCAATTGCCTTGGCAAAGGAATCTAGATTTCACAAGAGAACCAAGCACATCAAGAGACGCTTCAATTCCATCCGGGACCAAGCCAGGTGGGAGCATAGAGATTTGCAAGATACATATGGATTTGAATGTTGCAGACCCGTTGACTAAGCCTCTTCCACGAGCAAAACATGATCAGCACCAAGGCTCCATGGATGTTAGAATCATTACTCTGTAATCTAGATTATTGACTCTAGTGCAAGTGGGAGACTAAAGGAAATAGCCCTAGAGGCAATAATAAAGTTATTATTTATTTCCTCATATCATGATAAATGTTTATTATTCATGCTAGAATTGTATTAATCGGAAACATAATACATGTGTGAATACATAGACAAACATAGTGTCACTAGTATACCTCTACTTGACTAGTTCATTGACCAAAGATGGTTGAGTTTCCTAACCATGGATATGAGTTATCATTTGATCACTGGGATCACATAATTAGAAGAATGATGTGATTGACTTGACCGATTTCGTTAGCTTAGCACTTGATCGTTTAGTATGTTGCTATTGCTTTCTTCATGGCTTATACATGTTCCTATGACTATGAGATTATGTAACTCCTGCTTACCGGAGGAACACTTTGTGTTCTACCAAACGTCACAACGTAACTGGGTGATTATAAAGGTGCTCTACAGGTGTCTCCGAAGGTACTTGTTGAGTTAACATATTTCGAGATTAGGATTTGTCACTCCGATTGTCAGAGAGGTATCTCTAGGCCCTCTCGGTGATGCACATCACTATAATCCTTGCAAGCAATGTAGCTAATGAGTTAGTTACGAGATGATGCATTACGTAACGAGTAAAGAGACTTGCCGGTAACGAGATTGAACTAGGTATTGAGATACCGACGATCGAATCTCGGGCAAATAACATATCAATGACAAAGGGAACAACGTATGTTGTTATGCGGTTTGACCGATAAAGATCTTCGTAGAACATGTGGGAGCCAATATGAGCATCCAGGTTCCGCTATTGGTTATTGACCGAAGACGTGTCGCGGTCATGTATAATAGTTCTCGAACCCGTAGGGTCTGCACGCTAAAAGTTCGATGACAGTTATATTATGAGTTTATGTGTTTTGATGTACCGAAGGTAGTTTGGAGTCCTGGATGTGATCACGGACATGACGAGGAGTCTCGAAATGGTTGAGACATAAAGATTGATATATTGGACGACTATATTTGGACACCGGAATGGTTTCGGGTGAGATCGGGATAATACCGGAGCACCGGGAGGTTATCGGAACCCCCGGGAGGTATATGGGCCTTAATGGGCTTTAGTGGAAAGGAGGGGAAAGGAGCAAGGGAGGGGGAGCCCCCCCAAGCCCAATCCGAATTGGGAGGGGGGCCGGCCCCCCCTTTCCTTCCTCCCTCCATCCTCTTCCTTCCCTCTCTGTCACGCCCAATATGCGACCCTATCCAAAAGGAACTCGAAGGTCCCACCAAGGATAGACCCGCATATTGAAACGCTTTTGCAAGGTGGATATCATTACATCAACATTACATAATAGATGGGGATACATACATAAAGCATACAATGCCACACGAATACAACCTCACCATACATTAGATCATCATCCGACTACGGATGGAACACACATAGAAACTCAAACGACATCCACTCTGCTAGCCCAGGCTGCCAACCTGGAACCTATCCCCTGATCAAAGAAGAAGCAGAAGAAGAACTCCAAGACAAGCAAACATCGCGCTCGCGTCAAGATCATCGCATAACCTGTACCTGCAACTGTTGTTGTAGTAATATGTGAGCCACGAGGACTCAGCAATCCCATTACCATGGGTATCAAGACTAGCAAAGCTTAAAGGGAAAGGAAGGGGTAAAGTGGTGAGGCTGCAGCAGCGACTAAGCATATATGGTGGCTAACATACGCAAATAAGAGCGAGAAGAGAGCAAGCGGAATGGTCGTGAAGCTAGCAATGATCAAGAAGTGATCCTGAACTCCTACTTACGTCAAACATAACCCAGAAACCGTGTTCACTTCCCGGACTCCGCCGAAAAGAGACCATCACGGCTACACACACGGTTGATGCGTTTTAATTCGGATCTGGTGTCAAGTTATCTACAACCGGACATTAACAAATTCCCATCTGCCTATAACCGCAGGCACGACTTTCGAAAGATTATACCCTGCAGGGGTGTCCCAACTTAGCCCATGACAAGCTCTCGCGATCAACGAAGGATATACCTTCTCCCAGGAAGACCCGATCAGACTCGGAATCCCGGTTTACAAGACATTTCGACAATGGTAAAACAAGACCAGCAAAGACGCCCGATGCGCCGGCAATCCCGATAGGAGCTGCACATATCTCGTTCTCAGGGCAACACCGGATAAGTCAAGCTACGAGTAAAACCAGCCCTCGAGTTGCCCCGAGGTGGCCCCGCAGGCTGCTCAGTTCGGACCAACACTTAGACAAGCACTGGCCCGGGGGGGCTATAATAAAGATGACCCTCGAGAGAGCGACTCCCAAGGGAAAAGTATATGTGGTGGTGAGGCAAATGGTAAAACCAAGGTTGGGCCTTGCTGGAGGAGTTTTATTCAAAGAGAACTGTCAAGGGGGTCCCATAAATCACCCGACCGCGTAAGGAACGCAAAATCCGGGAACATAACACCGGTATGACGGAAACTAGGGCGGCAAGAGTGGAACAAAACACCAGGCAAAAGGCCGAGTCTTCCACCCTTTACCAAGTATATAGGTGCATTAATAATATAAGTGATATTGTGATATTCCAACCAAAATCCTGTCCACCATGGAGAAATCTTCAACTTCACCTGCAACTAGCAACGCTATAAGAGGGGTTGAGCAAAAGCGGTAACATAGCCAAACAACGGTTTGCATAGAAAGGTGTCAAAGGTTAGAGGTTCATGGCAATATGGGAGGCTTGATAAATAGGTGATAGGTAGCGCAGCAAAGCGATAGAACGAAGAAACTAGCATAGCAATGATAGTAGTGAGATCCAGGGTAGCGGTCATCTTGCCTGAAATCCCGCTAGGAAGAAGAACGAGTCCATGAAGAAGACAAACGGACGTAGTCGAACGAATCCTCACAACTCCAGAACAAAACCAAAGCTACCGAGAGAAGCAAACCGGAAAGAAGTAAACAACATGGTAAACACACAAGCATAAACATGGCATTATGCACAAACAAGTATGATGCATGTCCGGTTTAAATAGGCATGGCATGGCAAAGTGCAACAAACAATACTACAAGTTAAGTGGAGCTCAATATGCAACGAGTTGCATATTGACAAAACACCACATTGACATATTTAGTTTAATCTCGTATAAGCTACTCAACAATATTAAATGTTGTTAAACATGGCAAGGAGGTGAGGCATATGAAAAACTACCTATCTAGACAAGTTTAAATGAGGCCGAAATAACAAACAACAATTCCGGAAAATCCTCATGTCCATATTCTAGTTTTGGTACTGTTCTGCCTATTACATAATTTTAGAGTTGTTAAACAGGAAAATAAAGTGGACCATGTTAAACTAGGCGTTTTCCACCCCATTTACATATAAAGAACATTTAATTCCGAGCTACGGTTATTTAGTTATGAAATAAATCATTTTAACATGGCATCTTAGCAAGTTTAAATAAACAGCAAGTTAAACATTTTAATATGGGATGAAAATGACATATTATTAATCTACACAAAATTCTAAGCATTTTTCATGTTTGAATCATTTTAATCCGATGCACGGTTAAAGAGTTATTATATGCATGATCTAGAGGGACTTTTCTGCAAAACTGGAAAATCCTGGGATAATGCTAAATTTGCAGGACCAGGAAAAAAACATATCGGGCCGAATCTGCTGGGCCAGCAGTGTACAGGAGAGGGCACTGGGCTGGGGAGCTCACCATGAGCTTCAGCCCGTCGGTGAGGAGGCTGAGGGCAGGCCGCGGAGGAGGCCGAAGCAGGCCGGCTTGGCTGGGCCTGGCGCTGGCTTGGCTGGGCCTGGCCCGCTGGGCCTGAGGCACTGCGGATGCCCACGCGGGCGCGGTGCGCGCGGGACGAGCAGCTCCTCTGCTCGTCCCGAGCAGGGTCATGGCGGCGGCGGTGGAGGGCTACTCCGACGACGGGAGGAGCACGGAGGGGTCCGATCCAGCGGCGGGGACGGCAGATCCGGCCGCGGCGGATCTATTCCGGCCGGATCTGGCGGGAGGAGTGGCCGGCGACGAGCTACGGCGACGGGCGGCAGCGTGAGGCGCTGCGGGAGAGAGAGAGAGAGCTGGTGAGGGGAGGAAGGAGAAGAGGAAGGGAGAGAGAGGCCGGGCGGCGGCGACGTGACCTACGACGGAGGTAGCCGAAGTTCGGCTGGTGGCGGCGGAAGAGCCGAGCGGCAGCGGCTCCGCGAGGGGAGGCCGGCGCACGGGAGCCGCTCGAGGAGCTCCTCTCCTGGAGCCAGAGCGCATCGGGCGCGGGGCGCAGAGCAGCGCTCGCGCGGTTGCGCGGGCCCGGCAGCGGCCCAGGGCGGGCTGGCAATGGGCTTCAGTGGGCCGCGGGGAAGTGGGGCGCGGGGGAGGACGCGCGGCGCGCTGGGGTTGGCCGCGGGGCGCTGGGAGGCGACATGTCACGCCCGGATTGGTCCGGGACGCGGCGGCGGCGGCGACAAGTGGCGGAGGTGGAGTGGCCAGGCACGGATTTGGAGGAGGGGGTGGCAGCTGCGAGGTAGGAGGTGGCTGGCGGCACGGAAAACGAGGAGGAGGGAGGAGAAGGCCAAAATGGCATGGGGAGGTGTTTAAATAGACTAGGGGCTAGGGTTAGGGGGTTTCTGCTTCATTTTCGGACATCGGATCTCGATCCAACGGTCCGGAGCGGAGGCGGTTAGATAGGTGGGCTAGTGGGCTGTGTGAGAGAGAGGCTTGGGCTGATAGGAGAGAGAGGAGAAATGCAGCCCGGCACGATTTCGGAGACCGAAACGTCCGACGAATGAACCGGCGACGGTGCCGCTATATATTTAACGGTTGGGCTATCAAATGGACTCCGAATGCGGCGAAACTTGGCAGGCGGCCTGTCTACACTATAATAAGACCGCACGACAAGTTGCAACCCATTCCGAGAACATTTTTATGCCACTAATAAAATATATTTCGGAGGTGCCGCGGGCGCGTGCGAGTGTGTCTGGACTCCGAACGGACAACGGAGAGAACCGGGAGAACCCGAACGGATGCAAGTTTTGAAAAACATGCGGATGAAATGCAGATGATGACATGAGACGAGATGCAAAACAAGAACAAAATGCAAAACAAACGACAAAAATCCAACCACGAAGGAAATATCATACCGCATCTCCGGAAAAAGCAAGAGTTGGAGTTACGAATATGGAAAGTTGTATCCGGGGCGTTACAACACTCCACCACTACGAGAGGATCTCGTCCCAAGATCTAGGATGGCACCGGAGAGAAACGGAAGAGGAAGAGAAGAGGTAAAACTAAGTTGCTTCTTTGACGAATTAGTGAAACCACGAACCTTGAGAGGTTCAGCAATATGAAAGAAAGAAAACAACGAAGATGAACAAGATTGCAAACAATCTGTTAGAAAAAAGGAACAAGGAACATTACGAGAACTTGAAGGTTTCAAAGACATGAATCAAGAGTTTAATGGACAAGATAGAATTCGAATCCACTCTGGTTAAAACAAGATGAGAGAGGAAGAATTCGGGCAGCACTCCGGTTGAACATGGAAGGAATATGATTTGAACTTGGCAAAATGAAAGCACTTGGATGAGACTCCGGTTAAAAGAGGAATGATAGACACAACACTCCGGTTAAGTGGATAAGCATGGAAAAGAACATGATCTTGACAAAACAAGATGATGAGTGAAAAGAGCAACATCACAATGCCTCCGGAAGAAAGAATAGAAGATAGATCATTGGAATAACAGAATGGAGGAGAAAATGCCAACTTCTGCCACAATTGAGCTTGGAAAGCATCCTTGCAAAGAAGATTACAACGGGGTTGTTGGAAAATCAACAACGAGAAGGACAAGTTTGTAGTGGGCTTATGGAAAACATCTCAAGACTATGAGGTGACATTCTGCCACTAACAAAAACAATTGCCTGCTTGAGAACAACGAAGGGATGAAAAACCTCTTTCACAGAGAAGGATATGGAGAAAGCTTGGATCATTGATAAGCACCACAATAGCAACATCCCTTAGGGAAGGCTTTAGGTGAAATATGACACAAGATAACCCCAACGAAGAGATTAATATGGGTTGAAACAATTCATGATCGAAGAGAAAATGATGGATTCACAATATCTCATTCTTGACAACTTGTGAATCACGAAGGGAAATTGTCAAGAGTGACATAACACCATCTCAAAAGATAAGGTAGAAAGGATTGCACTTCGGAATGCAAGATGAAGAATGCTTGAACGCCTCAAAACAAAACATGTGTTTAGCACCATGTTTATTTTAGAGTATAGCTTAGCGGGTCATAACTTCGAGAGAAGTCTTGAAGAACAAAATGAGAATGAAAGGAATCCTTGATGAACCATCATGTAGAGCCTCCATGAAGAACTCCGGTAATGAAAGAATGATAGAAAGAAAGAGAAGTTGAAAGAACAAGGTGAGCCTTGTGATGATTTAGATGAAGCTTCACGACGAGATAATGCGGAAAACTTGGAACTCCAGAAAAGAAAAGATGAAACATCTCGAACCGGGAAATGTGACATGATGAACAACTCCGGAAAGAAGAAACTAGATTACTTGGATGAAACAATAATAAGAATTACATTATGCCTATCCTTCACCAATTTAAATTGATGACAAGCAACGGATTTGGCATACTACTTATTCTCGTAGAAAGGATTAAGAGGGATATAGCGTAAACTTGAGAAGGTATTGATGGAACCACCGGTGGGATTAGTTAACAATGAATGAATTGATAAATTGATACGATAACGAAGAAAGTGAAATCTTGAACGAACCATCGAAAGAATTGAAAACGAACGAAGTAAAGGGGTGAATCACCGGTAAGAATTAGAGAACGAATGAAGATACTTGAGGGAATTTAGATACAAGTGAACGAAGAGATCATGAGCTTATTAGAGAATACTTGAATGATCCACCGGTAAGATTTGGAGAACAAAAGTTGAAGGTTGAGAGTGAGAATATTCAGAAATGATGGCATATGGATTATCAAGAAAGGAAGCGACTCCTGAAATGCATCAGATGGTTGAAAAGAATTCTCACAATCTAAAACAATTATGAGAGGATGGCATCAAGCTAGAACCATGAATCTTCAAGAGAATGGACCAAGATTTAGAGGAAACACTTCTTCGGTCTTCAAATGCAGAGAAAGACGAGGAGAAACACCACGATGAAAAAATTGTTGAGATACTCCAAGAGAATGAAAAAACAAAGAGGTTGAGCCAACACTGAAAAATAATTTGAAATCGATATTGGAAAACATCTGACTAATGAAATTCATTCTTACGTCAAACTTCGAAAAGAATTTGGGAATGGCTCCGGGAAAATTAGAAGAGTCAGGTAAGATCCTGGGAAAAGACCTGTGGGTTAGGGACCACTAAAAAGAAAACACCGTTGGAAATGATTTTAAAGAGAGATTACACCGATTGAATTAAATAGCTTGAATGAGATAATGATCTCCAAATAGATTCAACGGATTAAGAATGTAAACACAAATCTTCTGAGATATCTTCAACACTCTGGAACACATGAATAGCAAGAGGTGAGTGATTGAGAGGTGCACCGACATGAGAACGCATTTGACACGAGGAAAGGAATATGATCAACACTGAAAGCTTGAATTGGATCCACCGGAGTAGAAACAAAAATGAAGGATGATGAACTTGAAGCTCATGAGCATCTTCACAAGGGATCACCGGATCAGAACATTGATTGAAAAGAATGAAGAGACTTCACATGAGTTAATGGATACTTAATTAAAATATATGAGTCCTTGCAGAAAAAGGGTGGGAGGGCGGGAAAACAAAGACAACTTGGGACGGATGAAACAAACACCGTTGAGAAAACTTATAATTGATCTCAGAAATATTGAAATGATTGGATCCACTTGAAGAGAAGCACGCCGGTTGGAAAAGAATTAACATGACGACCTCGATGATCAAGAAGGATTAGTATTCACATAGCAATATGAGAAAACGTTTATTGAAGGTATGGATTGAACATTTGGCTTCAAAGCAACTTGAATACCACAAATAAAACAAAACAAAGGATTTGGCTTGCAGAAATAAGCCGGAACAAATACATATGATAGATCCCATATCATATCATGTGTCTGTTGGAAAGATATCCTACGAGCTACTTGAATTCCCACCTATAAACTCCCGAAACTTTCTGGTTATGCAATCTGGTGTTGGGGATACAGGGGAAGCAATATATCTCACCCAAACTAACAATTCCTACATCCAGCTGTATCCATCCGTCAACACATAACCAAGAAAACTCCGGAAATCATGTACCTCAACCTTCGAAAAGCATCCGTTATACGAGTAATGGCAATACTCCTGAACTCCCCAGTACTGGGTGACGTCGAGGTTATCTCACCAACAACAGCATAAAAGAGATTTTCGATGTCGGCAAAACTCAGGTATTCCAGAACTGCAACGATAAAATTGTGACGACAACACCTCGGAGCTCAACTCCCCGGGTCAAAGCCACATAATAGATAGGAGGCACCAAGAACAATGTTCTCGTCACAAAACCATTGGAACGATTCCAAGATACCCGCGTGATCCTAAAAAAAATTAGTGAAATTTGAGGAGAGGAAAGACAAAACATCTACGTCAGGAGACCTCACCAGAGCGACGAAGGGGGCTTAGGAGTAAAAAGAATTCCTACTCTCCGATATACATAATCCTAAGACTCAAAATAGTTTTCTTCTAGACTCAACAACGGCCAACAATCAAGGGGGCTCCTATGGTCGGTCGAGGCTCTGATACCAACTTGTCACGCCCAATATGCGACCCTATCCAAAAGGAACTCGAAGGTCCCACCAAGGATAGACCCGCATATTGAAACGCTTTTGCAAGGTGGATATCATTACATCAACATTACATAATAGATGGGGATACATACATAAGGCATACAATGCCACACAGATACAACCTCACCATACATTAGATCATCATCCGACTACGGATAGAACACAAACAGAAACTCAAACGACATCCACCCTGCTAGCCCAGGCTGCCGACCTGGAACCTATCCCCTGATCGAAGAAGAAGCAGAAGAAGAACTCCAAGACAAGCAAACATCGCGCTCGCATCAAGATCGTCGCATAACCTGTACCTGCAACTGTTGTTGTAGTAATCTGTGAGCCACGAGGACTCAGCAATCCCATTACCATGGGTATCAAGACTAGCAAAGCTTAAAGGGAAAGGAAGGGGTAAAGTGGTGAGGCTGCAGCAGCGACTAAGCATATATGGTGGCTAACATACGCAAATAAGAGCGAGAAGAGAGCAAGTGGAACGGTCGTGAAGCTAGCAATGATCAAGAAGTGATCCTGAACTCCTACTTACGTCAAACATAACCCAGAAACCGTGTTCACTTCCCGGACTCCGCCGAAAAGAGACCATCACGGCTACACACACGGTTGATGCGTTTTAATTCGGATCTGGTGTCAAGTTATCTACTGCCGGACATTAACAAATTCCCATCTGCCTATAACCGCAGGCACGACTTTCGAAAGATTATACCCTGCAGGGGTGTCCCAACTTAGCCCATGACAAGCTCTCGCGATCAACGAAGGATATACCTTCTCCCAGGAAGACCCGATCAGACTCGGAATCCCGGTTTACAAGACATTTCGACAATGGTAAAACAAGACCAGCAAAGCCGCCCGATGCGCCGACGATCCTGATAGGAGCTGCACATATCTCGTTCTCAGGGAAACACCGGATAAGTCAAGCTACGAGTAAAACCAGCCCTCGAGTTGCCCCGAGGTGGCCTCGCAGGCTGATCAGTTCGGACCAACACTTAGACAAGCACTGGCCCGGGGGGCTATAATAAAGATGACCCTCGAGAGAGCGACTCCCAAGGGAAAAGTATAGGTGGTGGTGAGGCAAATGGTAAAACCAAGGTTGGGCCTTGCTGGAGGAGTTTTATTCAAAGCGAACTATCAAGGGGGTCCCATAAATCACCCGACCGCGTAAGGAACGCAAAATCCGGGAACATAACACCGGTATGACGGAAACTAGGGCGGCAAGAGTGGAACAAAACACTAGGCAAAAGGCCGAGTCTTCCACCCTTTACCAAGTATATAGGTGCATTAATAATATAAGAGATATTGTGATATCCCAACCAAAATCCTGTCCACCATGGAGAAATCTTCAACTTCACCTGCAACTAGCAACGCTATAAGAGGGGCTGAGCAAAAGCGGTAACATAGCCAAACAACGGTTTGCATAGGAAAGGTGTCAAAGGTTAGAGGTTCATGGCAATATGGGAGGCTTGATAAACAGGTGATAGGTAGCTCAGCAAAGCGATAGAACGAAGAAACTAGCATAGCAATGATAGTAGTGAGATCCAGGGTAGCGGTCATCTTGCGTAAAATCCCGCTAGGAAGAAGAACGAGTCCATGAAGAAGAAAAACAGACGTAGTCGAACAAATCCTCACAACTCTAGAACAAAACCGAAGCTACCGAGAGAAGCAAACCGGAAAGAAGTAAACAACATGGTAAACACACAAGAATAAACATGGCATGATGCACAAACAAGTATGATGCATGTCCGGTTTAAATAGGCATGGCATGGCAAAGTGCAACAAACAATACTACAAGTTAAGTGGAGCTCAATATGCAACGAGTTGCATATTGAGAAAACACCACATTGACATATTTAGTTTAATCTCGTATAAGCTACTCAACAATATTAAATGTTGTTAAACATGGCAAGGAGGTGAGGCATATGAAAAACTACCTATCTAGACAAGTTTAAATGAGGCCGGAATAACAAACAACAATTCCGGAAAATCCTCATGTCCATATTCTAGTTTTGGTACTGTTCTGCTTATTACATAATTTTAGAGTTGTTAAACAGGAAAATAAAGTGGACCATGTTAAACTAGGCGTTTTTCCACCCCATTTACATATAAAGAACATTTAATTCCGAGCTACGGTTATTTAGTTATGAAATAAATCATTTTAACATGGCATCTTAGCAAATTTAAATAAACAACAAGTTAAACATTTTAATATGGGATGAAAATGACATATTATTAATCTACACAAAATACTAAGCATTTTTCATGTTTGAATCATTTTAATCCGATGCACGGTTAAAGAGTTATTATATGCATGATCTAGAGGGACTTTTCTGCAAAACTGGAAAATCCTGGGATAATGCTAAATTCGCAGGACCAGGAAAAAACATATCGGGCCGAATCTGCTGGGCCAGCAGTGTACAGGAGAGGGCACTGGGCTTGGGAGCTCACCATGGGCTTCAGCCCGTCGGTGAGGAGGCCGAGGGCAGGCCGCGGAGGAGGCCGAAGCAGGCCGGCTTGGCTGGGCCTGGCGCTGGCTTGGCTGGGCCTGGCGTGCGGGGCCTGAGGCGCTGCGGAGGCCCACGCGGGCGCGGTGCGCGCGGGATGAGCAGCTCCTCTGCTCGTCCCGAGCAGGGTCATGGTGGCGGCGGTGGAGGGCTACTCCGGCGACGGGAGGAGCGCGGAGGGGTCCGATCCAGCGGCGGGGACGACAGATCCGGCCGCGGCGGATCCATTCGGCCGGATCTGGCGGGAGGAGGGGCCGGCGACGAGCTACGGCGACGGGCGGCGGCGCGAGGTGCTGCGGGAGAGAGAGAGCTGGTGATGGGAGGAAGGAGAAGAGGAAGGGAGAGAGAGGCCGGGCGGCGGCGACGTGACCTGCGACGGAGGTAGCCGGAGTTCGGCTGGTGGCGGCGGAAGAACCGGGCGGCAGCGGCTCCACGAGGGGAGGCCGGCGCACGGGAGCCGCTCGAGGAGATCCTCTCCTGGAGCCAGAGCGCATCGGGCGCGGGGCGCAGAGCAGCGCTCGCGCGGTTGCGCGGGCCCGGTAGCGGCCCAGGGCGGGCTGGCAATGGGCTTCGGCGGGCCGCGGGGAAGTGGGGCGCGGGGGAGGGCGCGCGGCGCGCTGGGGTTGGCCGCGGGGCGCTGGGAGGCGACGTGTCGCGCCCGGATTGGTCCGGGACGCGGTGGCGGTGGCGACAAGTGGCGGAGGTGGAGTGGCCAGGCATGGATTTGGAGGAGGGGGCGGCGGCTGCGAGGTAGGAGGTGGCTGGCGGCACGGAAAACGAGGAGGAGGGAGGAGAAGGCCAAAAATGGCATGGGGAGGTGTTTAAATAGACTAGGGGCTAGGGTTAGTGGGTTTCTGCTCCGTTTTCGGACATCGGATCTCGATCCAACGGTCCGGAGCGGAGGGGGTTAGATAGGTGGGCTAGTGCTGTGTGAGAGAGAGGCTTGGGCTGATAGGAGAGAGAGGAGAAATGCAGCCCGACACGATTTCGGAGACTGAAACGTCCGACGAATGAACCGGCGACGGTGCCGGTATATATTTAACGGTTGGGCTATCAAATGGACTCCGAATGCGACGAAACTTGGCAGGCGGCCTGTCTACACTATAATAAGACCGCACGACAAGTTGCAACCCATTCCGAGAACATTTTTATGCCACTAATAAAATATATTTCGGAGGTGCCGCGGGCGCGTGCGAGTGTCTCTGGACTCCGAACGGACAACGGAGAGAACCGGGAGAACCCGAACGGATGCAAGTTTTGAAAAACATGCGGATGAAATGCAGATGATGACATGAGACGAGATGCAAAACAAGAACAAAATGCAAAACAAACGACAAAAACCCAACCACGAAGGAAATATCATATCGCATCTCCGGAAAAAGCAAGAGTTGGAGTTACGAATATGGAAAGTTGTATCCGGGGCGTTACACTCTCCCTCTCCAAATAGGAAAAGGAGGAGTCCTACTCCCGGTGGGAGTAGGACTCCCCCCTTGGGCGCGCCTCCTCCTCTTGGCCGACCCTATCCTCCCTTCCTTTATATACGGAGGAGGGGGGCACCCCATAGACACAACAATTGATCTCTTGGATCTCTTAGCCATGTGCGGTGCCCCCCTCCACCATAATCCACCTCAATAATATAGTAGCAGTGCTTAGGCGAAGCTCTGCGTCGGTAGAACATCATCATCGTCACCATGCCGTCGTGCTTACGAAACTCTCCGTCAAAGCTCGGCTGGATCGGAGTTCGAGGGACGTCATCGAGTTGAACGTGTGCTGAACTCGGAGGTGACGTGCGTTCGGTACTTGATCGGTCCGATCGTGAAGATGTACGACTACATCAACCGTGTTGTGCTAACGCTTCCGCTTTCGGTCTACGAGGGTACGTGGACACACTCTCCCCTCTCGTTGCTACGCATCACCATGATCTTGCGTGTGCGTAGGATTTTTTTTGAAATTACTATGTTCCCCAACATTTTGATGTACCGAAGGTAGTTCGGAGTCCCAGATATGATCACGGACATGACGAGCAGTCCCGAAGTGGTCGAGGCATCAAGATTGATATATTGGAAGGTTATATTCGGACACTAGAAGAGTTCCGGGGGTCACCAGATAAATACCGGAGTACCGGGAGGTTACTGGAACCCCCCGGGAGTATATGGGCCTTAATGGGCTTTAAGGGAGAGAGAGAGAGAGGGGTTGGCTAGGGCTGGGCCGCACGCCCCCAAGCCTAGTCAGAATTGGACTAGGGGGGAGGGGCGGCGCCCCCTCCTTCCTTCTCCTCCTCTCCTTCCCTTCCCCCTTCTCCTACTCCTACTAGGAAAGGGGAGTCCTACTCCCAGTGGAAGTAGGACTCCCCCTTGGCGCGCCCTCCTCCTAGGCCGATCGCCTCCCCCCTTGCTCCTTTACATACGGGGGCAGGGGGCACCCCAAGACACACAAGGTGATCATTGATCTTTTAGCCGTGTGCGGTGCCCCCCTCCACCATAATCCACCTCGGCCATATCGTTGCGGCGCTTATGCGAAGCCCTGCGTCGGTAGCTTCATCAACACCGTCATCACGCCGTTATGCTGACGGAACTCTCCCACGAAGCTCTACTGGATCGTGAGTTCATGGGACGTCACCAAGCTGAACGTGTGCAGATCATGGAGGTGCCGTACGTTTGGTACTAGGATCGGTCGATCATGAAGACGTACGACTACATCAACCACGTTGTCATAACACTTCCGCTTACGGTCTATGAGGGTACGTGGACGACACTCTCCCTTCTCGTTGCTATACATCACCATGATCTTGCATGTGCTTAGGATTTTTCTTGAAATTACTACGTTTCCCAACAAATGACATCTATGTCGAAGGTGATGGTGATGAATAAGAAGGCAATGACATTGGTATTAGTGGCGAGCCATTGTTCATCGACGAGCTCACCCAAAGAGCGGAAGCACAAAAGAGGAGGAAGAGCATTCACACGGATTCATATACACAAGATGAGGACAAGTTGATTTGCCAATGTTGGATGGAGATTAGCCAAGATCCGAGGACGGGCGCACAACAAAAGGGCCTAGTTTTTTGGACGAGGGTCCACAAAACTTTCCATGAAAGGAAGATATTTGAGCCCTACCAAACCACAAGCAACTGTGGCATCACCTCGATTCAAAAGAGGTGGTTGTTCATCCAACAAGAGTGTAACAAGTATTGCGCCGCATTTGAGAGCGTTGAAGCACGACCCGTGAGTGGTCTTGGCGTTGGGGACATGGTATGCTCTCCTCATCCTAGTCCTTTCCTTGCTACGGCCATGAGACTTCGGCCTTGTATATGTTTGCATGTCCAATTTCTTGTTGATCTTGTGGTGTAGGCATTTCAATCTTTGGAAGCATTCAAGGCCCTGCACAATGACAAACCATTCACTCTCACGCATTGTTGGACGATCATCAATAATTGCCCTAAGTTCAAGGATCAATACCGTGAGCTTCAAAGGAAAAGAGACAAGAAGACGTCCAAGTTCGCCGGAGGTGGAGATGGCGAGGCGTTGAAGAGGCCGAGGGGCAAGACCAACTCCAAGGTGGACGACATACGTGATGCCTCATCCATGGCCTTGCATGAGACGTTGCATGACATGGTGTCTCAAAAGGATGTGAGGGACGAGAAGAAGCGGCAAAGCAAGGACGAGCAAATGAAGCAATACCTAGAGCTTCTAAGGAAGAAGCTTGAGATGGAGGAGGCGGCCAAGAGACGGAAGATCGACATGGAGGAGGCGGCCCGGCAAAGGCAGCTTGACATCGAGGCCGAGAACGTCAAGGCCAGGCAGAGGCAGCTCGACATCAAGGCCACCAATGCCGCAACCAAAGCGAAGGAGGTGGCCCTTGCGATCATGAGCGTGGACTTGACCAAGATGAGCGATAAGACGAGGAGCTGGTTCGAGGCCAGGCAGAAGGAGATGTTCGACGCTGACGGCCTGAACCAGGCCGTCCGATCGCCGTGGCCGTTCTTTTTTGAAGGCTGGCATGGGTGCCGCTCGCTGGGCCGCTGGCCGTGTGCCGGCGAGAAATCGATTCATTTTGAAGGCTGGCTGTGTTGCCGGCCGCTGGCTGTGTTGCGGACGAAGAAAACTATCCATTTTGGAGGCCCACTGTGTTGCCGGCCACTGGCTGTGTTGCCGGCGACGACGTGTAGGCCGCTGGCTTTGTTGACGGGCGTGAACTAGGCCGTTGGTATTTGAAACGTTGTTGTTTGGAAATGGAGGCAGACAGGATGGGGCCAAAGGATGCCTGATGGGTTCGGACACGACCCCATCGCCCTACCCAAACGGACAGAATTCGGACAAAACGGACGTTCGTTTGGGGTCGTGTTCGTTTGGGGTCGCGCGGTGGAGTTGGCCTAAAACGCCCATTGCCTTTTGTTTTACAGCGGCGTAGTTTTCAAATCTGACGTGGCAGCGGCTTTGCGCCAAGATTCGTGCAGCTGTGGAAAGGGGGTTCGCTGGACCCTTCCCCCTGGCTGACTTTCGCCAGGTAAGTTTTCCGAAAATGAGATCAGTTATTCAGAACAAAAAGGAATCTGTAGATGAACGGCCTTCCGTTTGTGCCAAGACAACAATGCCCTTCTCTGGAATGCCGGCGGTTTATGTTGTTAAGCTCGAGCTCATGATATTGGTACCGCAATTTGTAGACCACAATGGCCAAAGCTCCGGATGCACGCACCTTTTTCTTGTATTGTACCGTGGAAAGCAGTTCTTCCGCCTCTTATCTTAAATAAATAAATAAAAATAAAATAAAGAGGAAAGGAAAACGATTCTCGCTTCAGGTCCGGTTTTTGGCGCACACTTTCCCTGATTCAAGCCACCCTGGAGTTGGAGTGAAGCTGAGCTGCAGCGTCGGCCAAGCAGCAGCAGCAGCACCTTTCAACCGACGAAGTAGTGTCATTGTGTCTGTCAAGTTGACGGATCTCCCATTACTGTACCCGAATCGAATGCCTGATGGGTTCGGCGTATTCACCCGCTGATTCCGCTGCTTATTGCGTCGACCTCGCGGAACACGGCAACCTTTTCTGATTCAGGTCAAACCTGAATCCAAGGAACCAGGTCGCTTGCAATCTGGGCCTTGCCTTGCTCTTTGATTGCGACCGACGCCGGCCGGACCGCATGCAGCGTGATTGAGGGAAGGAAGAACCGTCGTGTCGGTGCGCTCCTCCCGCCGTTTGAAGGGCCCTCGCCCTCTGCGTTCTCGGTGTCAATGTAGCCCCGGTTCCCGCTCTAATATCGAGCACGAAGCCACTGGGCCTCCGGTTTATCAGTGTTCACTCGGCCTAGCGAGCTCAAATGCACACGCGGTTTTTATTTTTCTTTATTTTTTTTGAAAAGGAGGATTGCTCCGGTCTCTGCATTCGAAAGATGCATGCGGCCATATTATTTAAGCAGTTGCAGTGAAATGCACACACGACATACACTATAAATTTTCGTGAAGAAAAACATCTCTGATGTTCTGAAAAGAAAAAGAAAATCATTGCTTCGAAAAGTCTTTTGGAGTATCAATTTTCTTTTATGTCCAAAGCATTTAGGAATGTCTTTACTTCACAGGAATGTGTGTGTGTGAGATATTTGGTCAATGCTTGTTGCCCCAAAACTACTTTTTTTTTTAATTTGCCGTTCACAATGAAGCATTTGAGCGCGTGATGAGCGTAGAATGATAGAAAGAGATTGATGGAATTGCTGTTGTATTTCTTGAGCATCGTGGGCATATATATAGGAGCACATGACCATCTTAGAGCACAAGACAGGCTAGAACAAATCCTAGTCTGTCATATGTTTCCTACATCACGATACTCAACATCCCCGGCAGTCACAGCGGTAGCAACGCAGATGGTGGGGCTGGTGAAGAATCAGAAGGTAAGCCAACGGACATCCCCCACAGTCGTAACGGTTGATGCATCACGAGAGTCGTGGCTAGAGTGAAAAGCGACGAAGCCGTGCGAGGAACGCCGTGGTCGAGGTCGAGTTGGAGTGGCCAGTGTCGAGGTAGTCGTCGTGGAGTCGCGGGCGTAAGGCGGCGCCGAGTTGGTCATGGGCGCAGTGATGCGCCGGGAAGAAGTAGGTGTTGACGAGGCGTTGCGTTGGGTTTTCCAAGCCCGGGGACACGTCGTGGACGAAGTCGCGTCGGTGTTGCCAGCACCAGGCATGCGTAAACAGACGAAGTCGATGTTGATGTGGCGCCGCACTAGGCTTACCAGGCCCGGGGACATGTCATGGACGAAGGCACACGTCGGTGTTGTTAGCACCGGGCATGCGTAGAAGGGACTAGTACGAGCTATACGCCATGACAAGGTGGCTAGCAGAGAACGACTCGACGACAGTTGCGCCGCCAATCTGCATGGTGCCGATGTCGCCCATGGTTGTCGGAGTAGATGAAGTGGTCGGGGGAGATGCTGGCGACGTTGGCGATGAGCCGGTGCCGGACGAAGACAAAAAGGTGGACGACGATGTAGTCGGTGGAACACGAGACAACCTGTGGCGGGACCACGTCGGTCGCTGGTAGGAGCGCGACGGCAGTGCTTGAAGTAGGCGAGGAAGAATCCGATAACGTGACAATGACCATGCACGGACGATGGCATTCCCGCGCCTATGGAGGTGGCGTGACTCATACCATGTAGAAGTCAACACCCAGGGACGACGGAGAGGACCGTGTGGCGCGTCACTAGGGCCTGAAGAGGTGACCTGTAGCGGCGTGCGGGTCGGTGCGACAGCGGGGAAGTCCTCGAGGCAGCAGACCACGCGCTACCCACTACGGCTCGAAGGGGTGACGCAGTGGCAGCGCGCGGGTCAGTGCAATCGCACGGACAACCTCGGAGCAGCGTTGTATGTTCACGGAGTAGAAAACAAAAAAATTCCGATCTACGCACTAGCCCAAGAGCACCATGAAGATCGGAATTGCAAGCCCAAGAGCGTTGTATATAAGGTTTGATCTACGCACTAGCCCAAGAGCGTTGTATATAAGGTTTGATCTGATCGTTACCAACTCATAGTGCAACGGAAGTAGAGTCAGCGAAGATCGTCCATGCTATTGGAAACGTAGTAGAAAAAAAATCACCCTACGATCACCCAGGAATAATACAAAGATGCATTAACGGTTTGGATTTGATCATTACCGACTCCGAGTTGTAGCGGAAGAAGAGGAGTAGGTGTAAATCGTACTTGGAGTTCCTCGAACTGTAGATGAACGATCCCACGAACAGTCCCTCGAACGGAAGACCGAGAGCATGACCTCTCTACGGGTTGCAAGCGTACGGTCCTCACGATCCGGCAACGCTTCACCATTCAGAGCTAATCATCACCGGAGAATTAGAGGGAGGATATTAGAACCACATTGGGCTTCTAATTATGAGGATTAGAGGATCTAGATCAAGATCTAATTGATCATCTAGGACCAACTAGAGCTAGAACTAGAGAACTAGAGGAGGCTCCAAAACTTGTCTGTCACAAAGGAGCAAAAGACTCTAGTATATATAGGTTGGAGGGGAGAGGACACTACAAAAAAGTACACTTCCATGATGATACATGTTTGTCACAGTAGGTCGCGTTTTTTGTCATGCATGTACATCCATGACGATTTTATAACAGAATCAAGATAGTCATACCTGTGTTGTCGTAGAAGTGTTCCATGACATTACCAAAATTATCATCACGGAAGTGTCCACTTCCATGACGATAAATCGCGCATCACAGAAGTGCTTTCGTCAAGGGTGACCGACACGTGGCATCCACCGTAACGGTATGTCGTTAAGCTATCGGGTCCGGTTTTGGATCCGATAAACCGCTAATAGCCACGACCAATGCCGATTTTCCACGTGTAAAATTCTCATTGGCCGACGAAACCACGCGTCAGCTCCGCGTTGGCACATGTGTCACTCATCCAACGGTCGAGATGGGCCTATGATATGTTGACACATGGAAGGGCCTAAAAGTGCCCCATAAAGTTTAAATGGGCCGGCCCAACTGAAGGCCCATAAGATTTAGCGGCCCATAATGGGTCGGCCCAGCTAAAGGCTCACAAGATTTTGGAGACCATTATGGGCCGGATAGCTAAAGGCCCACAAGATTTAGCGGACCACAATGGGTCCGCCCAGCTAAAGGCCCACAAGATTTTGCAGACCATAATAGGCCCGCCTAGCTAAAGGCCCAACATTCTCTGTTAAGGCCCGTACGGCTAGTGTCAAATCGGCCCATCAACGGCCTGTCTTAAACTTGTCATCATTGCGGCCCATGGTCACTTCTGACCCGTTAACAGTCCGCTAAGTATTTGGGCCGAATTACGGCCCGGTGTATTTCCGGCCTGTTAAAGGTCCTACTTCATTTGGGCCCATTTACATGCCATTGAAACTTTCGGCCCATAAACGACCATGAAGGATTTGGGTCATATTCGGCCATGTCTGACATTCGGCCTGTTAGAGGCCCACTACAGATTTGGGCCACTTGCAACCTGTTCTGGTTTTCGGCCTGTTAACGTCGGACGAAAACCATGGGCCATATGTGGCCCAACGTCACATTAGGACCATTAACGACCCATATAAAAATGACGATAATCTAGCCTGACCAAACTTCCGACATGTTAAAGGCCCGTGAATTAGGTCGGTGCATTTACGGTCCGTCCGAATTTCGGCCTGTCAAAGATCCGCATCGTAAATGGGCCACCATTTCGGCCTGCTAAGACCAGTGGGTTATTTGGCACAATCAGAACCCAATCTCACTTTTGGTCTATTAAAGGCCCATGTTTTTATGGGCTTGAGATATTTACACCTATAAACGTCCTATTGTTACTAAGGGCCCAAATTATGTTTAGGCCTGTTAAAGGCCCACTATGGGCACAAGCCTACGAGAAAAATATGAAAGCTTATGCCGATTTAGGCCCGGATATTTTTAGTGGGCTACATGCAAATTTCGGCCCATAATCATTTTTAGCCCAATTGGAATGGGCCCGACGAATGTTGGCATGTTGTTGGGCTCCGACGAAGCTTTCGCCCGAATACATTACTAAGATAAACCTACACTATACAAAAATAGCGTCGTAATTACTGCAGCCTTTGGCAGCATCATAAATGCTGTATCACAACAAAATAAATTCCAACCATACAACAAAAGGCCTGTTGGCATAAAGTTTACAGTCCTTGCAGATAAAAGCACCATCATATGTATAGAAGCACAGATCATTTGACATGAATGCTAGTGTTTTAGGCTGTAGAATCTGATGGAGCAGCACGATCTTCACCTTTTTCCGCCATTGCTCTTGAACAACGAAGCGAATGTCTGATAGTCTGGTTTCAAAACCATTCATATCTTGACGACATTTGTCAACCACTATTCTTGTTTCCAAAACGACGTCCATTAGGGATTGGACTTGTGTCTGGAGCACAGATATATCACTCTGTCTAGCAGGAAGATTTTGTTCAGTAGGCGATTTGGACGAGGTTACCTTGACAACCAACCCAGAATTACGCAGGAAGGTGCTTTTTGCACTATTAGTGGAGAGATACTGACGCACTGCGGCAAGAGGTGACATTGTGCCTGTGGTAGCCTCGTCACCTTCAGGTGGTTGTGGCTGTTCAATCATTTGTTCCATAGCTTCCTGATAGTTTGAACTTGTAGTTTAGTGTACCAGATAAGTTACTAATGAGACAAAAACAAACAAAGTAGGTTACACGTTTATACATAACTTATTTTGGTGAACTACTGTAATACATTAGCATGTATTGTAGTGCCAACTACATAATAAACCCACTTTCGGAACATATGTCCATGTAGCATGCCTACTGTATTGTCTATTTCCTCACATTCGTTGTCATCTAATGATAAAGAGACATGGTTTAAAGTAGGATGGACATAGTATGACATCATTCATATCATGGAAAACAGATATAAAACAAACATGCTATTTTATCATTGCGTGCGCACATGAACATAACAACTATATTACAGATCAAGACCAAAAGAATATCCTTCATATCTTTTAAACCATGTAAGGTGAAATGATACGTTAAGACAACTGTGTATAAAAGTGAACAGAGTAACTAACATTGGCTGCAAACCAAGTAGTTAAATGAACACATCACAGTACCAATTAGTTCAAAGGCAGGAGGAGTAAGGACTTACAACAACGGCTTGAACTGGTGTGCTCATGCCCTTCATCTTGCTAGTGTGGCAATCCTTGAAGATTTGCACTTCATTCGGTTCAGGTTCTTTTTGGTCCGCACGGGCTTTCCTCTGTATTTGTAACAAGTCAATATAGATACGATAATATGGCACGGAAAAAAGAAGGAAGTAGCAACTATTTACAAGAGCCTCGCAGTGTGCAATATAGCTACGAGATCCTGTTGTCTGTTGGAATTTCACTTTAGAACGGTTATTTTTGTTCTTCAAACAGTTAGCCTAGAAGAAGATACACTTGTAAGACACATACATAAATATAAGTTCAATATGTGGTCTGATCAAATACATATAGCCTACCTGATACTTTGGATCAGACCAGTGTTTAACGAGGGTTGTCCAGTCTTTATCTGTAATATATTCCACTGGAGATGTTTGGGCGATTTCATTGTTAGCCTTGCCTTCAAAGTGAGATTTTCTAAGGTGGTACTGATACTGTCGCAGAGCAGACTGAAAAACATGAGTGCATGCTTGTTTAGTTGCATCATCTTTCGGATCCAACTTGAACATCATCCGTTGAAAAAAGAATGTGAGTCTTATTAGGAGGAAGCTAGAAAGTATGGGAAAGATCAAGACAATATTACTAATTGCATGAATAACATTACTTACGGATAAATGGTCAAGGAAGGTATTAAACTGGGTAGTGTCTTTCTCATTCCTATATTGGATCCACGTTGGGAGGACACGTGCATGACACCTAACGGCAATGGCTGCCTGTGATACTAACTTGGCTGACTCTGTAGCATCACATGGCCTTTTTAAACCTGCCTCAAAATGGATCTCCATTCTTCCTCCTTTAGTTTTTGTTAATCTGTCAAGCATTATCCCTGATGTCTGTTTCTGCTTGCGCCGTGGTGCTAGTTCAACAACGAATATGCAAAGTGTTAGTGTACATCAAACTGTGAGAGTACATATAAAGGAGCATGCAACTGCAACTTGACTCGGTCAGGTACCGTCTTGGTGTTGATGCTCATGAGGTTCATCTGATCTTGCCAAGTCCTATTGTGTCAGCAGTGCTTCAGAAGTAGTGTTAGGTGTGAAGGCAGCTTGGGAACTAGCTAGTTCTGGAGCAAACAAACGAGTAACTAGTTGAGATGCTGGTACAGTTGAAGCGGATGCTGTAGCTGGTGGAGCAGGTGATACTATGTTTGTAGATTTAGCCGGTGGCCTTGGACCTTCTACTGCACTATAAGTACCAGCAGAATCTCGACGGCAGATCCTTTTCCATTTCACCCGGTGAGTAACACCACTCCCTACTATATTATTTTCCTTGCTCTTTTTTGACTTTGCCATGTCAAGCCGTACCCACAACACAAAAGAATAAAATCACTCTTCAGAACTCATTAATGCATGATATAGACAAGCAATACTTTGATGTAAGCCAACCGTATGAGGATGGAATATGTAAGAAAAACAGGACGACATGACATATTCACAGCTACAATGTGTAAACTAAGCAGAAGGATTTTCAAGAAAATAGAAGTAATGCAAGCTAGACACCATATGAAGATGCAACCAATATTACTCTGCCAAGTTAAAAGTGTCTTGTCATAAGTGGCAATTCGAAAACTTAGAAGCAGTACAACATAGAAATCAATGCAAGATGCAACCACTATCAAACTGCCATGTTAAAAGAGTCCAACCATGATTGACTGATGCGGGATACACAACATCAGTACTTTGATGTAAGAACATGGTATGATAGATAGATGCAGTGTATTCTAGACACAGAAAGCCATGTCATATGCACATGTATAACGTATAAACTCAGCAGGTGCAATTTAATCAAAATAGAAGAAATACAGGCTAGACAACATATGCAACATGAAACCAATGATCACACTGTCAACTTAGAGCAAGCACCTGTGTTGGTGGAGTACGGGAGATGAACTCATCATGTAGACTTGGGACCTCAATTTCATTAGCAGTAGCAGTGGCAAATCTAGAGAGTCTCTCTTTGCGTTGGTGCGGAGGACCACCAACATCCCCTAACTTACTCTTTTCCTTCCTATTTTCTGATATTACCTTATGAAGTCAAAACCATAAGAAGATGAATAAAATTAGCTCTGCATAACTGGTTGGTGCATGATACATACGAACACTACTTTGATGTAAGGCAAACGCATGATAGGAGGATGGAATATATACAAAAAAGACAGCGTTTCATATTCACACGTACGATAGGAGGATGGAATATGTATGAAAAAACAGTAAGCGAAAGGCATTTCAACGAAATTAGAAGAAATGAAAGCTAGGCACCATATGAACATGCAACCAATATCACTCTATCAGGTAAAAAGTGTCTCGTCGTAAGTGCCATTTCAAGAAATAAGAAGCAGTACAAGCTAGAAGACAAAGCAAGATGCAACCTACATCACAGTCCCAAGTTAAATGTATCTTATGGGTAAGTGATCGTTGCAGGTATAAGTTGTAAGCTACGCAGATGCAATTCAACATAATCAGAAGCAATACAAACTAGACATCATACAGAAAACGCAACCACATATAACAGTTGCAAGTTAGAGCAAGCACCTATGATGGTGGAGTAGGGGAGATGTGCTCATCATGTACACGTATGTTCTAGAAACAGGAACATGTGTCATATTCACAGGCATTATGTGTAAAGTAAGCAGATGCAATTCAACAAAGTTAGAAGCAATACAAGCTAGACATCATACGCAATATGCAACCACATATAATAGTGCCAAGTTAGAGCAAGCACCTGTGATGGTGGAGTAGGGGAGTGTGCTCATCATCTACACAACTACGTTGACTGTCCAGCCTTGTGTTGTCCTGCGAATCTTGTTGGGAGGATGGCGGAGTAGAATATGTAGAGACCCCATGTTTGAGTTGCTCCAAAGGACCACCATCATCCACTGCCGGACTAATTTCCTTCAACTGTAATGATTTTGCATTGTGAATTCAAACCGATAAGAAAAGGAATAAAATTTGCTCTTCAGAACTCATTCAAGCATGATACTGATGAATACTACTCGGATGAAAGGCAAACACATGATGCGAGGATGGAATATGTATGAAAAACAGGATGGCATGACATATTCACACCTATGATATGGTAACTAAGCAGAAGACATTTCAATAAATTAGAAGCACTGCAAGCTAGGCACCATATGAAAGATGCAACCAATATCACTCTGCCAAGTTCAAACTGTATGTCATTTCAACAAATTAGAAGCAGTACATGCTAGAAATCATATGCAAGACACAACCAATATCGCAGTGGTGACTTAAAGGTGCCTTATCATAAGTGACTGATGCGGGATATGCAAGAACACTAGTCTGATGTAAGAACATCGTGTGATCAAATATAGTATGTTCTAGAAACAGGAACACATGTCATTTTCACAGGCACTATGTGTAAAGTAAGCAGATGCAATTCAACAAAGTTAGAAGCAATACAAGCTAGACATCATACGCAACATGCAACCACATATAATAGTGCCAAATTAGAGCAAGCACCTGTGATGGTGGAGTAGGGGAGATGTGCTCATCATCTACACAACTACGTTGACTGTCTAGCCTTGCGTTGTCTTGCGAATCTTGTTGGGAGGATGGCGGAGTAGAATCTATAGAGAACCTCCGTTTCAGTTGCTTAGAAGGACCACCATCATCCAATGCCTTGCCAATTTCCTTCAGCTTTATTGATTGTGCATTGTGAGGTCAAACCGACAAGAAAAAGGAATATAATTCGCTCTTCATAACTCATTCATGCATGATACTGACGAACACTACTCTGATGAAAGGCAAAGTCATGATACAAGGATGGAATATGTACGAAAAAAATGGATGGCTTGACATATTCACACCTATGATGTGGTAACTAAGCAGAAGGCACTTCAACAAATTAGAAGCACTGCAAACTAGACACCATATGGAAGGTGCAATCAATATCACTCTGCCAAGTTACAACTGTCTCGTCATAGGTGGTGTTCATCAAACTAGAAGCAATACATGCTAGAAATCATATTCAAGACGCAAACCAATATCACACTGCCAACTTAAAGGTGTTCCATCATAAGTGACTGATGTAGGATACACAAGAAGAGTAGTTTCATGTAAGAACATGGTGTGATAGACAGATATATTATGTACCAAAAAAGTAGGAAAGCGTGTCATATTCACACTTATCATGTGTAATCTAAGCACTTCGAGATGCGAGAAGAAAAGATACTTGAGCTCCTTCGATAAGAATCTTGATGAACTCTTGAAGAATGAATTAAATCATGAAGAACCACCATGAAGAACTCCGGTGACAAAAGGATGATGAGATAGAATGAAGGAAGAAAGAATAAGATGAGCCTTGCGATGATTTAGATGGAGGTTCCAACGAAATGGCCGAGGAAATTTGAACTCCGGAAAAGAAAAGATGAAAACACTTGGAACTAGAATTTATTCACCAAGAAAAAACTCAGACGGAAGGGATTACCCACTTTGAGGAAATAAGAATAAGAATTACATTATGCTATCCTCACCAAATTAAATTGATGACAACCGGATTTGGCATGCAACTTATTCTTGTTGAAAAGGATTAAGGGAGGGTATAGCACAAAACTTGAGAAAGTCTTCATGAACCACCGGTAGGATTTGGAAGAACGAATGAATTAATATGATAACCAAAGGAAAGGAATCTGAAGAAACCACCGTAAGAAATCAAAAATGACTGACGAAAGTGAATGAATCGCCGGGAAGAATTGGAAGAACAAGTATGCTTGAGGGGATTTAGATGCAAAAGAACAAAGAGATCACGAACTGATAAAGAATACTTGATAGATGCACCGGGATAACTGGATAACGGTAGCTGAAATGTGAGGACGAAAAATTCTTCTGGAACGATGGCCTCCGGTGAAGCAAAACAGAATTCAACTCCTGAAATACTCCGGATGGGTAAGAAAGAATATCTAACAAACTGAAATAATTTGAGAGGATGATATGAAGCTAGAACCACGAATCTTCGGGAGGACGGACAAGGTTTAGAGGAAAACTCTTCTTCGATCTTCAAATGACGACAAGAAAACACCACCAAAATTACTGAGATACTCCGGGAGAATGAAAAAGAGGAAGGGTTGAACAAAAGATAAAATGAATTTGAAAGCGAACTTGGAGATGGCATCTGACTGATGAAATTCATTCTTACGTCAGACTTGAAAAGAATTGAGAATAACTCCGGGGGAATTAGAAGAGTCAGGTAAGATCCTGGAAAAAGACCTGTGGGTTAGGGCCCACTAAAAGAAAACACCGTTGGAAAGGATTGTTGAACAGGTAGATGATGCACCGGAACGATTGAAATATATGAATGAGGTGACAAACTCGAATTAATTGGAACACAGACGAATCTCCTGAGATGTCTTCCGAACTCCAGAAGGATAAATGGCGAGAGGCGAACGAGCAGGGAAAACACTTGAGGTGAGGGAAAGAATATAATCACTACCGAAAAACTTGAATTGAATCCACCGGAAAAATAAAGGGATGAAGAATGTCGAGCAAAACGAGAATTCACCGGTTGAAATAATTGAGGGAAGACTGAAGAGGCTCCGCACGAATGAGATAGATGGTCGAAAGAGACTCAGACTCCGGGAAGAAAAGGGTGGGAGGGCGAGAAAACAAAGGCATCTTGGAAGGGGAAAAACCGACAAATATCTTGAAGAGAAAACACCGGTTGAAATCATTGAGGAGAGAGAGAAAAAACTTCGTACGAGTAGGATGGATACTTGATTACGGACTCCTGCTCTAAGGAGAAAAAGGGGTGGGCGGGTGGGAAAAGAAAACAACTGAGGATTAAACTCAAAGATGAAGAGGCCCGAGTCAACTTGACGAGAAATGCACCGGATAAAAGGAGCTGAGAACCAACGATCAGAAAACCAACTGCGTGATCCTAAAGAAAAATTCAAAACACCTACGTCAAGATTCCTCACCAGAGCAATGACGGGGGCTGAGGAGTAAAAGGAATTCCTACTCTCCGATATAACTAGACTCCGAAAAAAAGTTTTCTTCTAGACTCAACAACGGCCAAACTACACGATCAATCAAGGGGGGCTCCTAGGGTCGGTCGAGGCTCTGATACCAACTTGTCACGCCCAATATGCGATACTATCCTAAAGAGACTCGAAGGTCCCACCAAGGATAGAACCGCATATTGAAACGCTTTTGCAAGGTGGATATCATTACATCAACATTACATAATAGATGGGGATACATACATAAGGCATACAATGCCACACGAATACAACATCACAATACATAAGAGCATCATACGACTACGGATGAAACACAAACAGAAACTCAAATGACATCCACCCTGCTAGCCCAGGCTGCCGACCTGGAACCTATCCCCTGATCGAAGAAGAAGCAGAAGAAGAACTCCAAAACAGGTAACATCTCTCGCGTCAAGATCATCGCATAACCTGTACCTACAACTGTTGTTGTAGTAATCTGTGAGCCACGAGGACTCAGCAATCCCATTACCATGGGTATCAAGACTAGCAAAGCTTAATGGGAAGGGAAGGGGTAAAGTGGTGAGGTTGCAGCAGCGACTAAGCATATATGGTGGCTAACATACGCAAATAAGAGCGAGAAGAGAGCAAACGGAACGGTCGTGAAGATAGCAATGATCAAGAAGTGATCCCGAACTCCTACTTACGTCAAACATAACCCAAAACCGTGTTCACTTCCCGGACTCCGCCGAAAAGAGACCATCACGACTACACACACGGTTGATGCGTTTTAATTCGGATCTGGTGTCAAGTTATCTACAATCGGACATTAACAAATTCCCATCTGCCACATAACCGCGGGCACAGCTTTCGAAAGTTTATACCCTGCAGGGGTGTCCCAACTTAGCCCATGATAAGCTCTCGCGATCAAAGAAGGATATACCTTCTCCCAGGAAGACCCGATCAGACTTGGAATCCCGGTTTACAAGACATTTCGACAATGGTAAAACAAGACCAGCAAAGCTGCCCGATGCGCCGACAATCCCGATAGGAGCTGCACATATCTCGTTATCAGGGCAACACCGGATAGGTCAGCCTACGAGTAAAACCAGACCTCGAGTTGCCCTGAGGTGGCCCCGCAGTCTGCCCGGTTCAGACCAACACTTAGACAAGCACTGTCTGGGGGGGGGGGCTAAAATAAAGATGACCCTTGGGTTAATTACTCCCAAGGGAAAAGTAGGTGGTGGTGAGGCAAATGGTAAAACCAAGGTTGGGCCTTGCTGGAGGAGTTTTATCAAAGCAAACTGTCAAGGGGGTCCCATAAATCACCCAACCGCGTAAGGAACGCGAAATCCGGGAACATAACACTGGTATGATGGAAACTAGGGCGGCAAGAGTGGAACAAAACACCAGGCATAAGGCCGAGTCTTCCACCCTTTACCAAGTATAGAGATGCATTAATTAAATAAGAGATATTGTGATGTCCCAACAAAATCCTGTCCACCATGGAGCAATCTTCAACTTCACCTGCAACTAACAACGCTATAAGAGGGGCTGAGCAAAAGCGGTAACATAGCCAAGCAACAGTTTGCTAGGAAGGGTGAAAAAGGTTAGAGGCTGACATGGCAAATTGGGGAGGCTTGAAGTACAAGTGATAGGTAGCGCATCATAGCGATAGAACGAGGCAACTAGCATATCAATGATATTAGTGAGATCCAAGGTGACGGTCATCTTTCCTGAAATCCCGCTAGGAAGAAGAACAATTCCATGAAGAAGATGAATCCACGAAGATGAACCAAGCGTAGACGAACGAATCCTCACGATCGCAACAAAACGGGAACTATCGAGAAGGAGCACACAACATAGTAAACACACCACACATGAACATGACATGATGCACAAACAAGTATGATGCAAGACAAGACTACATGAAGTTACTCATGGCAAGAGATGATGCAAACAAGAGCAACACATCAAGGCAAGTTTAAATGAGGCCGGAAACAACATATAACAATTCCGGTAAGTCCTCATATGCAAATTTCGAAATAGGTCCAGATCTGAATAAACCTTATGTTCAAGTTGTTAAACAGCAAGTTAAGATGCACCAAGATGATCTACACGAGATTCTAGACAAGTTACATATAAAGTTCATTTAATTCGGAGCTACGGCCTAGAAGATATGAGCAAAACAAGTTAAACATGGCATTGATGCAAAATGCACACAAACATCAAGCAAACACCTCAAAACAAGGATTCAACATGAAAATATGAAACTACATGCAAAACTAAGCAAGTTTCATATAGAGCACACTCAAAACAGAGCAACGGTTCAACATACACACATCAAACAAGTTTAAAGGACAAGCTGTCCAAAACAACAACTAGGCATATTGCAAGCATCAAAACAACATGCTACAACACCTCAACAGGAAAACAAAAGGCATGGACATGATGTACATGTATAGCATAACAAAACGTGAACACTGAGCTATCCCCAGAAATCACTAGAACATGCTCCAAAACACATGACAAGATTGCGAATGATAACAGTTTCAGACTTTGTAGAAACTAACATCAGGTTGCAATGTTTAGAGCTATCAAACAATATGTTACAGGAACTTATCATTGCAAACAAAAGCTACTAATTGCATAGAACAAAAGTCCCTTACTGACCATGAGCCAAAAAGGATCAAAAGATATGATGGCACCCATGTAAACATGGCAAGTTATATGACAGATTCATACATGGCAGAAACAACGATAAGTAGGCATATTGGTGAGCTTGTACCACTCACCACAGATCATTACATGGCATGACAAGGCAACCAACAGTATGAATACATGTTTATGAAGCTATACATGGAAAGAACAAGTTCATAGGGTGCATGGATCACTAGCAAAGCATATGGAAAAACTGAACTTAATGTTAACAAGCTGACAGCAACATTATTTAGCAATTTTGGAGCAATATTACAAGAAGCTACAGCAGGCTATAAATTCAACCAAGAGCATGGATGGATAGAGCATGACATGTGTAACAAAACATCCTTAGTGAACATCTCCAGATTATGCATAGAATGACTTGTAGCAGCAGGTTTACATAGCGTAACAAAATAACAGATTCAGTCTAGCAAAACAACTATAGCAAGTATCCTACTTAACAAGCTTGATGCACTCAGTACAAGACTCACAAAAATACATGGATGGCACCCTGTAAAGATGGCATGATGTAGTTCAAAATACATGTAGAGCTCATGCTCATAGGATGCACACATCAAATGCAACAAAAATAACAAATCACCAAGTTATAGCAGTTTCAGCAGATTAACATCATATAGCACTCTTGCAATGACGATTCAGGCATCAAGATGAGCTCAAATGTACATGGCACAAAGGAACAAAATGAAGAGAAACTCACAACGAACATTTTGACATATTACACGCACAAAACGGAGCAGTATGCAACAAGTTATGGCATGATGAATAGGGAAACATTGTGCAAAAAATATCTCGGGTCTTAGCAGAATTTTGGGGGTCAACCTCGTGGAATGGATCTGGATCTGGGGGCTCGGGTCGAGGCGGGCCGGGCTCGCCGGAGTTGGGGCCAGGGTGGCCGGAGCTTCACCGGAGGAGGGCCGGCGAGGGGAGGCGCGGGGCGCCGGCGTTGGGGAAGGCGGGGACTGGGGGCAGCGGCCGGAGTTGGGGACGGCGCGGGTGGCGGCGAGGAGCACGGGCGCCGGCGGGGACGCGGGGCGGTGCTCG
>NC_041385.1:642722742-642774295 GCF_002162155.2 Triticum dicoccoides | reverse complement strand
GGGGGATGGGCCAGGCGGCGGCGGCACGAGGGCCCGCGCGGGCCCGCGATGGGCTCCGCGGGCCGGCGGGGAAGTGGGCGCGAGGGTGCCACGTGGCGGCCTCCGATGCTGCGGGCGGCGGCGCGGACGCGTCCGGTCCGATCCGGACGTGTCCGGCGGCGGAGAAGGAGCGGGGCTAGGGTTTCAGGGGGATTCATCCGCGAATTTGGATGAGGAGTGCATATTTATAGATTCTGGGAGCTAGGAGACTCCAAATGAGGAGCGGTTTTCGCCCACAAAATCGTGATCGAATGACCAAGAGCATGGAGGGAGGTTAGGATGGGTTATGGGCCACTTTGGAAGGGTGTTGGGCTGCAATACAAAGAGGGCTTTACGGTTCCCCGGTTAACCGTTGGAGTATCAAACGACCTCCAAATGGAACAAAACTTGACAGGCGGTCTACCGGTGCTATACCAAGGCCGCTTGGCAAGACTCGGTCCATTCCGAGAAAGTTTAACACCCGCTCACAAAAAGAGACAAAAGGGGAACATCGGAGGACATAGGAGTGCCGTATTGCAAAACGGACAACAGGGAAAATGCTCGGATGCATGAGACGAACACGGATGCAAAATGAAATGCACATGATGACATGATAAAATGCAACACGCAACCAAATGACATGGCAACAACGGTGAACAACTGGAGGACACCTAGCGCAACGAATCCGGGGCGTTACAATTTTGCCTTGTCAAGTCAAACCCACAAGAAAAAGGAATAAAATTTGCTCTTCAGAACTCATTGATGCATGATACTGACGAACACTACTTTAATGTAAGGCAACCACATGATAGGAGGATGGAATATGTATGAAAAACAGGATGGCGTGACATATTGACATGTATGATGTATAAAGTGTAACTAAGCACAAGGTGCTTGAACTTGTTAGAATCAATGCAAGCTAGAAACCATATGAAAGATGAAACCAATATCACACTGCCAAATTAAAAGGGTGCCCTAACAAATGTATTTGACCAAATTAGAAGCAATACATGGCAACAGGCTGGAAATAATATGCAGTATTGTCGGTGGAAACGACACCTATGGGATAACGGGAATCCCTACTACGGTTGCGGGGCGCGGGGTCGTGAGAAGAGCGGGATCAGCAGTCAGCACAAGCACACAGGTCGTTTACCCAGGTTCGAGCCGCGAGGATGCGTAATACCCTAGTCCTGCTTTGGGGTGTATATCCGTGTTCTTGGAGCTCTTGAGCTAGCTACGATGAGTGTAACTTGTCCCAGGGTCCGAATCCTTCTCCTGGATGCCTTGGCCCTCCTTTTATAGTCAAGGGGATCGCCACAGTGGCACACAGGAGGTGCCATCGGTGTACAGTGGCTAAGCTTATCGCTTAGCCATTACGGGACAAGACGCATTTAATGCTCCCCTTAGGTGTCCCCCTGACTTTACCGCCTCGCCCTACTTCGACATGCGCCCGGGCCAGCCAGGCGGTCAGCACCATGTAGGCTGGCAGGCTGCTGAGGTGGCACGGTGGTAGGGCCTTCACAAAGATTTGCATGCCACCACGTCAGCACGCGGTGAGTTGGCGTAGAAGCCTCACGTTGACACGCACGTGCCTGCCTAGCTGCTGGTCTAGCAGCTGCGCGGGAGCGGCGGTGGGAACTTGGCAGGCGTGGGCCTTGCTGTGGCCCCACGGATGTCCTCGGCAAGGGCCTTACCGGGGCCCCGGCAAGGGTCTTGCCGTGGCGTCGTGGTCGTCCCCGGCAAATCTTGCCGAAGGTCTTGTGGGTTTCTTCGGCAAAGATCTCGCCGAGGTTTGTCGTCTTCTAATCCTCATCTGACTTGGAGTGTTTATGATCTTCACAAAGATCTACATGCCATCATGGAGGCACCTCCCGAGCCTTGGTCCCAACGTGGTTGTTGGAAACCTTGGGGCAAGGGTCTTGCCAAGGGAAGCCACCTCGCCCTCTTGCTCTTTATGTCTCTGTCTTTTGGTTGTTTTGACCGTGTTGTGGCCTTGATTCCTCCCTTTGCCCTGCTAAGCGTGGCCGTGGGCGCGAATCTGACTGCCCGTGCACAAGGAAGGGGTACAAAGGAGTGTCCCTACTTTAGTACACCGATAGGAGCCCCCGGGCCTAGGCCACACATAAGCGCAATGCGTTGTTGGGCTAGGCCCAAAATGGTGCGCAGGCAGGCGGGGCGGTTTTTACCGCAATAAATTTTTTCGTCCGCTACGCTTCCCCATGACCTGCGTTGAATGCGTGACGTGGGGGTCATGCGTGACGTGGGGGGCATGCATGGGGAGGTTGTGGCAGACATGCGTCACGTCGTAATAAATGATAAAGAGGTGGCCCGCGCCTTCCCCATAAAAAGGAATAACCGCGGGCGCATGGCTCATTTACCCCATGTGATTTCCCCAATCTTGGCATTGCCGTCCCCATCTTTTTCCTCCTCAAGCTCTCGCTCCTGTTGCGCCCCCACTGCTTTCGAACCCTCGCCCTCTTCCTAGCCGCCATGGCGCCTAAATCTGGCAAGGGCAAGGGCGTGGCCAAGGACACAAAGGAGAAGGAGACGCCGGAGAGCGAGGCGGTGACGCGGCGGGCGCAGTTCGCCTATTTCACCCCGTCGTCAATCGACGTCTTCGACCTCAAGGACTACTTTAAGCCCTTGTGGGGAACGGAGACGACGGCGCACCCTGCTACACACATTATCCCTGCTGATTGTAACAAGGGTGGCTCAAAATGGTACCCATTCTTCGTCAACTTCTTCTTTTGCGGGCTCTACCCCCCTTTTTCCGACTTTTTCAATGATGTCATGCGCACTTTTGGCTTCCATCTGTTGGATCTCATGCCGAAAGCCGTGGCGTGCTTGGAGTGCTTCGCCCACCTCTGTGAGGGCTTCGCAGGGGTGTTTCCCAGCACGGTGCTTTTCCGCCACTACTTCTCCCCCTGCATCCAACCCGGGGGCGCCCTTTCTGGAAGCGTCGCCTGGATCCCGAGGGCCCAGGGGAAAGGCTCATACCTAGAGGGCGCCGTGAAGGAGAGGTGGGAGGAATGGCGGGGCCGGTGGTGCTGGATCGTGGAGGAGAACCCACCGGAGTTTTGCCGGGGTGTTCGTCAGGAGCCACCACTCCGTGGCGCGGACTGGAGCGACCTCGATGCCGATGACAAGAAGTTTTTGATTGCCACCACCAGGATTCGTCGGCTCACCGAGGCTGGGCTCACCCTTGAGATGATTGCGGCGGATTTCATCCGCCACCGAATCGCTCCGCTGCACAACAAGGGGAGGCCGGCCTGGGATTTTAGGAACGCGACCGACATCATGAGGCTCCGCACCGGCCTGAAGCACGACCTTACGTTGATGGGGAACTCCTGGTATTGCCGGAGGCTCTTCCAGCTTGACGTGTTTGCCGATGGCAGGGTGGAGAGGACCGGCAAGGCCACGAAGTCTGGCAAGGCCATGAAGGGGCCCTTGTTTGGGCTGCCGCTGGGAGTGGTCCCACTGAGCAACAACTCCCGGTAGGTCGACATCCTCGCCATGATGCCGGTCTTCAACGCGCACAGTCTTGACCCAGCCTGGGTCGAGCCCCGGCACGCGAGGTGGAGGAGTTCTTCGACAACTTGGTCGAAGAACTCGATCATGACGAGCCGCTGCTCATCCAGGACACCACCCAGGAGGAGCTGGACTACATCGCCGCCAGAGTGGAGGAGGCGGAGCTTGCCAGGGCGGCCGGCGACACCGGCAGCATGGAGAACGAGGCCGCCGTGGTCGCAGAAGAGAAGGAGCTCGCCCAATGGGTGAAGTTTGCCAGGGAGGCAGGCGGCGTCAGGACTGAGGCCCCCCCTGTCGAGGACGTGGTCGAGGAATCGTCCGAGGAGGAGGCCGAGGCCGACGACCCCTCGGCTATGAAGAAAAGACGCGTCCTGCGTCGGGCCAGCTCTAGCGAGCCGGTCCGGTCTGGCAGGGCCGAGCCGCAGCAAGGGGTTCAGGGGGAAACCGCACGCGTGATGAGGGCTGCGGTGGCGAAGAAGAAGGCCGCGGTGGCGAAGAAGAAGGCGACCGCCTCTTCTTCATCCAAACGCTACCGGACTCCATCGCCTTCCCCTTCTCCCGAAAACGCCGGCACGGAGGTTGCCTTCAACTTTTCGTCCCTCAGCCCGAGGAGGAAGAGGAAGGCATCAGAAGAGGCGGTGGAGGACAAGTAAGCATTCTGCCCCTCGCCGTTTCCGTCCTTCCCAATCGTGCCACGTTCCTTGATTCGTTTTGTCTTTGCAGGGAAATGGAGACGCTAGCCCAGCAGGCAGCGAAGAGGGCCAAGGCCTCGACGGGCAGCCAGCCCCCGGCGGGTACCTCAAAGGAGCCGCTGGTGGTCGAGAGCAGCCCGGACAGCAGCCCGCGACACAGCCCCCAACTCAGCCCCCAGCGTGTGTTGACCACCTACTCCCCATCAACATGCGCCGGGGTGTGACTTTTTGGTATTGACTTTGCCGTGGCTGCAGGAGGAGGGCAGCAGCAGGAGGAACCACCAAGGGCCACCCCCACCACACCGCCCCCATCGACCACACCACCCTGAGGGGTGTCCCCGGCAAGGGCGCCAAACACCGAGCCCATGCGCACGGAGGAGGAGGAGGAGGTAGACTTGGGCACTGGTGGCCCCGTCCTGGCAACAGATGTTGGCGGGGAGGGGGCCACTTCTTCTCAGCCCAGCACGGGTGAGTCACCTATTTTTCCTTACTCTTCTTCTTATTCTTTTTTGAATCTTTATCTTGGCCCTGCCTCATTTTCTCTTTTGACATCCAGACCCCCCCCCCCGACGTACCAGGAGGACACCGGCACCATCATCACAGAGGTCGTCGCGGGCGCCGTGGCTGAGGCCGACAAGGTCGCTGCCGAGGAGGCCGCCGAGACCGCGGCCGAGGATGCCTCCAAGGGGCTTGCCGGAGAGACCGGCGAGGCTACTGCCGAGGAGGCCGGCAAGGGCGCTGCCGAGGAAGCCGACAAGGGCACTGCCGGGGAGGCCGGCAAGGCCGCTGCCGGGGAGGAGGTGGTTGACGACCAACCCTCCTCGTCCACTGCCTCCGGCTCAGGCAAGTATTTGAAGGTGGGCGACAACTTGTTTGTCCACCTCCCAAGGACAGCGAGCACCAGGGTGCCGACCATGGGGGAGGTGTTTGATGAAGAGGTGCTCACCGCCGCCCGGCTCGAGGTTGTCAAGGAACCGAGCGCCGGTGGCGGTGGCACCTAGGAGGAGCAGCTTCTTTGGGCCATGGGTGCCAACTTCTGGAAGCTGCAGGCGCTCCATCGCTCCCACCTGGACAAGGCGAAGTCCAGGGGGGTAGTGGCGGGCAAGGCGGAAGAGGACCTCAGGAAGCGTGTCACCGAGGTGCAGGCCTGGTTCCGCCATGCCCATGAGGAGCTGAAGGATGCCCAAAGCCAGCTGACGGAGCGCGAGCTGGAGCTTCTCCTGAAGTAGGCCGACATCGAGAATGCCTAGGAGGCAGCGAGGGAAGAGGCCTCCAAGGCCGAGGCCACCCGGTCCCAGCGCGAGGCCGAGCTGGACTCTCAAGAGGAGGACCTCGTCGCCCGTGAGGCGATGCTTGCCGCCACACTCCATGGCAGGATGAGGAGGTCGAGAAGCTTGCTGCGGCGCGGACCCGGGGGCTGGAGCAGAAGCACAAGGAAGTGCTTGATGCACAAGCCCTGGCCCACGACGACAAGGTGAAGGAGCTGGAGGCGGAGCGGGACGGCCTAAAGGCCAGGGACGATCAGCTGGCGAAGGAGAAGGACACGGCCAACTGCGCCTTGACGGTGGCGTAGTACGACATCCTCGCCAAGGCCGAGCAGCTCTGCCGTGCCAACGACTCCATCAAGGACCTGAAGCTGAAGCTGGAGGGTCTTGAGAAGACGCTTTTGGAGGCCAAAGCCCAGGAGGAGGCCCTGACCAAGGGCCTGGAGACGAAGAAACAGATGCGGAAGGACGATGCCACCACTCACGAGGATTTTGTGAAGGGCGAGAACCTTTGGATCAGCTGCCTCGTCGACGTCGCCAACAGGACCACCGAGAAGCTGTCCGACATGGGGATGCCGGACGTGAGGTACACCGCGGAGCCGAACGTGAGCCCCAACGCCAGGTTGACCCTGTTCCTCGAGGGTGTTCTTGGAGCCCTAGAACGATTCAACTCCAACTGGGCGAGCTCCCTGGGCAGCGTGGCCCGGATACTTTGCTGGGGCGCCATGACCAAGGTCCTCACCAAGCTGGCATACTGGAACCCCAACCTTGACTTCAGCGCCGCGCTGGATAGCTTGCCGGAGGATGCATACCTCACGTTGCTCGAGGAGCATATCGAGCCCATCATCAGCCGCGTTGGTGGAATTCAGAGGGTAGAGGGCCAGCACCGGGATTAGGCACACCGTTTATTATCGTCGCTGCAGGTTCGTGACCAAGAAAATATTTATCCTTAGTTAGAACCGCAGCAACAATTGATGTAATGTAACTCTGCAGTGTTTTAAAACAATGCATGTTATTTCCCTGTTTAACCTCTCCTTGTATGTCCACCCTACGCCAATTGGGCAGGCTTGCCGGCGCGTAAACCCAAACCGCAGTGCTTTGAACGACAGATCCTCTAGCAGCCAGCGGGGTGTGCTTGCTGCCGTGCGAACCACCTTGCCGTTCTTAGTGCGGCCGCTCGAACTGTCGAGCGGACTCGAGACAGAGCGAGAGCGTTGCCAATAGCGGAAGGCCACCCTACTGTTCTCGATGCAGCCGCTCGGTCTGTTGAGCGGACTCGAAACAGACCAAGGGCATCGCCAATAATGGAAGGGCCCCACTGCGTGCAGGTTTCTCATACAAAGGAAAGATCTCTGAGGAGGATAACCTTATATAAAAAGGGATTACTTAGAGTTTTTGCATGACTTAGCTTTCTCGTCGTCGCGTGAACACTTGCCGCATCCGCTGATGGTGCTACTCGCTCGGTCGCCTTCTTCCTTGGAATCCATGGCGATAGAGAACTGCTGGGCTGACGGCCGAACCAGATTCTCACTACTGCGGGGCCCCCTACCTGGCGCGCCAAAGATGTCGGTGGAAACGACACCTATGGGATCACAGGAATCCCTACTACGATTGCGGGGCATGGGGTCATGAGAAGAGCGGGATCCACAGTCAGCACAAGCACACAGGTCATTTACCCAGGTTCGGGCCGCGAGGATGCGTAATACCCTAGTCCTGCTTTGGAGTGTATATCCGTGTTCTTGGAGTTCTTGAGCTAGCTATGATGAGTGCAACTTGTCCCAGGGACTGAATCCTTCTCCTGGATGCCTTGGCCCTCCTTTTATAGTCAAGGGGATCACCACAGTGGCACACATGAGGTGGCATCGGTGTACAGTGGCTAAGCTTATCGCTTAGCCATTACGGGACAAGACACATTTAATGCTCCCCTTAGGTGTCCCGCTCACTTTACCGCCGCCTCACCCTGCTTCGACACGCGCCCGGGCCAGTGAGGCGGTCAGCGCCATGTAGGCTGGCAGGCTGCTGAGGTGGCGCGGTGGTAGGGCCTTCACGAAGATTTGCATGCCACCACGTCGGCACGCGCTGAGTTAGCCTGGAAGCCTCACGTCGACACGCAGGTGCCTGCCTACCTGGTGGGCTAGCAGCTGCGCGGGAGCGGTGGTGGAAACTTGGCGGGCGTGGGCCTGGCTGTGGCCCCACGGATGTCCTCGACAAGGGCCTTGCCGGAGCCCCAGCAAGGGTCTTGTCGTGGCGTCATGGTCGTCCCCGGCAAGAATCTTGCCGGAGGTCTTGTGGGTTTCTTCGACAAGGATCTCGCCGAGGTTCATCGTCTTCTAATCCTCATCTGACTTGGAGTGTTTATGATCTTCACAAAGATCTGCATGCCATCATGGAGGCGCCTCCTGAGCCTTGGTCCCAATGTGGTTGTTGGAAACCTTGGGCTCGAGGGTGGCGTGCTCCGTTGGGGTTGGGCAAGCTATCCCGGCAAGGTCCTTGTCGGGGCCGTGGAGGCCGCCCCGGCAAGGGTCTTGCCAGGGGAACCCACCTCACCCTCTTGCTCTTCGTGTCTCTGTCTTGTGGTTGTTTTGACCGTCTCGTGGCCTCGATTCCTCCCTCTGGCTTGTGAAGCGTGGCTGTGGGCGCGGCTCTGACTGCCCGTGCACAAGTAAGGGGTACAAAGCAGTGTCCCTACTTTAGTACACCGACAAATATGCAAAGAATAAAGGTGACTCATCATAAGTGATTGATGCAGGATACAAAAGAGAGGTAGTTTCATGTAAGAACAAGGTTAACACATAGATGTAGTGTGTACCAAAAATAGGAAGGCATGTCATATTCATAGGTATAATGTGTAAACTAAGCAGGTGCATTTACCCTAATTAGAAGCATTACAAGCTAGACACCGTATGCAACATGCAACCACATATCACACTGCAAAGTTAGAGCAAGCACCTGTGATGGTGGTGTAGGGGAGGTGCGGTCTTCAAGTATAGAGCTACGTTCAATATCTTCATTTAGGCTTGTTGTTTCTTGATAATCATGTGGAGAGGATGAAATTGCATTCTTTATAAGAGTAGCGCGTCTCATATTAACCCACGGGTGTGACTGTCTCATCATAAGCGATAGATGCAGGATACACAAGAACAATAGTTTGATGTAAGAACATGGTGTGATAGGCAGATGTACTATGTACCAAAAATAGGAAGGCGTGTCATATTCACATGTATAATGTGTAAGCTAAAGAGATGCAATTTAACAAATTAGGAGCAATACAAGCTAGGCAGCATATGCAACATGCAACCAAATATCACACTGCCATATTGTCGAAGTAATGGGCCACGGGTAGCCTCACTCGAGTCCCTGAACCTATCGAAACTTCGGGCCGGCTTTGCCCTGCGACACCCCAAACTGAAGCTCCGCCTTCCGGAGGCCGGCTGGCTTAACGGACGGCCACCGGAGGACAGCTAACCACCAGCAGACGGCACCAAGAGTGGTCGGCTCTAGTTAGCTGGCCTCCAGAGAGGGTGGCGTCGTGCAGGCGGCCACCTGGCGCCCTGAGAGTCTGCGCCTCCATCAAGAGGACGAGACAGGGTGCGGCTACAGTGTAGTCCCTCATCCCCGAATCTTGGGCTTGGCGTGGCCACAGTGCCCCATAGAGGCGGAGATCTCTGCACAACGCGACACTGTTGCCACTCTTCTCTGAACGTCACCCCAAACAGGCGGACCCCTGTTCCCCACGACAACCTGTCGGTACGGCCTGCGGGCTGCGGGCCCTATCAGATAGTGATAACCGGGAAGATGGCGGATGCCGGACCAATCGGACTTGGGGGAGGCCAGCCTCCAGCAGGCAGCCGTCCCCTCCCTTGAAGTTAGTGCGCCATTAACCTGATAAGACAAGGTGTGGCTACAATGATCTCCCACTAGGCGGCGGGACTGTAGCCACACTCAGCTGACCAAGCCCGCGTCATTAGAAGCACGACTACAGTGATCAGCCACCAACCAGACCCGCCAGCGGCGGGAGCGTCCTGTCGGCTCCGTACCGGACCAGTCGGCGGGCCCCAGTAGTCGGCGGAGAAGCCGGAGGCCAGAGACACTGACTGCCGGGACCAGCACCCGGCCAGATTACCGTTGTACCCCTGGGGGTATGCCTATATAACCCCCCAGGGCACCCATGGAAAGGGTTCCCACCCCATTAGAACTAGCCACTACCCTAGAGCAGGAAGAGAGCAAGCCTTGCCTTCTTTTGCCTCTAGCACATAGCTCAAGGAGCACCATTGTATCACTTGTGCCTTAGCGATCATGCGGAGACCCCGCAGAGCAGGACTAGGGGTGTTATCTCCTAGGAGAGCCCCGAACCTTGGTAAAGTGCGCCGGCGTACGTGTCTATGCCTTATCCCACTTCCAGGCACCGGCGATGTTCTACTCGCTCCCACCATGATAAGCCATCCATTGGCATATGTCGCACCCAACCCCCGACATTTGGCGCCCACCATGGGGCGAGGTGCACCGTCTCCCGGAGACCTGCTCTGGACGGGAACCTTGTTCCTTCCTAGCGAGCGAAGCCAGCCCAGCACGCCCAATAGCGTCAGCCTCGACGTGCTGCACGATGCGAAGATTGCATGCGCGGCAAGCTGCCTCGCCGACCTTGTTGGCGAGATCCACCTCACCGACGAGCCGGCCTCCGACGTGGGCACCGGCTTCCCCGAGAGCCGCCTCGTCAGCCTCCTCGACCAGCTCCACGTCACCAGCAAGCCTGCTGTGGACCTGGAATCTATTGGCTCCACCGACCCGATGATCGTCGACTCCGACACGGCGTTGCTTGACGCGTTCCCCACCAACGTGGTGGTCTACGATGAGCCGCCTCCTCGCGAGCACAATAGTGGGAGCACCGTCACGGAGGTGCTTGTCATTAACAGTGGCGAGCGCTCGGACGGAGGCGCTCGAGACCCACTCAATGCGGCGCTGCGAGACCTGTCGGCGCCCATCCTAGGAGGCGCAGATGCTGAGATGCTGGAGGCACACCACGTCCAGCTCCTCGAGAGCGCTGGCCGACTGGCCAGCATGCGACGCCTCTTGGAAGCCTATCGGCGCGAGATGGACCGAGCCGTTGGTAGCACGCCGACTCCTGAGGGGCCTAGCCGCATCGGCTCGATCCGGCAGCGTGGCGCAACCATCGCCATCATGTTCGGGGCAGAACGCACCGTCTACGCCACGCCTGCAGAGAACATCCAGGCAAGCGATACCAGCCAGCATCGCCTTGCAGCGCCTCCTCAAGCCGTCTGTCAAGCCATCACCAGAGTCCGACTCTATCTTCGTGCCAGCCCCTCCCAAAGCAGTCGGATTCGACTTGAGGACCCCAGAAGCCGGCGCGGGGACTTAGGCAGGCGGCTCGGGGACTGCAGCCGTCGCACCCGGTCCGGGGACTTCAGAACCCGGCCCGGGGACTGCAGCAGCCGGCCCGGGGACTTCTTCAAGGCAGTAGGCGGTAGTCGACTCAAACCCGCCGCCTCCCGGCCCAACCGCCCTCATACAAGTTGCAGTCATAGCAGTCGATGAGATAACAGCACCCTCATGGGCTCAACCCATCCTCAACTTCCTGGTGAACAAGGTGCTGCCGGCTGATGAGATCCTAGCCTGACAAGTGCAACGGCGGGCAGCAGCATACACCATAGTCAACAGAGAACTGGTTTGGCGCAGTGTCGCTGGTGTATACCAGCACTGCGTGGAGCCGGACCAGGGTCAAGCAATCTTCAAAGATATTCTCCAAGGCGAATGTGGTCACCACGGGGCTTCAAGATCACTTGTTGCCAAAGCTTTCCGCCATGGTTTCTTCTGGCCGACTGCCCTAGAAGACGCCAAAGAGTTGGTCCAGAAGTGTAAAGGGTGTTAGAAGTTCCGCTCCAAGCCACACTTACCGGCTTCTGCACTCAAGACAATCCCCATTGCGTGACCCTTTGCTGTTTGGGGGCTGGACATGGTGGGGCCATTCAAGACGGCCCATGGTGGCATGACTCACCTGCTTGTCGCTGTGGACAAGTTCACCAAGTGGATAGAAGCAAAGCCAATCAAGAAGCTGAATGGGCCGACTGCCATGACTTTCATCACCGACATCACCACTCAGTACGGCATACCACATAGCATCATCACCGACAATGGCACAAACTTTGCCACAGGAGCCTTGGCTCGTTTCTACGCGACGCAGGGCATCCGGCTGGAATTAGCGTCCGTTGCCCATCTGCAGTCAAACGGCCAAGTTGTCACATCCCTAGTGCTGATAATGCCAAGTGCTAGCATCTGGTGTTGCATCATGTTTAAATTCAAAGAATTTGAACTAAGGAAATTAGAAAGCCTCAAAACTTTCTAAAAGAAGGGCAAGAATCCTTTAAATTGCATTCAGTGATTCCAAAATTCCCTAAAAATCATTCTGGTAATTTTGGCAAGAGATATATATCAAACCAAAATTCTGGAACATTTTTATGGAATATTTTGGGTCATTAAATTTAAATCATATTGTATTTGGATTTGAAGTTATATTCATAATATATAACGATTATAGTTTCAAAAGCCTGTGATATTTTATGTATATGTGGAGAAGTCCATTATGTGACATAAAAGTATCCAGGGGAGTTTTGGCACTGTTTTCAATTTGTTTAAATTTCAATTCAGTGGCAAAAGAATTATTAATAAAGAAAACAAAACAGGAATATAAAACAGAGCAGAAGAACTTACCTGGCAGCCCACTTACCCCGGCCCAGCTCCTATGCTGGCCCACCTGCGGCCCAGCCCACCGCCACCCTCCTCTATCATCTTCCTCCCCCTCGCCCCGAAGCAGCTGCGTGCTAGACGCACGCGCGTTGACACCGGCCACCTCCTGCTTCGCGCTGGAGGCCGCTCCTTCGTCCTAATCCGGGCCTGGAGACGCCGTGGCCCCTCTCTCCTCTCCCTCACTCGCGGCTCTCCCTCCCCCTCCTCTGTTTCTCCTACGCGCAGTCGTCGGGCGCAGCCGTCGCCGCCGACGAGCACCACCGAGGCCACAGGCACTGCCTCGCCCCGCCGATGCTCTCAGAGGCTCCGTCGCAACCTCTTCTTCCCCCCTCGCCGAGCTACATGAGCCAGGATGGCCCCAAGATGACGCATGTGGCCTTCTTCCCCGACCACGGCCGCCGGATGCTACCGTCCGATTCGCCATCTCCGTCGCCTCCCCGAGCACGCCGACCTGCTCCTTGACCTCACAGTGAGCCCCTGCTCTGAACCCCTCTCTCCCCGCCGTCGTTCTCCTCCTCTAGCCGCCTTTTCCACCAAAGCAGCGAGCTCCTCGCCACCGGCGATGGTGCACACGAGGCCATGGGCACTGCAGCCCGTATCTGAGCACACCAATGTGCTCAGCGCGCCTCCACGAACCTGCAGCCACCAGTAGCTCCGCCTCTCGTGTCCTCTAGCACCGTACTCGACTGCTCCCAAACTCCGGCCGTCGCACAAGTCGCCGCCGCCGCCAACTCCGGCCATCCCAGCTGCTGCCTCTACCACCACTAGATGCGCGAGAGCGCCAGCAAGCCATAGGAGCAAACCCCGCCTCAAACCGTGGGCTGTAGCAAAATCCCGACTCCCTCCGCCGCGGATTTGGTCGCCGGCGGCTAAACGCCGGTGAGCTGACGTGGCACCATTAGCCTAGGTGCTAATCATGTTTAGTTAGTGCCCTGTGTCAATGACATGGGGCTCCCCGAGATTAATTAAGTTAGTCTAATTATCCTGTTCAGATTAGTGCTAATCTTGCGGACCCCATGTGTCAGCTTTGACTTTGGCCCAGTCAGCGTTGATTAGTCCCACCTATCATCCACCCAAGCCAGCCCTGAGTCACTGACCAGTGGACCCCACTAGTCAGGTTTGACCTGTAGTAGCGCCTGTTGACCCGCTGACGTCACCCCGATGTCATGCTGACGTAGTTAACCTTTTTCTGGATTTATTCTTTTTAGAATTCCAAAAAATGTTATAAACTTCCAAAATTCACATAAATTCAACCGTAACTCAGAATGAAATAATTTACATATGAAAAACGATCAGAAAAATGCAAAGAATCTGTTTATGGCATTTTCATGAATGTTGGAGCAACCTAAGGCTACTGTATATGGCAATTTGAATTAATGGCATTTGAAATGTCATATATGGAGTTTGAATTTGGATCTTAGATTCAAACCAACTCCATTTAACCTGCTGCTAGTTGCACTAGCTCAAACCACAGAATATTGCCATGTCATGATCATGCATCATATTGTGCATTGCATTGATTGTGCTTCTTCTTTGTTTGTTGGTGCTTGTCCCCTCTCAGTAGACACGTACCAACGATGTGATCGATGACACTGATGAAGAACTATACTATCTTCAGAAGTGCCAGGCAAGCAAAACCCCCTTGTTCATTCCGATACAATCCCACTCTCTCACTCCTGCTCTCTTTTACTGCATTAGGACAACAACAATTCAACTGTTGCATGCTGCGGTAGTTGAACCCCTTTCCTCTGCATGACCTGTCATTGCCACAGTAAATAGATGAAACCCACTAGCATGAGTAGGAGTTGTTTGAGCCCTGATGTGCCTACTCATTCATGCTTGTTTGTCATGCCTGCTACTGCTTAGAGTTGAGTCAGGTCTGATTCATCGGGGATGAATTGGAGGTGTGTGAACATGTCCTACTGTGTGTGAGCTAAGTGTGTGAACACGATTTGGTAAAGGTAACGGTGAGAGGCCTTGTAGGAGTACATGGTGGGTTTCTCATTGAAACCGTCCTCAGGAACTGAGTTCTATGTTTGTGATCCATGAATAGCTACTACCACACATTGGGTTCCGGTAACTCGACCCCTCTCGGCTTATTAATCAACTTGATCTCTGTCCAGGAGTTGCAACTAGTTTATGGTGTTTGTAGGTAGTGTTAGTAGTCTACCAAGTGGCACCCGGTACAGGTGGGCTTTGGACAGACTGGGCACAGTGGCCCGGTGTACCAAGTGGCACCCGGATGGTGGGCTTGGGAACCCTGCACACATCGTTTGGGGCCGTGAGCGTCACCCCGGCCGTATCTCCTTGCGGATGGAACCCGAATAGGCGATAAACCTGGACAAGAGACTTGTGTGGTTAGTCAGGTCATGGCCGACACCCTCGCCAAGCTTCCGCTTGAAGGTTACCGAGATACATGACGTGTACATGGCGGTAAGTGGCGAGAGCATGCGTGAAGAAGTACACCCCTGTAGGGTTAATATGATCTATTCGAATAGCCGTGTCCGCGGTAAAGGACTTCTGGGTTGCCTGTACAGTTCATAGAGAAGTGAAAGTGGATACTCTAAAATACGCAAGATAAGCGTGAGTGCTATGGATGGCGTTCTCGTAGGGAGACGGGAGCGGATCCATAGTGGTGTATTGATATGGTGAATATGTGGACTCATGTGCGCCACCTCAAAAGAGTTACTTGCAGTTGTAGTTCAGGATAGCCACCGAGTCAAAGCTGGCTTGCTGTAGTTAAACCCCACCATCCCCTTTGTTGATAATGATGCATATGTAGTTAGTTCTGATGTAAGTCTTACCGGGTACATTTGTACTCACGTTTGCCTATTTTTTGTTTTTGCAGAGAGACTTCAGTCTCGCTAGTAGTTGCATGTGGACTTCGACGTTTAGCTCGTTACCTCAGCTACGATCTTGTGCCCTCGACAGGATCTGGTAGATAGTTAGGCTTCTCAACCTTTTTCATTTGTAGATGTTTGTACTCAGACATGTTAAGCTTCCGCATGTGCTTTGACTTGTGTGCTCTGAATGTTGGGTCATGAGACCCATGCTTGTAATATCTTGCTCCTCGGAGCCTATTGATTAAATACTTGAGTTGTAGAGTCATGTTGTGATGCCATGTTGTATTTGCACATATCGAGCATACTATGTGTATGTTATTGAAATGCTTGGTATGTGTGGGATGTGACTATCTAGTTGTTTATCCTTGGTAGCCTCTCTTACCGGGAAATGTCTCCTAGTGCTTCCACTGAGCCTTGGTAGCTTGCTACTGCTCCGGAACACTTAGGCTGGCCGGCATGTGTCCTTCTTCGTTCCTGTGTCTGTCCCTTCGGGGAAATGTCACGCGTTGTCTACCGGAGTCCTGTTAGCCTGCTACATCCCGGTTTACCGGAGTCCTGCTAGCCCAGTTGCTACAGCCCGCATTCACTCGCTGTTGACCGACACGTTCGTTGCTGGGTCATGTATGCATGTCCCTGTAAGTTAGTGCCACTTTGGGTTCACGACTAGCCATGTCAGCCCGGGCTCCTTGTCATATTGATGCTAGCGACACTATCATATACGTGTGCCAAAAGGCGCAAACGGTCCCGGGCCTTGTAAGGCGACACCTGTGGGAATACCGTGCATGAGGCCGCAAAGTGATATGAGGTGTTACATGCTAGATCGATGCGCCATTGAGTCGGGGTCCTGACAGCTTTGGTATCAGAGCTTGACTGCCTGTAGGATTACCAAGCCGAACTGGTCGAAGTTGAGTCTAGAGATTCTTTAGTTATATAAGGGAATTGATTGTGGGATGGAACGTAAGGCTCTTTTTACTCCTTATACCTTATGGCCTTCTGATCTGAGTCATCCTATCTTTCCTACGGGGTTAAGGAACTAGGCTTTCTCTTCTTTCTATCAGGATCATGTTTTACTCATCCGTAGACCTATAGGATTGATGGTTCTAAGTTTGAGTTCAGTTCCTACTATCTTCTGTATGTTCATAGTTGATCTCAGAACCTTGATATTCCAATGATCGAGTGGTCATGCCACCATCTTTGTAGCATGTCTCAAATCTTTTCGAGCATTTACAGCCATTATGCTGTCCGAGTCATCCCAGGTCTCTAAACAGTCCGAAGCATTTGCAAATCCCTTCTTCCCGTTCCCGATGTCCTCTCTGGCCAGGTTAACCACACTATACGGTGAGTTGAGGTACTCTATTGCCTCGACGTATATGTTGGAGCTATTGTTATGACCCTAGATGTCTAGAGTATCACCTAGTAATCTAGCCATGTTATGTGTCCCAGTGTGATGATCCTGGCCATCATTCTCGAAAGCATCCCGTGGTGCCATTTAGTTAGTAAACATTCTATTCATGGGATCTCGAACCCAAGAATAACTCCACCTACTTCATGTTGATAGTGTTTGCTAGTCCCTTTAGGAGACTAGTAACCTTTGCGATAGTCCTCAAGGTCCGTGGTATATTGTTCTTTCAAAAACCATGAACTGATTATGGCACAAGTTCCTCGCTGAGCCAAAAGATCGCAACCAGAGTGCTCTTGATGAGTCCTCCATTCATAGTTGTGAATCTGCCAGTCCTTCCTTTCTGCATGGGTTATCCGGAAGAAATGTTGAGTTTTGCTCGACATACTAATCGATGCACCCACAACTCAGAAAGATATATGTTCTTTGAGTTGTTCCCCCTTTAGTTGTATTCTGACCCCCGTCTACCATGTTTATCGATGCACCCACAACTCAGAAACATAGTCAGGAGTAGTCGTGCATTCATGTTTATCGATGCCTATTATTCCTGTGTTCCGTCAAGCCATTCTATTCCAGAATGACTAGGAGAAACAAACTATAGTAGCTCATCCATTTCCAGGATTGGATCAAAGTAGTTGTATTCCGTAGATCAAATGCAATCCAACTTTTGGTCTGTTCCACCTTAAAGTATTACCCTCTTTATGTCAAGAAAGTCATAGGAATTGCACACCATCTTAAGAATTCTTGGTGCAGTGATACTTCTTGCCATCATCGTTCTCTTCGGTCTCCGTGTTGTTGCAACCGGAATGCTGACAGGTGAATTATGATGTGTGAAATCAATACTCCTAGCAACCTTGTTGCTTGGTAGTTAAAGGACAATAATTTCATTCTTAGCGTGTTGGTTCTTGAATCATCATTCTAAGACTGATCGTGCTACCTAGTCCTTATTTCCGGTGCACCCTTTGATCAATGAGTTAGGATTGTGCCAATCCCTCGCTCTTTTGATCATATCGTCTTGCCCTGAAAAGCAAGATTGTTCTCGAGCTTGGTGACATATCGGTGGTTCATGATTTTCCAAATATCTTCTCGGAAGCATCACCAGGTCGTCACCTGACCGCTATGTTGAGTTCGTGAGCAAGTTGGTTATTTGTAACCACCCCTTCTCCAAGAATCTGTGTTGGATACCCCTGAGCTAGTTGGTCAAGCTAAATAACAACTTGGAGAGTTGGAAGATAAAAGCTTGTCTAACCTAGTTCATTTCCAAAGGGATATCTTGTGTTTGTATGTGTGTTGAAGAAAGATGGTATTTTCATCTACTGGCCCTCGTGATCAGTTTATGGACCTATCATCTTAACCAATCTTTGATTTGAGTATGGGCTATCGTCAAATTAAAGCAGAACCAACGATGTTCTTAATGTTGTCTTACTCGCGGTTGATCCCTCGAGCATACACCATTATATCCTTTGGTCTGACCAATACTATCACTTGTTCACATAATTATGGAACTCCATCTTCATGGAAACCTGCATGAATTGTTGTTGAGCCCATCAACAACATTTTTATCTTCTCCATGATTTTGTTGAGCATTAAGCTAGTGTTGGAAACTTCTGAAAGCATTTCTTCATGCTAGCCCATGAAGCATATGTTCGGATGTAAGAAGTGACTTCCTCCAGTTCATGTGCATTTGATGCAAGTTGCCGTCGTGAATTCGAGAAAGTCAATGTTGCTTCCTTAGGAATCATCCCAAATTGGTCATGCATACGTGCGAAGCATTCTGTGGTTTGGACACTTGCAACCTCCATTCTATATGTATCCTTAGCACACCAAGCCACTGACTGATTTGTTCAAGGAGAAGGAGTTCCTTCATAAGAGCTAATCCGGACTTATGTAAGGACCTCGATATCCTTGATGATGGTTCTCCAACCTGAACTCGGTAGTGTTTCATTATAAGACTACTACGTGGCCATGATTGTCTGGGACATCGTGTTCACATGTTTGTAGCAGAACCAACTTATGTTTTGGAGCTTACTACCGTAGATCATTCCCCGAGAATTTCCCAACGCCGTCTCGTTGATTTGTGTTGCAAACTTCCATTGTTATTTCTAGACTCGATGAGTCTAGAATATCCTGACACCAACGAGATCTGAATCTTAGGCAGATATGATGGTTGGAGCATTTTCCAAGAACTATAATATTGGTCTCTTGATAACCGGTAAAGTGGATGTCGTGGCCAACACGCCCAGCCGGAAGACCTATTATTGTAGTATCTCTATTGAAGAAAGTTGGCCACCCCCCATGAGGATTTCGTAGGATTTACCTCCTTAGTTAATCCTTATGGATTCTTATGTTCCCGAAGTCCGACCTTTTACTTGATGTTCTAGATATCAAACCATATCTATGAATGGGTTGCACTAGAACATTAAGGAGAACATTAGAAGCGGAGTGCTAAATGTCTCTCGGTTGATCATCCAGATTTTGTTCCCTTGGCCCCGCTAAGGTGAAATCTAGGAAGGTTATCTTCCTTTGCATATGCATCGTCCATCGTTGTTCATCATGGTAGTATGTCGTGTTGCCGGGATCCTTGACACGAATATTGGTAAAACCTTGATGAATATGGAAATGCTCAAGTTCTTGAGAGCACGCGCAAGCGCAAGGTGTTATCATCGGCTCTAACTGGGATTGCTCCCAGTTTTCCTTGGTTATGCTATAACCTTTCAAACAGTGGACTCACCCTCTACTGTTGGGTTTCTCTCCAGTTACCAGAATCATTCCCAGTATTTGCATTTTGTTCCCAGCTTGCACCGCCAATGCGCCATTCTCCTATGGGCCCCATCCAACTCCAATGATAAGCAAAATCATCCCTTGTGTTGTCTTCAACAAGGTAACCCACATCATCCATTCTAGTCTGGGTATGCCATTCTAACGAACTTTTTCAAACGATCGCTCGGGAATTGCTCTAGGCTGGTTTAGAGAGTCTCAATGATCTCTATTTCAAAGGTAATTCTTTTTGCCACTTAGGGTAATAATCTACGAATCGCCCTCCTCTAAGATGTCTCGTTATGGAATCATGACAGTTCAAATCCTCGCTACATTGACAACCGTTCACCACCCTCTTAAGTGTGGAATTGTTGTCTACCTAGTGAACCTCTGTCACATGTTCCAGTCCATTCCTCTAGATGTGTGCTTCGCGTCTCAGCTCGAGAGATGTTGGTATGACTCACCCCGTGAGTTGATTCTAATTTGTATGACCTTTGAGAAGACCGATTCTTCTGGAGTTGTCCCTTTCCTCTCGTTGTCATGTGAGATGGAGTTCTCAGAGCAAGACGTCAATACAAAGATGATGATCGAATCAACGTTCTTATGAAGTGCACCTGGATCGTGAAGATTATACTAGTTTGCGTTCCCCCTTCATCTTACCCTATGCTTGAATCTCGGGACGAGATTCTTGTTTAGTGGGGGTGAGTTGTCACATCCCTAGTACTGATAATGCCAAGTGCTAGCATCTGGTGTTGCATCATGTTTAAATTCAAGGAATTTGAACTGAGGAAATTAGAAAGCCTCAAAACTTTCTAAAAGAAGGGCAAGAATCCTTTAAATTGCATCCAGTGAGTCCAAAATTCCCTAAAAATCATTCTGGTAATTTTGGCAAGAGATATATATCAAACCAAAATTCTGGAACATTTTTATGGAATATTTTGGGCCATTGAATTTAAATCATATTGTATTTGGATTTGAAGTTATATTCATAATATATAATGATTATAGTTTCAAAAGCCTGTGATATTTTATGTATATGTGGAGAAGTCCATTATGTGACATAAAAATATCCAGGGGAGTTTTGGCACTGTTTTCAATTTGTTTAAATTTGAATTCTGTGGCAAAATAATTATTAACAAAGAAAACAAAACAGAAATATAAAACAGAGCAGAAGAACTTACCTGGCAGCCCACTTACCCCGGCCCAGCTCTTGTGCTGGCCCACCTGCGGCCCAGCCCACCACCAGCCTCCTTTGTCGTCTTCCTCCCCCTCGCCCCGAAGCAGCTGCGTGCTGGATGCATGCGCGTCGACGCCGTCCACCTCTTGCTTCGCGCTCGAGGCCGCTCCTTCGTCCTAATCCGTGCTTGGAGACACCCCATGGCCCCTCTCTCCTCTCCCTTACTCGCTGCTTCCCCTCCCCCTCCTCTGTTTCTCCTATGTGTAGTCGCCGGGCGCAGCCGTCATCGCCGACGAGCACCGCCGAGGCCACAGCCACTGCCTCGCCCTGCCGATGCTCTCGGAGGCTCCACCGCATCCTCTTCTTCCCCCCTCGCCGAGCTACACGAGCCATGACGGCCCCAAGATGACGCCTGTGGCCTTCTTCCCCGACCACGGCCGCCGGATGCTGCCATCCGATTCGCCATCTCCGCCGCCTCCCCGAGCACGCTGACCTGCTCCTCGACCTCCCAGTGAGCCCCTGCTCCGAACCCCTCTCTCCCCGCCATCGTTCTCCTCCTCCAACCGCCTTTTCCACCAAAGCCGTGAGCTCCTCGCCGCCGGCGATGGTGCAGACGAGGCCATGGGCACTGCAGCCCGTATCTGAGCAAACCAGTGTGCTCAGCGCGCCTCCACGAACCTGCAGCCACCAGCAGCTCCGCCTCCCGTGCCCTCTAGCACCATACTCAACTGCTCCTGAACTTCGGTCGCTGCGCAAGTCGCCGCCGCCGCCAACTCCGGCCATACCAGCTACTGCCTCTACCACCACTACATGCGCGAGAGCGCCAGCAAGCCATAGGAGCAAACCCCGCCTCAAACCGTGGGCTATAGCGAAATCTCGACTCCCTCCGCCACGCATTTGGTCGCCGGCGGCTAAACGCCGGTGAGCTGACGTGGCACCATTAGCCTAGGTGGTAATCATGTTTAGTTAGTGCCCTGTGTCAATGACATGTGGGTCCCCAAGATTAATTAACTTAGTCTAATTATCCTGTTCAGATTAGTGCTAATCTTACGGACCCCACGTGTCAGCTTTGACTTTGGCCCAGTCAGCGTTGACCGGTCCCACCTGTCATCCACCCAAGACAGCCCTGAGTCACTGACCAGTGGACGCCACTGGTCAGGTTTGACCTGTAGCAGCGCCTGTTGACCCGCTGACGTCACCCCGACGTCATGCTGATGTAGTTAACCTTTTTCTGGATTTATTCTTTTCAGAAAATTCCAAAAAATGTTATAAACTTCCAAAATTCACATAAATTCAACCGTAACTCAGAATGAAATAATTTATATATGAAAAATGATCAGAAAAATCCAAAAAATCCGTTTATTGCATATTCATGCATGTTTGAGCAACCTAAAGCTAATGTATATTGCAACTTGAATCAATGGCATTTGAAATGTCATATATGGAGTTTGAATTTGAATCTTAGATTCAAACCAACTCCATTTAACCTGCTACTAGTTGAATTAGCTCAAACCATAGCATATTGCCATGTCATGATCATGCATCATATTGTGCATTGCATTGATTGTGTTTCTTCTTTGTTTGTCGGTGCTTGTCCCCTCTCAGTAGACGTGTACCGACGATGTGATCGATGACACCGATGAAGAACTATACTATCTTCAGAAGTGCCAGGCAAGCAAAACCCGCTTGTTCATTCTGATACAATCCCACTCTCTCGCTTCTGCTCTTTTTTACTGCATTAGGACAACAACGATTCAACTGTTGCATGCTGCGGTAGTTGAGCCCCTTTCCTCTGCATGACCTGTCATTGCCACAGTAAATAGATGAAACCCACTAGCATGAGTAGGAGTTGTTTGAGCCCTGATGTGCCTACTCATTTATGCTTGTTTGTCATGCCTGCTACTGCTTTGAGTTGAGTCAGGTCTGATTCATCGGGGATGAATTGGAGGTGTGTGAACATGTCCTACTGTGTGTGAGCTAAGTGTGTGAACACGATTTGGTAAAGGTAGCGGTGAGAGGCCTTGTAGGAGTACATGGTGGGTTATCTCATTGAAACCGTCCTCAGGAACTGAGTTCTATGTTTGTGATCCATGAACAGCTACTACCACACATTGGGTTCCGGTAACTCGGCCCCTCTCGGCTTATTAATCAACTTGATCTCTGTCTAGGAGTTGCAACTAGTTTCTGGTGTTTGTAGGTAGTGTTAGTAGTCTACCAAGTGTCACCCGGTACAGGTGGGCTTGGGACAGACTAGGCACAGCGGCCCTGTAACACCCACGATGCGGCTATATCTCCCACGTGTCGAAGCACGACTTAGAGGCATAACCGCATGGTGGTTTTGTCGCAAGAAGGGTCATCTTCACACAATCCCATGTAATGATCAAGAATGGGATAAAGAGAGTTGGCTTACAATCGCCACTTCACACAATACATAATTAAGATCATACATCATTCAAAATACACTCATAGACTGGTTACGGTCAAAACCAAATGAAAAGAAGACAACCCCAAATGCTAGATCCCTGATCGTCCCGACTGGGCTCCTCTACTAATCATCTGGAAACGATACATAGTAACGACCAAGGGCCTCATCAAACTCCCACTTCAGCTTAGTTGCGCCATCTGCGCTGGTATCCTCGGCACCTGCATCTGTTTTGGTAGAATCTGTGAGTCACGAGGACTCAGCAGTCTCACACCCGCGAGATCAAGACTATTTAAGCTCATAGGTAGGAAAAGGGGTAATATGGTGGATCTGCAGCAAGCACTAAGCATATATGGTGGCTAACATACGCAAGTGAGAGCGAGAAGAGAAGCAACGCATCGGTCGAGAAGCTAGAAGTGATCAAGAAGTGATCCTGAGACTACTTACGTCATCCATAACACAAACCGTGTTCACTTCCCGGGCTCCGCCGAGAAGAGACCATCACGGCTACACACACGGTTGATGCATTTTAATGAAGTCAAGTGTCAAGTTATCTACAACCGGACATTAACAAATTCCCATCTGCCTCATAACCGTGGGCACGACTTTCGAAAGACAATATACCCTGCAGGGGTGTCCCAACTTAGCCCATCACAAGCTCTCACGGTCAACGAAGGATATACCTTCTCCCGGGAAGACCCGATCAGCCTCGAAATCCCGGTTCGCAAGACATTTCGACAATGGTAAAACAAGACCAGCAAGACCACCTGCTGTGCCGACAAATCCCGATAGGAGCTGCACATATCTCGTTCTCAGGGCACACCGGATAAGCTAAGCATACAGGTACCGACGTAATCCAAGTTGCCAAGGAATGGTCCCGCACGGTGCTCTAGTTTGGACCAACACTCGGAGGAGCACTGCCCCGGGGGGGGGGTAAATAAAGATGACCCTTGGGCTCGCAAAAACCCAAGGGAAAAAGGCTTAGGTGGCAAATGGTAAAACCAAGGTTAGGCCTTGCTGGAGGAGTTTTATTCAAAGCGAACTATCAAGGGGGTCCCATAAATCACCCAACCGTGTAAGGAACGCAAAATCAAGGAACATAACACCGGTATGACGGAAACTAGGGCGGCAAGAGTGGAACAAGTCACCAGGCATAAGGCCGAGCCTTCCACCCTTTACTAAGTATATAAGGTGCATTAATTAAACAAGAGATATTGTGATATCCCAAAATATCCATGTTCCGACCAGGAACAAACTTCATCTTCACCTGCAACTAGCAACGCTATAAGAGGGGCTGAGAAAAAAGCGGTGACATAGCCAAACAATGGTTTGCTAGGACAGGATGGTTAGAGGTTTGACATGGCAATAGGGAGGCTTGATAAACAGTGGCAGGTAGAGCTAACATAGCGATAGAGTGAGTACTAGCAAAGCAAAGATAGAAGTGATATCGAAGGTATGGTCATCTTGCCTGCAAGGTTCTCAAAGTTGTCGAAGGCTTGATCCTGGTTAGCGTACTCATCAGGTTCCTCGTGCATGTACTCGTCTCCCGGCTCTACACAAAGCAAGAACACAAGCAAAGGAACCACAATAAATCACGGTGCAATGCACAAACAACATGATGCAATACATGTCATGATATGCGAGATGGGATATGCAATGCATATGCGTGCTTCGGGAGGAAAAAGATGAACAAGGCATCAACTTGGCAAACCAAGTATGCCGCTGGAAAGATGAGATGATTTCGGTTGAAATCGATATGAAGATCACCGGAAACAGATGCACGGTTTGCAAATGGCAAGCAAAACAAGAATGGCACGAAGCTGCGATTAACAGCACGATGCTACTTAGCATGCAACAAGAAACTATGCTACAGCACCCCAACATAAAACAAAGCATATGGAAGTGATCTACAGGAGATGCTTAACAAAAGAGGAACACTGAGCTATGGCTAAATCACATCATAGCAGGTTCAAACAAGCATGGTGAAAGTGCAAAAAAATATCAGGTTGGACATGGCATAAACAGCATCACGAAGCAACGTTCAGAGCAAGTTATCAACATGCTACAGAAACTTATGATAGCAAAACAAGACATGGCATGGATCTACTCAAAGCATAGATCAAAAGGCCCTTAGTGACCATGAGCCAAAAAGGATCAGAAAATATGATGGCACTCATGTGAACATAGCAAGTTTCGTTAACAGATTCAGCAAACAAAGCATGTCATTGACAGAATTACGAAGGCACCTTCGCGAGCTCGATGCACTCACTACAGAGCATTTCATGATAAACTAAGCATACATCCATCAAGAAGACATGACATAGAAGCTATACATGGCAAGAACAACATCATAGCATACGCGGATCAACTACAACAACCTTGGCAAAATTGAATATGTAAACAATCTGCCAGGAAATATTTTGAAGCAAAAGTAGAGCACGAAAATGACATGCTAGGCTACTCCATAATTGCAGCCAGGGGCATGGATGGATAGAGCATAACCATATGTTCAAAACACCCTTACTGAAGTATCTCAAAATATGCATGGATCTCTCTGTAGCATCAAGTTTAAATGGCATCAAAATAACAGCAGAACAGGGACTAAAATCAGCAATATCACGGAGCCTAGTTTGCATGCTTGTGCTAGTCACCACATTGATCACAAAAATACATGGTAAGAACCTCTGTAAAGATGGCATGGCATAGATTAAAACACATGTAGGGCTCAAGTACATAGGATGCACACATCAATCATGGCAAAAATGACAAAAGTGCATGTTCTGATAAGAATCTGAAACTAACATTATGAAGCACTCTCCCAACAGCATTTCGGGCATCAAGATGAGCTCAAATGAAAATGATGCAATGCGATGAAATGATGTACTCGTCAAGGCGAACAATTCGGTATGCTACACGTCCAAAACGAAGCCACGGGTGCAAAGTTGTGGTGTGACGAACATGCAACAAAATTTCTAACAGCAAAGGACTTGGGGGATTTTGGGGAAAAGAAAATCAACCTAGTCTCAGATCTGATCTGGCTCAGGGCGCGCAGATCGAGGCAGGTGGCGGCTCGCCGGAAACGACGACGGTTGACGGCGGGGAAGGTGCGGGGCAGGGCGCCGGAGGCGGCCGACGCCGGACAGGAGTCCGGGCGGCGGAGGGCGGACGCGTCCGGCGCGGTCCGGACGTGTCCGGCGGCGCGAGGAGAGCGGGGCTAGGGTTTGATCTGCGAAACATTCGGGGATGGGCACATATATGTAGGTAGAGGGAGCTAGGAGTGTCCAAATGAGGTGTAGTTTTCGCCCACACGATCGTGATCCAACGACGGAGAGCATGGAAGTGAATTAGATGGGTTATTGGCTGTTTTGGAGGGGTGTTGGGCTGCAACTCAAAAGAGGCCTTTGCGGTTATGCGGATAACCATTGGAGTATCAAACGAGCTCCAAATGACCCGAAACTTGACAGGTGGTCTACTGGTGCTTTACGAGGGCCACTTGGCAAGGCTCGGTCCATTCCGAAAACGTTCAACACCCGCACACAAAAAGAGACAAGAGGGGTGCACCGGTGCATGTGGGAGTGTCGGATTGTGAAACAGACAACGGGGAAAATGCTCGGATGCATGAGACGAATACATATGCAAATGAGATGCACATGATGACATGATATGATATGCATGACATTAATAAAATGCAAAACAAAAGACAAAACCCAACCACGGAGGGAATATCATAACATATAGCCGAAAATGCCAAGAGTTGGAGTTACACAGATGGAAAGTTACATCCGGGGTGTTACAGGCCCAGTGTACCAAGTGGCACCCAAATGGTGGGCTTGGTCTCCGCCTGCTCCCTCTGAGCCGTCTTGAGAGCCTCCGCCTGCTCCGCGAGCTGAGTGACCAGCCGGTCATGCTCCTCGTCCAGCTTGCTACACTCCGCCTCCTTGCGACGCAGGGCGGTGTTGGCTTCGCCCAGCTGCTGCTGCTAGGCGGCGTTGGCCTCTATAAAAAGGGAAGAAGAAAGAATGTCAGTCAAACAACAAATAAGGGATGCAGTTGCTCGGGAGATCCGGCCCGACTGCTCAGCAGTCGGCCCAAATCTCGGGGACTACAGCCCGCGGGTACGCTAGTGTGCCCTCGCAGAGAAAAATTTACCAGCAAAAATAAAGTCACTGGAAAGATTCGGCCTGACTGCTCTACAGTCGGCCCGAACCTCGGGGACTACAGCCCGCGGATGCGCCAGCGCGCCCCCGCGAAGAAAGGAAGTCAAAACTTACTCCGGCTCTCGGACAAGTTGGCGGTTTGCTTCTCCAGCTCTTGGACCCCGGAGTTGAAGGTGGCCGCGTGAAGATTGTGGTAGTCCTGCAAGAGGGATATCAGATAAAGTTAGCATTTGACACCTGCAAGTTAAAGTTCCGGACCGCCTGCTCAGTAGCCGGCCCGAAACTTGGGGACTACACCCAGTGGGTGCGCTGGCGCCCCCCCCCCCCCATGAAGGAAGCAAGAAGATCAAAATAAAGGGAAGTAAGAAACTTACGCGGATGGCTGCCCGCGAATCCAGGAATGCCTCGTTGCATCGCTTGAGGGCTTCGGCTTCGGCCCGGAGCTTGGCCTGGACGTCGAGGGCCGCCTGGTTCAGGACGCCCGTCCCGCCCCCGCGTACCCAGCCAGCGGGCATGGCGCTGGTCGCCTCGGTGTCGGGGACCGACAAGCTCACGGCACCGGCCTCCAGCGGCCGTGGTGCCGAGGCCGCCTTCGCAAGACGGAGCAGTCGGCTGCTTGTCCTGCATTCCGTCGGTTGGCGGCGGCGGCATGATGACGTCCGACATGGCCACGTCGCCGCCCTCCCTCTCCATGACCGGCTGCTCGCCGCCGCCCTCCCAATCGTCGCCACAAACTCCGGTGGAGTTAGCGTGGTGTTCAGAGGAGTCACGAGCAGCGGCTCCTGGCGACGTGTGGCCTCTGCAAGCCGCTCCTTCTCCGTGGCGTCGGCCTCTGCCTGCGCCAGCTTCCTCACCGCAGATGCTGCGGCCTTGTCCGCCTCCGCCTTCGCCAGGCGGTCGGCCTCCTGTTCCTCATGCACCTCCCGCGCGTTCCGCTCCGGCTGGTGGTGGAGGTCTCCACCGACCTGATGACCGAGGCGACGACCAACTTCTCGAGGGTGAGCGGGCCCTGAGATAAGAAGGCAAGACAAAAAAGTTTTTTTGGCAAGATTGGAAAAGAGGTGGAAGCGTAGGAAGGGTACTTACGCTGACACCATGGGCGGCACCTTCGGTTGCCTCTGGAACTTGGCAACCTTTGTCGCGGCCTCTTTCCACCTAGTCGCCGTGGCCGGGTTCTTTGGCTTCTTCGGCATGCTTCCGAATAGGGCGGCGCCTTGCTTCCGCTTGCGCATGCTGCCTCGCGCGGGCGGCCCGGTAGAGGGGCCGGCGCCAGTGTTAGCAGTGCTCCAGGAGGGGCGTGGCTCGTCTTCATCGTCGTCATCATCGGGCCAGGTTTCCACGCCGCCGCCCTCCTCGGAGCCGCCTGCTCCGTCGCTGTCACCTGCTCCATCATCCTCCAAGGTGGCCGCCCCCAAGTCGGGGTCGTCCACATCGCTCACTGCCCGGTCCGGCAGGTAGTCTTCACCCGGCCCCACGATGGCGGCCGTCGGCGCTGAAAGTGCAACTATCCCTAGGTTGTTTTGGTAATTCCTAACAACATACAGCTCATTGGGCTAATGCTATTCCAAGATAAATATTTCTGGAAAGCTCAATGATTGGCATGGCATGGATGAGAAAAGTGGACCCGTCAAAATGCTAAGGACAAAAGGATTGGCTAAAGCTCCAAGCTCCAGACTCTACATTTTATATTTTAGTGATCCAAGATCACATTGAGCCTATAGGAAAAGCCAATACTATTAAGGAGGGATGAGGTGTTGCTTAATGAGGTTCTTGCTCAAAGTGCTTAGTGATATGCTCAAGAGCCCTCAACTACTTTCTCATATCCACATATGACCTAATCCAAAAGTCAAACTCGGCCCCGCCAATTCTTTCTATCCGGCGCCACCGAGTTCAGATGTCGTAGCCACTGCCACAAACCCTAGGCAAATCGGTCTCACCGATAGGGATCTCGGTCTCACCGAGATGGGATTGTAATCTCTCTGTTCCCCTTTCTAACGTTTTGGTCCCACCGAGATGAGCGATTGGTCCCACCGAGATGAGCGATTGGTCCCACCGAGATTGCAATGTAAACTCTCTATTTCCCTTTCATAATGTTTCAGTCCAACCAAGATGAGCGAATCGGTCACACCGAGTTTACCTGACCAACTCTCTGGTTAGCTTATTACCAAAATCGGTCTCACCGAGTTTGTGTAATCGGTCTCACCGAGATTATGTTATGCCCTAACCCTAACCATATCGGACCTACCGAGTTGCATGTCGGCCCCACCAAAAATCTCAACGGTCACTAGATTTGTTGAATTGGTCCGACCGAGTTTCTTAATTCGGTCCCACCGAGATTGGCAAGTTGTGTGTAATGGTTAGATTCTGTGTGGAGGCTATATATACCCCTCCACCTCCTCTTCACTCATGAAGAGAGCCATCAGAACAAACCTACACTTCCAACTTACATTTTCTGAGAGAGAACCTCCTACTCATGTGTTGAGACCAAGATATTCCATTCCTACCATATGAAGCTTTATCTCTAGCCTTCCCCAAGTTGCTTTCCACTCAAACCTTCTTTCCACCAAATCCAAATCCTGTGAGAGAGAGTTGAGTGTTGGGGAGACTATCATTTGAAGCACAAGAGCAAGGAGTTCATCATCAACACACAATTTGTTACTTCTTGGAGAGTGGTGTCTCCTAGATTGGCTAGGTGTCACTTGGGAGCCTCCGACAAGATTGTGGAGTTGAACCAAGGAGTTTGTACGGGCAAGGAGATAGCATACTTCGTGAAGATCTACCGCTAGTGAGGCAAGTCCTTTGTGGGCGACGGCCATGGTGGTATAGATAAGGTTGCTTCTTTGTGGATCCTTCTTGGGTGGAGCCCCCCATGGACTCGCGCAGCCGTTACCCTTCGTGGGTTGAAGTCTCCATCAACGTGGATGTACGATAGCACCACCTATCGGGACCACGACAAAAACATCTGTGTCTCCTATTGCGTTTGCACTCTCCAAACCCTTCCCTTTACATTCTTGCAAGTTGCATGCTTTACTTTCCGATGCTCATATACTCTTTGCATGATTTACTTTCCGATGCTCATATACTCTTTGCATGCTTGCTTGAATTGTGTTAAGATTGCTTGATTTGTCTATCTTTGTTAAAATCTGCCAAGAACCAAAATTAAGAAAAGGATAAGCCTTTATTTGGTCAAGTAGTCTAATCACGCCCTCTAGACATACTTTCGATCCTACAAGTGGTATCAGAGCTTTCGTCTCCATTTGCTTTGATTTCCATAGCTTTTGGTGGTCATAGCCTTGGTTTCACAACCTAGGAGAGTATGGCGTCTAGCGAGGGAAATTATCACCGTAGAGGTCCTTACTTTGATGGTACTAATTTTGCTAGTTGGAAGCATAAGATGAAAATGCAAATTCTTGGACATAACCCTGCCGTATGGGCTATTGTGTGTATTGGCTTGCAAGGTGAATTCTTTGATGGGAGAGAACCAAACCGTGAAGCTAGCACGGAAGAGTTGAAGATGCTGCAATACAATGCTCAAGCTTGTGATATCCTCTTCAACGGATTGTGCCCCGAAGAATTCAACAAAATCAGCCGTCTTGAGAATGCAAAGCAAATTTGGGACACTTTGATTGACATGCGTGAAGGTACCAACTCCGTCAAGGAATCCAAATTGGATATGCTTCAAAGTCAACTTGACAAGTTCAAGATGAAGGATGGTGAAGGCGTCGCTGAAATGTACTCTAGGCTTGCTCTCATCACAAATGAGATTGACGGCTTAGGAAGTGAAGAGTTGACCGAAAAATTCATCATCAAGAAGATCCTAAGAGCCTTGGATGGAAAATATGATACCATGTGCACATCGATCCAAATGATGCCCAATTACAAGAATCTCAAGCCAACGGAGGTCATTGGAAGAATTGTTGCTCATGAGATGTCACTCAAGGATAAGGAAGAGCTCCATAACAAGTCAAGTGGTGCTTACAAAGCCTCATGTGAAGCTCCCACATCATCAAGTGAGAAACAAGCCTTCAATGAAGAATTGAGCCTAATGGTGAAGAACTTCAACAAGTTCTACAAGAGTAGAAGCAAGGAAAGAAGTTTCAAGTCAAGGTCCTACAATGACAAAAGATCTTCTAGTCGAGAGCGTAATTGCTACAATTGTGGAAGACCCGGACACTATTCCAATGAGTGTACAACTCCCTACAAGAGAAGAGAAGAGTCACCTAAGCGAAGAAGTAGAAGAGAAGAATCACCACCAAGAGAGAGGAGGAGTAGAGATGATCGTTATGAACGAAGAACATCCCGGAGGAGCAAGGATTCGGAAAGGAATGACAAATCATCAAAGAGCTACACAAAACAAAGACATCAAGCTCATGTTGGTGAATGGGTATCTGGATCTGACTCCAAACATCACTCCAAGAGAAGCTATCACTCTGACTCAGAACATACTCAAGATGAAGGTGTTGCCGGTCTAGCACTTGTGTCAACCAACTCCTACGACATATTTGATTCACCAAATGAAGGACTTGTAAGATGCTTCATGGCTAAAGTACCTAAGGTATTACACCCCGAGTATGTTAACTTTAATAGTGATGAAGATGACTTGTTAGGTGATGATGATTTACTTGTTGACAACTATAGTGATGAATACTATGATGAAACGTCAATTAATCATGCTAATCAAAATAAAACGAATGACAATGATAAGGAGAAGATTGAGCTTCTAACTAAAGAACTAAACACTCTTAAGTTAGCTCATGAAACTATCTTAGGAGATCATTGAGAACTTTTAAGGACTCATGAGAAATTGCGTTTTGAAAAGCTCAACCTTGAGCAAGAACATGAGTTTTTAAAAGCTATCGATGATGATCTTTGCAACAAAAGTTCTTCTTACATTGCCAAGCGTTTACTCTTATCTACTTACATGCCTCAAGTCAAGTCTAGTAACAAGAACAATAAAGATTCTTCCTCTAGTAGTAACAACAATCATCATGTTAAATCCAATATTGTTGCTTCTAGTAGTTCTCTTGATTCCACTAATGATTCTCTTAGCCAAGTTACACTTGAGCAAGAAAACAGCTTATTGAAGGGAATTATAGAGAAAGGTGTTTACAAGAGCCTTGCCGAAAGTAAGCAATTCGAGGAAATTGTACGCAAGCAAGGAAGGCATCGGAAGAACCAAGGTGTTGGTTTTGAACGAAAGTTCAATGCCAATGAAGTTGAGTGGACAGAAGATCAATACCCCAAGACGGAGTTTGTTCCTCAATAAGAGAAGTATGATCCTACTTCTTTCAAAGGGACACAAGCTCAAGATGATCTTCCACCACAAGACCACAAGCATAAGGGCAAGGACAAGCTTCAAGAGGATATTGATGCATTTTAAGAAGCTCCTAAAACCTTGGTCAAGTGGGTTCCCAAGACTACGTCAAGTTCTACTTGATCAAGTACGACTACAACTCCAAGGATTCCCATCAATATGGTGTGGATCCCGAAGAAGAAGAACTAGAGAGTTCTTGAGGGTGACTCCGCAACATACTTCACTCTTATCATTTTGGCGAGGACAAGTGCAATCAACTTCCACATCTTGCACTAGTTCATGGAGTCACAAACCCTCTTGTTGGTAAGACAAGGGACAAGGTAACCTAATGCTTTCATGGACATCATCTTGTGTGTGCATCACTCTATTTCTATGGATATCCTTGTTTGTTCCTTGTGGGACTAACCCGTGTAGGTATTGAAAGTGCAACTCACTCCAAAGGATTGCTCCAAAAGTTCTACATCAACATACAACATCCACATCTTCAACACCTACATGAAGTCATCATCGACAAAAGCCAAGGTTAGTTCATCCCTCCTAGGGGGGATCTCACATCTAGGGGGAGCTTTACTCTAAGAATTGAGATAAAGCAACTCTAATGATGTGAACACATCAATGCATTATGTAAAAGTGGCAACTCCACTTGAGCTTAAACGATGAGTATGACCTATGATCAAATGTTCTCATTTGACTCCTAAGTCAATATACTCATATATAGATGACCCAGTCATCGCCAATTGCCTGATAGATGCTAGAATTGGTAGTGCATGCTTTGTCACATATTTCATCTGCCAGTTTATTGTGTGAGCATGTCGTTTGCATATTCTACTCATTCGAGGACATCCACTTGTAGTTTTGCTTGTTTGGCTTATTTTATTTGTGCCAAGTGGATGGACATGAATGCCTAAGAACCCTCTCTAGCTAGCTATGCTATTCTTGTCTCCAACTCTATTCATGCTACATCACAAAGGTTGATAAAGTCAGATTCAATACACTCTGTGTGAGGAGCACTCGGAGTCCCCGATTCGTCATATACTTAAACTTCCAAAACTTCTTTGTGCATTTCGGTCTGACCGATTCATCCTTTTCGGTCATACCAAGATCACTAAGTCGATCTAGGTTTTCAATCTTGGTGCAACCGATTTGAACTTTTCGGTCACAACGAGTTGCAACAACTGCTTGCAGTTATGCCCCTCGGTGCCACCGAGTCGTTCCACTCGGTCACACCGACAGGGTCAGGCTATTTATACCCCCGAGCCAAAATTTGAAAATTTCTCCGAATCACTTCGCCCGCGCTCAGCCTGCTCTGCCTCCCTGGGTCTCCGGATCGTCCTCTTCGTCGCCAGCCGCCTCCCGTCGCTGGTCTCTGCCGCCATCAACCAAAATCGTCTCCGTCGTTGCCGCCGTAGCAAGTCCACCGCCGAACTTAGGGTATGGACTTGATCCTTGTGCTATCTCATTCTGATTCCTAGCACATTGCCTTGCCATGTATCTTGCCACAGTTGAGATCGTCCTATCCAGCGAAATAGATTAATTTTGATTAAGAATTTAGGGTTAGGTTTCCACCGAAATCATCTTGGACCGACCAATTTGTAGAAATCGGTTCCTCCGATTTGGCTTAGGCCATTGCACATGTGATTCTCGGTCTGACCGAGAATTGCAAATCGGTGTGACCGAGTTCAGGACTTTGTGAAACCCTAGCAGTCTTGGTGCCACCAAACTGTGACTCGGTCTGACTGAGTTCACTAGTTTAGGTTCCAAAAGCTGCTTCGGTCTCACCGAGTTTACAAATCGGTAGATCCGAAATGCTTTCTGTGGAAAACTAAAACTAAGTTTTTAATTCATTCTTTTGCAAAAACCTCTGTGCTTTGTGATGTTCATCCCCTCTATCTCATCTATATCTATTCACAGGGTCTCTTGTTAGTGATTGCAATATGTCAGATCAGAGTGACAGCCAGAACAGAGATGAAGAGCAAGTTCACTTGAGTGAGGGCACTAGTCCCTCTAGCAGCTATGATGGTAGCAGGAGCACTCCCAGCAACTTTCCTAAGGCAGCCACCAGGGCCAGAAAGAAGAGAACCTCAGATTCTGAGGATGAAGACTATGTGGCTGTTGAGGATGAGGCCACCTCCAAAAAGAAGGTGCTGAAGAAGGAATATGGCACAACTGCTGCCACTAAGCCTGGTATGAAGACCAAAGCACCTGCAAGAAGAATTCCCATGTCTAAAGCCAGAGCCTCTACTCAAGTACCTTTGGTATCTGAACCCAAAGAGGCTGCTGCAGAAGGGAAGAAAAGGAAGGAAAGGGTCAAGAAGACCATGGCCAGGGTTGTTGGAAAGCCTTCCATGATGGAAGAAGAAGAGGAAGAGGTTGCTGCACCAGCACCTAAAGCTCAAAAGCTTATGGGAGATGCAATCAGATTAGGGACTGCTCCATCTAAGCCCAAAGCTGCTCCCAAGCCCAAGACTGCACCCAAGAGGAACACTAGGAGCATACCAGCTGCAGAGAAGAACAAGGCCCCAGTGCCTGAAGTTGCTGAAGAAGAAGAAGATGATGAGTCACATGTCTTGAGAAAGTTGAAGGCCAAAATTCCAGATCACAATGATGCTCACCCAGCAGCTGAGGATATGAAGCTCAGGAAGGATGCAGGACTCAGACAATGGAGATTGACAGATCCCTATGCTGTCAGGAGAAGGACGGCTGTGGACTACAGGTTCCATACAAAGGAACAACAGGACTTCTATGAGATAGTGTTGCTTGATAAGAAGCCAATTGTCTGTTATATGAGATGGGTGGACTGGAAGTACTTCAGGGAAAATGAAGAACACCATGCTGGAGTCTTTGACAGCTTCAAGTCTTGTGGGGTAGATAACTTTGTTGGGCAAAAGCTCACAAAGTGGAATGATGAGCTTATTATGCAGTTCTACTCCACAGCTCACTTCTACCCAGATGGAAGGATTGTCTGGATGTCTAAAGGTACTAGGTACCAATCAACAGTTGAAGAGTGGGCAGAGTTGATCAATGCTCCTAAGGAAAATGAAGATGACTTGGATGTCTATGCCAAGAAGAAGAAGGATCACAACTCCATGGCACATATGTACAGAGAGATCCCAGATGCTGCTATTGAGACTCACAAGTTTGGATCAGTACATTACCTTCTATCAGGTTTGCCAACAATCAACTGGATCATCAGGCACACTCTATTGCCAAAGTCAGGTGATCACAAGATGATCAGAGGCCATGCAATTAATTTTCTTCCCATATTTGATGTGCCTCAGAAGTTCAAGGTCATGAGCTTAATTGTTGATACTATCAAGAGAACTGCTGCTGACCAGAAGAGAAGTTGTGGGTATGCCCCACAGATTCAGGAGCTCATCAACTCCAAGATGGGCACATGCACATATCTCTTGGACAAGGATCACATGCCTATCTACCAAGACTTTGAGGACAACACTGTAGTGATGGATGAAAATGAACCATCTTCTATGCAAGCACAAGGAAAGAAGGAGAAGGCAAGGACTGAAAAGGCTACAAAGATGCCAATTGCTGAAGAGGCATCTTAGTACTTCCTGAAGAGCAAGCAAGACCATCTTGGCTACTTGATTGCCTCCACTCTGAGGATTGAGAAGGGGTTGGCCACCCTGACACAAAACCAGGAGAGCTTGGAGAGGATCATGGAGCAGAAGTTCTATGACTTAGATGTGAAGGTCACTGAGATACAGTCAGTTGTTGAGCAACTTCAGGATGAAGTGCAGGAGAGGAAGGGTAAGACTACCACTGATGCATTTGCTAGAGTGCCCAGAAGTCAGAGATCAACTGCAGTGCCAGTGACAGACACCAGAGCAACTTCGTCAGCACCAGCAACAACTTTTGTGCCACCAGCTCCAGTAGCCACTCCACCAGCTCCATCATCCTCAACTGATGCCTTCATCCTTAGAGTCATTTCTACACCACCACATCAAGACCAAGCCTCAGAGTCGATTTAGCACTATGCATTTTTTATGAACTTTTTGGTAACTTGTTGCCAAAGGAGGAGAAAATTTATAGATCATAGGCTTCGAGAGAGAGTGTTGCTTTTGTTCTCTCTCGTTCTGGTGGTTGAACTTTATTTGTTTTCTTGTTTGAGATACATTATATGCATTTGTGTGATACTTGGATGATTGTGTGTTTGATCATATACAGTGTTAATGCTTGTTGGATGACATTATCCTTTTATCTCTATATGATCATTCACTTTGCTTGGTGATGAGTGCATGCATTTAATTATTATCATTTTGAGCGCTCCACCAAGATGTATGTGACATGGAAGAGTAACCCATGATCCTAATTCATTGTGCATTTGCAGTTCAAAGCAAATCTCAAACTATGCACAAATTTAGGGGGAGCTCTTGTTTTTCACATACCTCTCAAAGCGACAATGTTTTCAATCTTATTATCATTTATCGAAGCTTTGATCTATATGTTGTCATCAATTACCAAAAAGGGGGAGATTGAAAGTGCAACTATCCCTAGGTGGTTTTGATAATTCCTAACAAAATATAGCTCATTGAGCTAATGCTATTCTAAGATAAATATTTCAGGAAAGCTCAATGATTGGCATGGCATGGATGAGAAAAGTGGACCCCTCAAAATGCTAAGGACAAAAGGATTGGCTAAAGCTCCAAGCTCAAGACTCTACATTTTATATTTTAGTGATCCAAGATCACATTGAGTCTATAGGAAAAGCCAATACTATTAAGGAGGGATGAGGTGTTGCTTAATGGGGTTCTTGCTCAAAGTGCTTAGTGATATGCTCAAGAGCCCTCAACTACTTTCTCACATCCACATATGACCTAAACCAAAAGTCAAACTCGGCCCCACCGATTCTTTCTATCCGGCGCCACCGAGTTCAGATGTCATAGCCACTGTGATAAACCCTAGGCAAATCGGTCTCACCGATAGGGATCTTGGTCTCACCGAGATGGGACTATAATCTCTCTGTTCCCCTTTGTAACGTTTCGGTCCCACCGAGATGAGCGATCGGTTCCATCGAGATTGCAATGTTAACTCTCTATTTCCCTTTCGTAATGTTTCGGTCCAACCGAGATGAGCGAATCGGTCACACCGAGTTTACCTAACCAACTCTCTGGTTAGCTTATTACCAAAATCGGTCTCACCGAGTTTGTGTAATCGGTCTCACCAAGATTATGTTATGCCCGAACCCTAACCAAATCGGTCCTACCGAGTTGCATGTCGGTCCCACCGAAAATCCTAACGGTCACTAGATTTGCTGAATCGGTCCGACTGAGTTTCTTAATTCGGTCCCACCGAGATTGGCAAGTTGTGTGTAATGGTTAGATTTTGTGTGGAGGCTATATATACCCCTCCACCTCCTCTTCATTCGTGGAGAGAGCCATCAGAACAAACCTACACTTCCAACTTACATTTTCTGAGAGAGAACCACCTACTCATGTGTTGAGACCAAGATATTCCATTCCTACCATATGAATCTTTATCTCTAGCCTTCCCCAAGTTGCTTTCCACTCAAACCTTCTTTCCACCAAATCCAAATCCTGTGAGAGAGAGTTGAGTGTTGGGGAGACTATCATTTGAATAACAAGAGCAAGGAGTTCATCATCAACACACCATTTGTTACTTCTTGGAGAGTGGTGTCTCCTAGATTGTCTAGGTGTCACTTGGGAGCCTCCGACAAGATTGTGGAGTTGAACCAAGGAGTTTGTACGTGCAAGGAGATCGCCTACTTCGTTAAGATCTTCGCTAGTGAGGCAAGTCCTTCATGGGTGATGGCCATGGTGGGATAGACAAGGTTGCTTCTTCGTGGACCCTTCTTGGGTGGAGCCCTCCGTGGACTCGCGCAACCGTTACCCTTCGTGGGTTGAAGTCTCCATCAACATGGATGTACGACAGCACCACCTATCGGAACCACGACAAAAACATCCGTGCCTCCTATTGCGTTTGCACTCTCCAAACCCTTCCCTTTACATTCTTGCAAGTTGCATGCTTTACTTTCCGCTGCTCATATACTCTTTGCATGCTTGCTTGAATTGTGTTAAGATTGCTTGATTTGTCTATCTTTGTTAAAATCTACCAAGAACTAAAATTGGGAAAAGGATAAGCCTTTATTTGGTCAAGTAGTCTAATCACCCCCCCTCTAGACATACTTTCGATCCTACAGCCGCAAACATATAAATCTGCGCTCCAAAAAAGGAGTTGCATCACACCAGGAAGAAGATTAAAAGTCAAGAACTAAAAGAAGAAGTTGAGGGACTTATGGTAGGAGGCGGTTTGTCACGGGAATACGGCGGCTTCCCGTACCGCCAGGCTCCCTCCGAAACCTTGAGGTCAGAGATCTCATTCACCATCCTCGCCACCTTGGCAGTCGGCATCTCCTTCGTGCACATCCTGCTCGGGTCGCGGTGCCCGCTCATCCGACAGATCAGATGAGGGCGGCCCTGAAGCGGGAGGACCCGGCGCTTGATGAAGGCGATGAGGAGGTCGGAGGCCACGAGGCCCTCCGACTCCTGGAGCACCCGGAGTCGGCCGATGGTAGCTGCCGCGTCCACCGACACCGGCTTCGGCTTGTAGCCCCAGTTGGGCCGAAGCCCGACAGGGGGGCCAGCCTTGTAGGCCGGCAGGTTGATGAAGTCAACGGCCGGGTCGACATTCTCGATATAGAAATAAGACTGCTGCCACAGTTTCACTGACTGTGACAGCTTGATGACTGGGAAGGCATTCCTCTTCGCCGGTCGGCGCACGACAATGAATCCGCCGCACTCGGCTTCCATCTCCTTGGTGGAGGTGCCCAGCTTGCCGTAGAAGAACGCTCTGTTGGGGAACGTTGCAGAAAATTAAAAAAATTTCCTACGGTTTCACCAAGATCCATCTATGAGTTCATCTAGCAATGAGTCATGGGAGAGTGATTGCATCTACATACCCTTGTAGATCGCTAAGCAGAAGCGTTCAAGAGAACGGGGTTGAAGGAGTCGTACTCGTCGTGAACCAAATCAACGGAGATCCTAGTGCCAAACGGACGGCACCTCCGCGTTCAACACACATACAGCCCGGTGACGTCTCCCATGCCTTGATCCAGCAAGGAGAGAGGGAGAGGTTGAGGAAGACTCCATCCAGCAGCAGCACAACAGCGTGGTGGTGGTGGAGGAGCGTGGCAATCCTGCAGGGCTTCGCCAAGCACCTGCGGGAGAGGAGGAGGTGTCACGGGAGGGAGGGAGGCGCCAGGGCTTCAGGTGCGGCTGCCCTCCCTCCCCTCCACTATATATAGGGGCAAGGGAGAGGGGGAGGGCGCAGCCTTGCCCCTTCCTCCAAGGAAGGGGTGCGGCCAAGGGGGGGAGGAGTCCATCGTCCCCAAGGCACCTCGGAGGTGCCTTCCCCTTTTAGGACTCTCCCCTCCCCAAGTCTCCTTGGCGCATGGGCCTCTTGGGGCTGGTGCCCTTGGCCCATATAGGCCAAGGCGCACCCCCTACAGCCCATGTGGCCCCCCGGGGCAGGTGGACCCCCCCGGTGGACCCCCGGACCCCTTTCGGCACTCCCGGTACAATACCGATAAAGTGCGAAACTTTTCCGGCAACCAAAATAAGACTTCCCATATATAAATCTTTACATCCGGACCATTCCGGAACTCCTCGTGACGTCCGGGATCTCATCCGGGACTCCGAACAACATTCAGTAACCACATACAAACTTCCTTTATAACCCTAGTGTCATCGAACCTTAAGTGTGTAGACCCTACGGGTTCGGGAATCATGCAGACATGACCGAGACGTTCTCCGGTCAATAACCAACAGCGGGATCTGGATACCCATGTTGGCTCCCACATGTTCCACGATGATCTCATCGGATGAACCACGATGTCAAGGACTCAATCGATCCCGTATACAATTCCCTTTGTCTAGCGGTATTATACTTGCCCGAGATTCGATCGTTGGTATCCTGATACCTTGTTCAATCTCGTTACCGGCAAGTCTCTTTACTCGTTCCGTAACACATCATCCCGTGATCAACCCCTTGGTCACATTGTGCACATTACGATGATGTCCTACCGAGTGGGCCCAGAGATACCTCTCCGTTTACACGGAGTGACAAATCCCAGTCTCGATTCATGCCAACCCAACAGACACTTTCGGAGATACCTGTAGTGTACCTTTATAGCCACTCAGTTACGTTGTGACGTTTGGTACACCCAAAGCATTCCTACGGTATCCGGGAGTTGCACAATCTCATGGTCTAAGGAAATGATACTTGACATTAAAAAAAGCTTTAGCATATGAACTACGATCTTTGTGCTAGGCTTAGGATTGGGTCTTGTCCATCACATCATTCTCCTAATGATGTGATCCTGTTATCAACGACATCCAATGTCCATGGTCAGGAAACCGTAACCATCTATTGATCAACGAGCTAGTCAACTAGAGGCTTACTAGGGACATGGTGTTGTCTATGTATCCACACATGTATTCGAGTTTCCTATCAATACAATTATAGCATGGATAATAAACGATTATCATGAACAAGGAAATATAATAATAACTAATTTAATATTGCCTCTAGGGCATATTTCCAACAGTCTCCCACTTGCACTAGAGTCAATAATCTAGTTCACATCGCCATGTGATTAACACTCACAGGTCACATCGCCATGTGACCAACATCCAAAGAGTTTACTAGTGTCACTAAACTAGTTCACATCATCATGTGATTAAGACTCAATGAGTTCTGGGGTTTGATCATGTTTTGCTTGTGAGAGAGGTTTTAGTCAACGGATCTGCAACATTCAAATCCGTATGTACTTCGCAAATCTCTAGGTCATATTGTAAATGCTACTTCCACGCTCCACTTGGAGATTTTCCAAATGGTTGCTCCACTATACGTATCCGGTTTGCTACTCAGAGTCATTCGGATAGGTGTTAAAGCTTGCATCGTCGTAACCCTTTACGCCGAACTCTTTATCACCTCCATAATCGAGAAACAAATCCTTATTCCTCTAAGGATAATTTTGACCGCTATCTGGTGATCCATTCCTTGATCACCTTTGTACCCTCTTGCCAGACATGTGGCAAGGCACACATCAGGTGCGGTACTTAGCATAGCATACTATAGAGCCTACGTCTAAAGCATAGGGGACGACCTTCGTCCTTTCTCTCTTTTCTGCCATGGTCGAGCTTTAAGTCTTAACTTCGTACCTTATGACTCAGGCAAGAACTCCTTCTTTGACTGATCCATCTTGAACACTTTCAAGATCATGTCAAGGTACGTGCTCATTTGAAAGTATCATTAAGCGTTTTGATCTATCCTCATAGATCTTGATGCTCAATGTTCAAGTAGCTTAATCCAGGTTTTCTATTGAAAAACACCTTTCAAATAACCCTATATGCTTTCTAGAAATTCTACATCATTTCTGATCATCAATATGTCAACAACATATACTCATCAGAAATTCTATAGTGCTCCCACTCACTTCTTTGGAAATACAAGTTTCTCATAAACTTTGTATAAATCCAAAATCTTTGATCATCTCATCAAAGCGTACATTCCAACTCTGAGATGCTTACTCCAGTCCTTAGAAGGATCCCAGGAGCCAACATACCTTTTAGCATCCCTAGGATCGACAAAACTTTTCTGATTGTATCACATACAACCTTTCCTTACGAAAACTGGTAAGGAAACTCGTTTTGACATCCATCTGCCAGATTTCATAAATGCAGCTAATGCTAACATGATTCCGATAGACTTAAGCATCGCTATGAATGAGAAAATCTCATTGTAGTCAACTCCTTGAACTTGTGAAAAACTCTTTGCCACAAGTCGAGCTTCATAGACGGTGACATTACCATCCACGTCCGTCTTCTTATTAAAGATCCATTTATTTCAATGGCTTGCCGATCATCGGGCAAGTCCACCAAAGTCCATGCTTTGTTATGATACATGGATCCTATCTCGGATTTCATGGCTTCTAACCATTTGTCGGAATTTGGGCCCACCATCGCTTCTCCATAGCTCGTAGGTTCATTGTTGTCTAGCAACATGACCTTCAAGATAGGATTACTGTGCCACTCTGAAGTGGTACGCATCCTTGTCACCCTACGAGGTACGGTAGTGACTTGATCCAAAACTTCATGATCACTATCATAAGCTTCTACTTCAATTGGTGTAGGTGCCATAGGAACAACTTCCTATGCCCTGCTACACACTAGTTGAAGTGACGGTTCAATAACCTCATCAAGTCTCCACCATCCTCCCACTCAATTCTTTGAGACAAACTTTTCCTCGAGAAAGGACCTGATTCGAGAAACAATCCCTATTGCTTTCGGATCTGAATAAGGAGGTATACCCAACTGTTTTGGGTGTCCTATGAAGATGCATTTTATCCGCTTTGGGTTCGAGCTTATCAACCTGAAACTTTTTCACATAAGCGTCGCAGCCCCAAACTTTTTAAGAAACGACAACTTAGGTTTCTCCAAACGGTGTCGTCTCAACGGAATTACGTGGTACCCTATTAGTGAGTGCGGTTGTCTCTAATGTCTAACCCATGAACGATAGTGGTAATTCGATAAGAGACATCATGGTACGCACCATATCCAATAGGGTGCAACTATGATGTTCGGACATACCATCACACTATGGTGTTCCAGGCGGTATTAATTGTGAAACAATTTCCACAATGTCTTAATTGCGTGCCAAAGCTCGTAACTCAGATACTCATCTCTATGATCATATCATTGTCATTTTATCCTCTTGTCACGATGATCTTCAACTTCACTCTGAAATTACTTGAACCATTCAATAATTCAGACTTGTGTTTCATCAAGTAAATATACTCAACATCTACTCGAATCATCTGTGAAGTAAGAACATAACGATATTCACTGCATGCCTCAGCACTCATTGGACTGCACACATCAAAATGTGTTACTTCCAACAGGTTGCTATCTTGTTCCATCGTACTGGAAACGAGGCTTTTCAGTCATCTTGCCCATGTGGTATGATTTGCATATCTCAAGTGATTCAAAATCAAGTGTGTCTAAACGATCCATCTGCATGGAGTTTCTTCATGCGTATGCACCAATAGACAAGGTTGGCATGTCTCAAACTTTTCAAAAACGAGTGAGTCCAAAGATCCATCAACATGGAGCTTCTTCATGCGTTTTATACCAATGTGACTTACATGACAGTGCCATAGGTAAGTGGTACTATCGTTACTATCTTATATCTTTTGGCATGAAAATGTGTATCACTACGATCGAGATTCAATAAACCATTCCTTTAGGTGCAAGACCATTGAAGGTATTATTCAAATAAATAGAGTAACCATTATTCTCCTTAAATGAATAACCGTATTGCGATAGACATAATCCAATCATGTCTATGCTCAACGCAAACACCAAATGACAACTATTCAGGTTTAATACTAATCTTGATGGTAGAGGGAGCGTGGGATGTTTGGTCACATCAAACTTGGAAACACTTCCAACACATATCGTTAGCTCACCTTTAGCTAGTCTCCGTTTATTCCGTAGCTCTTTTATTTCGAGTTACTAACACTTAGCAACTGAACCGGTATCTAATACCCTGGTGCTACTAGGAGTACTAGTAAAGTACACATTAACATAATGTATATCCAATATACTTCTATCGACCTTGCCAGCCTTCTCATCTACCAAGTATCTAGGGTAATTCCGCTCTAGTGACTATTCCCCTTATCACAGAAGCACTTAGTCTCGGGTTTGGGTTCAACCTTGGGTTTCTTCACTGGAGCAGCAGCTGATTTGCCGTTTCATGAAGTATCCCTTCTTGCCCTTGCCCTTCTTGAAACTAGTGGTTTCACCAACCATCAACAATTGATGCTCCTTCTTGATTTCTACTTTCGCGGTGTCAAACATCGTGAATACCTCAAGGATCATCATATCTATCCCTGATATGTTATAGTTCATCATGAAGCTCTAGCAGCTTGGTGGCAATGACTTTGGAGAAACATCACTATCTCATCTGGAAGATCAACTCCCACTCGATTCAAGTGATTGTTGCACTCAGACAATCTGATCACAAGCTCAACGATTGAGCTTTTCTCCCTTAGTTTGCAGGCTAAGAAAATTGTCGGAGGTCTCATACCTCTTGACGTGGGCACAAGCCTGAAATCCCAATTTCAGCCCTCGAAACATCTCATATGTTCCGCGACGTTTCGAAAAACGTCTTTGGTGCCTCAACTCTAAACCGTTTAACTGAACTATCACGTAGTTATCAAAACGTGTATGTCCGATGTTCGCAACATCCACAGACGACGATTGGGGTTCAGCACACTAAGCGGTGCATTGAGGACATAAGCTTTCTACTGTCCGCATAATCGCTACTGTCTACTTTCAACTATATTTTCTCTAGGAACATATCTAAAACAGTAGAACTAAAGCGCGAGCTATGACATAGTTTGCAAAGATTTTTTTTTGACTATGTTCAGGATAATTAAGTTCATCTAATGAACTCCCACTCAGATAGACATCCCTCTAGTCATCTAAGTGATTACATGATCCGAGTCAACTAGGTCGTGTCCAATCATCACGTGAGACGGACTAGTCATCATTGGTGAACATCTTCATGTTGATCGTATCTACTATACGACTCATGCTCGACCTTTTGATCTCTTGTGTTCCGAGGCCATGTCTGTACATGCTAGGCTCGTCAAGTTAACCTAAGTGTTCTGCGTGTGTAAATCTGGCTTACACCCGTTGTATGTGAACGTAAGAATCTATCACACCCGATCATCACGTGGTGCTTCGAAACGACGAACTTCCGCAACGGTGCACAGTTAGGGGGAACACTTTCTTGAAATTTTAATGAGGGATCATCTTATTTACTACCGTCGTTCTAAGCAAATAAGATGCATAAACATGATAAACATCACATGCAATCAAATAGTGACATGATATGGCCAATATCATATTGCTCCTTTTGATCTCCATCTTCGGGGCTCCATGATCATCATCGTCACCGGCATGACACCATGATCTCCATCATCATGATCTCCATCATCATGATCTCCATCATCGTGTCTCCATGAAGTTGTCTCGTCAACTCATTACTTCTACTACTATGGCTACCGGTTAGCAATAAAGTAAAGTAATTACATGGCATTGTTCAATGACACGCAGGTCATACAATAAATTAAGACAACTCCTATGGCTCCTGCCGGTTGTCATACTCATCGACATGCAAGTCGTGATTCCTATTACAAGATCATGATCAATCTCATACATCACATATCATTCATCACATTCTTCTTGGCCATATCACATAACATAGCATACCCTGCAAAAACAAGTTAGACGTCCTCTAATTGTTGTTTGCATGTTTTATGTGGCTGCTATGGGTTTCTAGCAAGAACGTTTCTTACCTACGCAAAAACAACAACATGATATGTCAATTGCTATTTACCCTTCATAAGGACCCTTTTCATCGAATCCGTTCCGACTAAAGTGGGAGAGACTGGCACCCGCTAGCCACCTTATGCACCAAGTGCATGTCAGTCGGTGGAACCTGTCTCACGTAAGTGTACGTGTAAGGTCGGTCCGGGCCGCTTCATCCCACAATACCGTCGAAACAAGATTGGACTAGTAACGGTAAGCATATTGAACAAAATCAACGCCCACAACTACTTTGTGTTCTACTCGTGCAAATAATCTACGAAATAGACCTAGCTCTGATACCATTGTTGGGGAACGTTGCAGAAAATTAAAAAAAATTCCTATGGTTTCACCAAGATCCATCTATGAGTTCATCTAGCAACGAGTCATGGGAGAGTGATTGCATCTACATACCCTTGTAGATCGCTAAGCGGAAGCGTTCAAGAGAACGGGGTTGAAGGAGTCGTACTCGTCGTGATCCAAATCACCGGAGATCCTAGTGCCGAACGGACGGCACCTCCGCGTTCAACACACGTACAGCCCGGTGACGTCTCCCATGCCTTGATCCAGCAAGGAGAGAGGGAGAGGTTGAGGAAGACTCCATCCAGCAGCAGCACAACGGCGTGGTGGTGGTGGAGGAGCGTGGCAATCCTGCAGGGCTTCGCCAAGCACCTGTGGGAGAGGAGGAGGTGTCACGGGAGGGAGGGAGGCGCCAGGGCTTCAGGTGCGGCTGCCCTCCCTCCCCTCCACTATATATAGGGGCAAGGGAGAGGAGGAGGGCGCAGCCTTGCCCCTTCCTACAAGGAAGGGGTGCGGCCAAGGGGGGGAGGAGTCCATCCTCCCCAAGGCACCTCGGAGGTGCCTTCCCCTTTTAGGACTCTCCCCTCCCCAAGTCTCCTTGGCGCATGGGCCTCTTGGGGCTGGTGCCCTTGGCCCATATAGGCCAAGGCGCACCCCTACAACCCATGTGGCCCCCCGGGGCAGGTGGACCCCCCCCCCCCTCGATGGACCCCCGGACCCCTTTCGGCACTCCCGGTACAATACCGATAAAGTGCGAAACTTTTCCGGCGACCAAAATAAGACTTCCCATATATAAATCTTTACCTCCGGACCATTCCGGAACTCCACGTGACGTCCGGGATCTCATCCGGGACTCTGAACAACATTCGGTAACCACATACAAACTTCCTTTATAACCCTAGCGTCATCGAACCTTAAGTGTGTAGGCCCTACGGGTTCGGGAATCATGCAGACATGACCGAGACGTTCTCCGGTCAATAACCAACAGCAGGATCTGGATACCCATGTTGGCTCCCACATGTTCCACGATGATCTCATCGGATGAACCACGATGTCAAGGACTCAATCGATCCCGTATACAATTCCCTTTGTCTAGCGGTATTGTACTTGCCCGAGATTCGATTGTCGGTATCCTGATACCTTGTTCAATCTCGTTACCGGCAAGTCTCTTTACTCGTTCTGTAACACATCATCCCGTGATCAACCCCTTGGTCACATTGTGCACATTATGATGATGTCCTACCGAGTGGGCCCAGAGATACCTCTCCGTTTACATGGAGTGACAAATCCCAGTCTCGATTCGTGCCAACCCAATAGACACTTTCGGAGATACCTGTATTCTACCTTTATAGCCACTCAGTTATGTTGTGACGTTTGGTACACCCAAAGCATTCCTACGATATCCAGGAGTTGCACAATCTCATGGTCTAAGGAAATGATACTTGACATTAAAAAAATCTTTAGCATACGAACTACGATCTTTGTGCTAGGCTTAGGATTGGGTCTTGTCCATCACATCATTCTCCTAATGATGTGATCCCGTTATCAACGACATCCAATGTCCATGGTCAGGAAACCGTAACCATCTATTGATCAACGAGCTAGTCAACTAGAGGCTTACTAGGGACATGGTGTTGTCTATGTATCCACACATGTATCTGAGTTTCCTATCAATACAATTATAGCATGGATAATAAACGATTATCATGAACAAGGAAATATAATAATAAATAATTTAATATTGCCTCTAGGGCATATTTCCAACACGCTCCCCACAGCTCGAGTGTGGGGAGAATGCCGAGGTAGTCCTGCATGATCACTAGAATGCCGAGACTGTGACAGCTTGTTTTTTAGCTCGCGGGCGCCGCCTGTAGTCGGTGTTCGGGATGTCGCGCCATGCTCTCGGTGTGGGGGAGGACTCTCAGTCGATCAGCTGCTGGACATGTCTGGTCATGCAGTGAAGCTCGTCGCCCTCCAGCCCGTCCAGCTCGTCTACGGCCGCCTGGGCGGCACGCAGGTTCTCAAGTGGCGTGGCGTAGACTGGGCGGTCTGCACCCAGCATGCTGGCGATGGCCGTGCCACGCTTCTTGATGGCGCCAATCCTGCTGGGTCTTCCAGCAGGCAGCGTGCCAGAGGCGGCATGATCGACCTCGCGTTGGTAAGCTTCGGTGAGGCGTCTCATGGAGGCTATCTTCTTGCCGTTCTCGATGAGGGCAAGACGACGGGACTCTAGTGTGTCGGCATCGGCGTCGCCCGGGATGGGGGCAGACAGGTCATGCAGCGCCGTCTACAGGGTGTCATGGATGTTTTCGCCGGAGGCGGCGCCGTGACTGATGACCAGCACCTCAGTGACGATGCTGCCGTAGCTGTCGGCTCGAGGAAGAGGGTCGTCGATGACCACCACGTTGGTGGGGAAGGCGTCAAGCGATGCCGTGTCGGAGTCTACCAGCATTACGTCGGTGGAGCCGACCGACTCCAAGTCCACAGCAGGCTCGCTGGCGACGTTGAGCTGGTCGACGAGGCTGACGAGGCGGCTCTCGGGGCAATCTGTGCCTGCATCAGACGCAGGCTCGTCGGAGAGGCGGACCTCACCGGGAAGATCGGCGAGGCAGCTGGCTGCACAAGCGTCGTCGACGCCATGCAGCACGTCAGGGCAAGTGCCATCGGGCGTGCCGGGCTGGCTATGCTCGCTGGGGAGGAAGAGGGTTCCCGTCCAGAGCAGGTCTCCGGACGATGGTGCACCTGGCCCCATGGTGGGTGCCAAATGTCGGGTGGTATATGCGACATATGCCAATGGGTGGCTTATCATTGTGGGAGCCAGTAAGACATCGCCGGTGCCTGGAAGCGGGATAAGCGAAGACATGCACGCCCGCGAATCTTACCCAGGTTCGGGGCTCTCCTAGGAAATAACACCCCTACTCCTGCTCTGTGGGGTCTCCGCATGATTACTAGATCAAAACAAGTTGCTACAAGAGGCTCCTTGAGCTGTTTAGCTAGAGGAAGAAGAAGGGCAAGGCTAGCTCCCCTCTTCCCTCTATTGGTGTCTAAAAATTTAAGAGATCAACCCTTTGCATGGGTGCCCTGGGGGGTTTATATAGGCCTACCCCAGGGGTACAATGGTAATCCGGCTGGTTGTGGGTCTAGGCCGTCAGTGTCCGTGGTCGCCGACTTCTCCGCCGGCTGCTGGGGCCCGCCAACTGGTGGGTCCCGCCGGCTGCCGGCCTCTTGGCCGATAGGCTGGGCCCACCGCCTGGGGGTCTTGTCGGCTGCTGGTTACTGTTGCCTTACTCTCGGTGACGATGGCTTTGTCAGGGTAAGCATGGCTACAGTGCCGTCGCCTGGCGGGCTTTCATTGTAGCCTTACCCCGTCTTATCTGCTTATAGGTGCACAAAATTCCAGGGTGGGGGGAGCCGACTGTTGGGAGCCGGCCTCCCCCCAGGCCGACTGGCCAAGCTTGGCCGCCTTCTGGTATTTCGCTGGCAGACCTGCCGCCTGCGGGCCGTACTGACTGTCTGACGTGGGTAATGTCATGGTTGACATGGAAATAGTGCCGCACTGGACGGGGAGTGGCCGCCCCGTATGGCGCACTGTGGCCACGCTTGCTCAAGGATTCGGGGGTGGCAGGCTTCACTGTAGCCACGCCCGGTCTTATCGCCATTATGTGGGTGCAAACTTTGAGGGTGCGAGCCGGGCCGCCTGCTAGGAGGCGGCCCTCTGGTGGCCGACTACTAGGAGTCGACCCTCGTCAAGAGGGCTTGCAGAGCCTTGCCGCCTTCCTGCAGCAGGCCGGTGGGACAGCCGGCCAGGAGAAGGCGGCCCTGCGTCTTGGATATTTGAGGGCTCAGTCGGCCCGATATTTGTTTGAAGAATGAGGGTGTCGGGGATATACCCCGCGGTATGACCCGGCCGGAGTTATAACCCGGCTGGGACTTGGTAAACCGGCTGACCGTTAAGACAGGTGGTTGAGACAGACGGTAAATCGGCAGATGATAAACCTGCTGACAGTTAAGATAGGTGGTTGAGACAGACGGTAAACCGGCAGATGATAAACCGGCAGGTGTTAAGACAGATGATAACCCGACAGGAGTTAAGTCAGATGATAACCCGGCAGGTGTTAAGTCAATCATAAACCGACAGACTCATCATAAACCGGCAGACTCATCATAAACCGGCACTAGTCATAACCCGGCAGACAGTGATAACTCGGTTGCCAGGGGTTATGAAGCCCGAGATGTTATGAAGCCCAAGACGTTAAGAAGCCCCCGAAGAGAAGTCAAAATAGTTTAAGTCTTAATCCGAGTTGGACTCTACATGAAACTCGCCCCTCCAACATATATAAGGAGGGGCAGGGAACCCCAAGGGGGGGGGGATAATCTTAAGGGTTAGACATAACTGGGAGATCCGGTTTACGGTGACTCCCTCGTGATGATAATGAAACCTAGCCACAAACAGCATGTATGGTTGTTACCGGATGATGTTTCCCGGGGCACAAAGCTGTCTAAATCTTTGTCTTGTGTTGCGTTTTCTCGATTCTGCTCAACCCCTCTCAAGCTACCACATAGATGCGTTGGCCTCACGACTAAGTCCTCACACTAGGACATCTATCGTGTCAAATCCACGATAGTTGGCGCCCACCATGGGGCCTGCGCACGATGGTGTTGAGTTCTTGGAGGGAACTTTTCTAAGATTGGAGAAGTTCGCAATTTTTTGAAGATGAAGAAGAGTCATCGACAAAGGAGTTATATTGTTTCAATATCAAGCAGTCAGAGCGAAAAAATACAAGATTTGTCCAAAGTTAAAAGTAGTGAGGTTTACAGTTTGTTCATTCCTATCGTCCGGCGGTTCATCTAATTACTTTGATCCGCCGAGATTGGTTGGAGTTTTTCCTCTGAAATCAGCATACTACCAGTCCACAAAGCTTGTAGGAATTTGCAGAATCAGCGGCCGGGTCCAATTACTATATGGCAAACGTCAGTCCGATCCGCCGTATTTGTGTTGCTATTGTTCACATGCGATTTCCAGTCCCGAGGGTATCAACTGGTTGCTGCTGCTACTTTTCGCTGTAAAGTGTCAGCCTGGCGAAACAGCGATCCGTCGCTATTATTTTTTATCATGAAAACCAGAACAAGTCAAAATACTAGTCATCAAATAGTACAACCAATATTACTACGTCAGGTGAAGGCCACCCAGCGAAGCTACCAAGTACTACAAGTTCTTTGCAAAACCAATCTGGGCGGTTCGCTGCTAAGTTGCTGCCATGGCCTTCCGCTGAGCGGCCTTTTCTCCAAGCCGTTCTCGCCAAAGTGACTCCGCCTCTGCTTCAAGTCTCCGTGTTCATCAACAAGATCGGTCCGCTATCATCAGACGGATTAAAACAAGGAGTACTCAGAAAGAAACCCGGACATGGCAAGTCAAAACTGCCACGATCCAGGGAAGGATTTAGTCGCAGACTCAGACTCCGCGGACGGGCGGCTCGGGAATTGATCGGTTCACCATCACCATCACCAGA
>NC_041385.1:642713365-642722540 GCF_002162155.2 Triticum dicoccoides | reverse complement strand
CAACCCCAACGCCGCCTCGTGCACACCCCATGTTGGTGCTGTACATCATCGTGCCACTGCCGTCGCTTCCTTCCTCCGCCCAGGGCAGCGCCGCTCTGCCCCAACCGAAGCGCCTCCTACACACGCGCGAGGGCGCCGCGCCTAGCTCCATCGCGCCCGCGCCGGCGACCGCCCGCCCGCCTCCATGGCCGCATACTCGCGGGCCCCTGTTGCCATGGCCTCGAGCACCCTGCGGCGCCTCTCCACCGTGTGGCCGTCCTGACCCGCCGTCTGCCCCGTCTGTGAGTTGCCTCCGAGTTGCCGCTCGCCTCTGCTCAGAGCGTCGCCCACGGCCTCGTATTCGTCTCTACGGCCGCGTCCACATCGCCTCCGCTGCTGCGGACGAACTGCCTCAACCCGCCACGGCCTCGCGTTCTGGGCAAGTGTGACCCACCGTCATGGTCTACAGCCCCGGCAGCCGGATGCAAGCTGCCCTCCGCCTCATCGCTTCGTCGCCGAGTTGTGGTCACCACTGCAGTCACGGTCGTGCGACCCGGCCCCCTCCGCTCAGAACCGCCATGCCTCGAACCGCCCCGTTGCTGGGGCCTTGACCCGGAGCCGCACCTCGAGTTGTTCCCTCTACCATCACCGGGTCAAGCTACCTTGGCCTTGCCTCTGAATCTCCACCTCCAAGCTTCCGGCGTCCCTCGGGCATGGTTGCCTCCGCCGTTGCAAAACTTGCTATGACTACGCTGTGAGCCGCCCGCCGCCGAGGAGTTTCTAAGCAGCTTCCTCTGTGAGCAAATTGCCGCCTTACCGTGCTGCTCTAAACCGCCGGCCTCCGGTGAACCGCCAAAAAGAGGGAAGACCATGACGGCGGTTTAGGTTTTTCACCAAAGTTAACTATGACCAGGAAGCAGATACAGGGCGTACATCCGCCGTGGCTGCACCTCCATCTCCGCCTCACTTCTGGTGAATCGATCTGGCCGTCGCCTCTCTGCCATAGCCTTGTTGAGTCACTGGTGCTAACCATCCTTCGCTGGTGAACCGCCGGCGCGTCTCCGCGTGGCTGCAGTTTGGCCCGCCTCAAGCCGATTCCACTAAACCGCCGGCGAGCCGCCGCTGCTACCGCGGTCTCTGCCGCACCGAGATCGTTTCCGCCTCACCTATGCTGTTAAGCTACCGGGTGGCTCTGTCTTCCCCTTGCATATCTCCACACCACCACAAGCCGATGCGGCTTCGAGCCACTCCCGCAGCCGGTCTACCACGACTGCCTCCCGCGCCATCCTGCACGGCTCCGCCCGACACCTCCTATACTGCAGCTGCGTCGACTACCGCGCCTCGCTGACCCGGCCAGATCGCAACCCGCTCGCGTGTGCTAGTCTTTCGCGCTAGAATCAGCCTCTCGCGCCTGAATCGCCGCCAGCTCACCCCCCGATTTGAGCACCCTGCTCTGCCGGGCCTCCTCTACATCTATGCCGGCTGTTCGCACACGTCTCGACTGAGCCTTGCCTCCACCACCACACGATGAGCCAACCTCCTTTTGCGTGTTGAGTTGGCCACGCCCGGAGCCACCGAGCGCCCCCGCTCGAGCATGCCATCAAGGCTTGACCAGCCCCGCTGCTCCTACCGCCTCCGCCGTGGCCCTGCCCGCGAGCGCCCCCGCAGCTGCGTGTGTTGAGTCGCCCGAGCCAGACCACTCCTTTTCCTGGATGCAGTATCTGCAAAACTGAATAAGCAATGGAAATTATCGATTGTTTCTTCAGTTAACAGAGAGGGTGATGTGTCCCAATTACATTCACTGTAGTGGACAATGAGAGAGATTGTTTGAAGAAAAGTCAAAGTGGTCAGCAACTAAATTAAAAAATTATCCATGGATCATCGGTCATCCGAGAAACAAATCAGGTGATATCCATATGAGTCTATTTTATTAACACATATTTTTTGTCAAAGAAACAATTACTTTGGTGTGTCATATTTTTTCGCAGGACCATTATTCATTACAAAGGTATCGCATAAGGGGCACGCCCGACATCACTTTTGCACTAGCGCTTGTCCGTGCTGTACTACTCGATGGATACATACCTTTATCGGGTTGATCATCAACTCCGCGGTGAATAATTTCTGGCTTAACATTTTAGGTGAAATCCATCCAATATATTTTTATATTATATATTGCTTTCTTTAAAAGAGTAATTACTCCAGTTTGCAAAGTTATCTCATGCAGGACACTAAACCTGCCATATTGGTGCAAATTTAAAAGGCTGTCAGAAAATTTCTGGCTTACAAAGAAGTATTCCAGTTTAAAATCTTGTTCAAGGGGAAGCTGTGTCCCACAAAGCTTTGAAGCTCTCAATGTCCGGTTTAAGAATTTCCGGTTCAAAAGAATAAATCTCTTGCAAGTTCGAGTTCTCAGGAAAAATTAAAGGGACCAAAGAGAGTCTGTTGCAAAAGCACAACTTAAACATAGGTGCCCCTTGAGCACGGCTCACAATAATCACTTGGGGGCTTGGTTGTATTCGAACCATAGCTACACCTCTTGATAGGCGTAAGGCCACCAGAGAAATCACTTGGGGGCTTGGTCGTAATCAAACCATAGCTACACCTCTTGATCGGCGCAAAGCCACCAAGGAAATTACTTAGGGGCCAAAGAGAGTGTTGCAAAAGCACAACTCAAACATAGGCACCCACTAAGCACATCTCAAAATATTGCTTGGGGACTCTTTGCTTCGCAATGAACAAAGAGTCTACACTTGCAATAGGCTATCAAGCCACGGCTTGGAAGCCAGGTGTATTCACCTATAACCCCGGGTTAACCTGCCTTCATCAAGTAAGACACTCCGTCCAGGTAAACCTGGTATGACCCGTCGAACTTTTGACAAGTCAATCTCATAGACTGTGAACTTGTCAAAGTTAAAGTGACGATTGGTTAAAGATTGAGGTCCATCTTAAAAGGCTTTGTAAAATGGTTTAACTCAGTGGCCTGGCAGCCCATGAAAAGCCTCGATTTGGGGCCTGGCAGCCCGTGAAAAGCCTCGACTACAAGTTTTCATATGCTTTTATTTGTCAAGTTCTTTCTCTTTTGATGAGATTTATAATGTTTTTGATAAACCGGCATTCATTAACCCGGTTCGGTTTTCAACTACAAGTTGTTAGTACATGATCAATCCGGCGCTTATTAACCCGGTCTGGTTTTGACTATAAGTCGCCAGTGTTATATATGGATAATCCGGTGTTTATCACAACACAGTACAGTTTTATTATAAACCGGCACAATATGGAAATAGTTATCAGTACTCATGATTATGGGTTATCACCCTTACTACAAAAAGTTCGTAAACCAACGATGTGATTCAATGTCACAGGTATGATATATTTCATATTTGATTATTCTTAAGTGTAGCCTTGGTTATAAATTCGGGTTATATGTTGGGCATTATGACCCGTCCGGCGGTAAAACGCCAGGACACTTTAATCTTGTTATATGCAGAAATAGGTTGAATAAAACATAATTATAAATCACCGACATTTATTAACCCGGCCTGGCTTTCAACTATAAAGTCGCCAGTATATATTTGGATTGACCATTGGAATCATGCGCTTATTATATTATGCAAATCTTTAAATAGCCAACATGGCTGGATTTTTATTATGGTTATCAATAACCAGCATTATGATTGAGGTTTTCAAAGTCGCTTTAGCGCAACGGATATTATTTTATCTATGGATATGATTTATTCTACAATGGAAGGAATAGTCCCGAGTTGCTGCAGGCTTACGACCCGGTACTTGGAGGCTACATTATTCAAATTGAGATTACATCAAATATGCAAGTCCCATGTCACTGCTAGCATGCACCATGGCACTTGGGGGCTAATGTAAAGTCAATTTTTCATCACCTTAGTGAAGACCCGACTCATCACATTGTAATGAGCCGGCCCTTGGGGGCTACCAATTGCTCCTATCAAAAAATAAAGGTACACAAGCCTTAATCCATTATATTGAAGGGTTTATTGCTCAATTGGTAGAGGCCAAAACTCTTAACCTTGTGGACGTGGGTTCAAGACCCATGGTGGGGCTACATCACATGATGTTATTTTCAATGAAGTATACATAAAGTCCCAACTCAGTATTATCTTACTAAGCCGGCCCTTGGGGGCTACATGTTGCTGTTCAAGTCTACATGATCATATCTATAAAGTTCCTGCTCATTATTGCATAATGACCCGGCCCTTGGGGGCTACACTGGTTGAAGTTTTTATGAGCATAAGGCAATTTCAAGTCCCAGGTCGCTGCAAGCATGACAACCCGACACTTGGGGGGCTACATATGTGGAATACTCAGTTTTGACTAGTGACTGAGATGAACAAATCGGATTTCTTCAATGTTGTGATATTTATATTGAAGCAAGCCTTAAGCTATTGCTACGCTACCTTCTTAAGACTTGGGGGCTACAAGTGATAGGCATATAAGAGGTATATTTTCAAAGCTGATGTTAACAAACAGTTATGACCCGGTGCCATCAGTATTTATAAGGCGGTAAGTTCTACATTCTCAAACCGGCTGAAGATCAGATGAGTATTTCAAACACCAATATTTTTGTTAAGCATTGGAAGCTGAGTCAAATGAATTATTCTTCATAATATTTCTCTGTGACAAACCAATGTCAGCAAATTGATTATGAAGCTGGTCTATTGACCCAGATTTTCTAGAAGAAGGAAATGACAAGGACTTAAGGATGATCAGGATCAGTTTAACATGGATAAATCCAAATTAAACTAGGGCTAATGTCGGGGATATACCCCTCGGTATGACCCGTCCGGAGTTATAACCCGGCTGGGACTTGGTAAACCGGCTCAGAGTTAAGATAGGTGGTTGAGACAGACGGTAAACCGGCAGATGATAAACCGGCTGACAGTTAAGACAGGTGGTTGAGACAGACGGTAAACCGACAGATGATAAACCGGCAGGTGTTAAGACAGATGATAACCCGACAGGAGTTAAGTCAGATGATAACTCGACAGGTATTAAGTCAATCATAAACCGGCAGACTCATCATAAACCGGCACCAGTCATAACCCGGTAGACAGTAATAACTCGGTTGCCAGGGGTTATGAAGCCCAAGATGTTATGAAGCCCAAGACGATAAGAAGCCCATGAAGAGAAGTCAGAATAGTTTAAGTCTTAATCTAAGTTGGACTCTACATGTAACCCGCCCCTCCAACATATATAAGGAGGGGCAGGGCACCCCAAGGGGGGGGGAATAATCTTAAGGGTTAGACATAACTAGGAGATCCAGACATAACTGGGAGATTCGGTTTACGGCGACTCCCTCGTGATGATAATGAGACCTAGCCACAAACAACATGTAGGGTTGTTATCGGATGATGTTTCCCGGGGCCCGAAGCTGTCTAAATCTTTGTCTTGTGTTGCGTTTTCTCGATTCCGCTCAACCCCTCTCAAGATACCACATAGATGTGTTGGCCTCACGACTAAGTCCTCACACTAGGACATCTGCCATGACAAATCCACGACATAAGGGGTGCTGATTAGGCTACCTGTGGTCATTTACTCCGACAGGTTCGCTGGAAACGAGAAGTTGTTGAGGACGGTGGAGCCTTGGACGAACCCATGGCCAAGTTGTCGAGTGTGGTGCGGTGGCCGTCTGTCAGCGGCGGGGAACCAGATCCGAGGCGGTGAACAACGGTGTAGCGGGAATAATTTCGGTGTGGTGGACGGTTGCGACAATGGAGCGGCAACAGTGAGGCGCAGGACGGCGTGGTCGGAGTGGTTCTGGTACGGCGCACGTCGGCTTCGGTGTCGTGGAGGCAGCTCTGCCTTGGCTTCAGCTGCTAAGTCCTTGAGGGTGTTGCGGTTGCGGTTGCGTTGGACGACGACGTCGGGGTACCGGCTCCAGTGTGATGGAGGAGGGCGGCGTTGGATTGGGCGCTATGGCGTGGAGGACAAAGGAGGCTGGGGTTTTGCGGTTGGTGGAGAGGGCGTTTTGGTGCCCAGGGAGTATGAGTGGGGAAACAGAGGGAGGTGGGGAACTAAGGGGGAACAATGTTTCGGTTTGAGACACACTTATTTGAAATTTGGGGAAAGTTACAAACTTTGCCCCCATCTAAAGTTTAGGACATATTGCGAGTTGGGGGTAGGACAGTAATCTCAGGTGTCCCAAATGTGGGCGGGATAGATTTCGGCCAAGCGCATGGGTGCTTAGGCACCCACGGCGTATGAATGCATCTCGGAGGCGGTTGAGACTGGCGTCTTGGTGAAGTTACAAACCTAACCCGGTTTAGACCTTTGGACATCGGGCCGATAGGCTACACGGGCCAGAGTCAGGACAGTAATTTCCTACAACCAAACATTAGTCTCGCACGGTTTCGGGTGACCAGAGGCCTATTTGTCGCTTCATTCAATATTCGGGAGCAGAAGCATTAACATTTTCGGTTCTCTCGAATTGAACTTTCAGGATTTGTCAAACTTCACAAATCTTTACTCTTGAAAATCCTAAAGCTACGATTATTTTGGAATGGAGAGGGTACATTTGAATATACATTGTACACGAGTATATATTAAAAAGTATGCAACTTACCTCAGTTCATGCATGGTTCCAGATATAATCTCCTTGGTTGCAAAAAAAAAGTTAGACATGCGTATGAATATATATAGCATGTTCAAACGCATAACAAAGATTGATGCCCCCTTTTACATCTAATTTACAAATGCCATTATCTCGGGTTCAAATAGATGAATGCACTTCCTATGAGTTTGAATCTTCGAAACCCACTTTATGTTGAATTCGACATGTATTCTATTTTGTAGCTAGCAATTTGGAATGTATCCATGCAAGTGACAAATGTATAAAGTGCTTCACACTAACAACATGGAGTGCACTAATTAATGTTTATATATGAATTGCAAAAGCATCCATTGCCTGTATTTCAAACCTCTCTCACTCTATGGATCGATAATATGAAATAAACACATGCACATGATAGAATTCAATAGAGTATGAGTATCTGATAGACCGATTTTCGTCCATACGCAATTTGTAAAATTCATGATCTCATCCAAAAATAATAATGCCATTTATATTTTAATTTAATGCATAGAACCACCTTTTACACGTAAATGCACTATGCCTCGGCCCGTTCTCACAAACGTGCTATATATCTCTCTATCTAACGCATAAGTGCACACACTTTATATGCATCAGCATTTCTCTTTCACACATGCTCACAATCTCTCTCGGGGTGCCGGGGTGTCTCACGCACATGCTCTCTCTGTATCTCTCTCTCTCTCTCTCTTTCTGACTACTATGTACCACTCTTTTCACTAATCTCAGTTGGAAAACACTATTTCTCTCACATGCATATACACACGCACGGTCTCTACTAGCCCTCTATACGCACATATATGTGCAGACGTGTCTCCCGCACGCACATTTCTTTAGGCCTCTCTCGCACACATTGCCCCCCCCCCAAGACACACCTCTCTCTTAGTAGTTGGCAGATATGATTCCATCATATCATTCAATAGGATATCCCTGACTGTTAGGCTGGATGGTAATACGAGGCAAAGTTTTACCCTGGTTCGGACCCTTGCAGTTGAGGAAAAAGAATACTCCTGGTACTGTATATTAGTGATAGGGGTGTGTACAAAGTACACGTGAATACCAGGCATTGTGCGTCTGTGTATACTATCGATGAACTAGCCCCCAAGATTCTATAACATACTGGGGGCCTAGGATTACAAATCATATAGAGTCGGCTTATCACTAGTGGGGATAGAGTCCTCTGCGACTCTGGTAGCTTCGTGTTGTACGCCGAGTCCTCCACATGGGTCTTCGTATAACGCGTCTCGGTCCAACCTATATGTGGCGCAAGATGGAAACGACCCATGAGTCCTCATGTTGACCCACCACAACTAGAAATGTTGTGCCCACCACACCACACACGCAATCGGCCACTAAGAAAATAAGTATATACAATAGTACAATGTTATACATGAAAGTTAATTGCATGGTGCATCCAAAAATATATGTTCTGCATTGTGAATGTTTATATATTCTCCTAAAATATTAGTCACGGGAAAGAGAAACGAAGGGCGTATCTCTCCTTGTCTCCACCGGACGCCCCCTTTTTCTACACCACTTTCATGTACGCACACAAACTATCTCTCGGCCCTCTAAAAGTATGCATGCCCACGACACATTCATGCGTGATGGTCAGTGTATTTCAAGCTAAAGCACTATACGGTCACTGGACTTCAGAATATGCTCATTACGGTCACCGTATACATTCTCGTGGTGATCATACGGTATCTAGCTCACAATACGTCTCCGTATTTTCTTGATGACACTGACGGACTTTGCATTTGATACGTGCTCCATATTTTGTTGACGACACTTACGGTCATTGTATTTGAAGCGAAAGCACGATATGGTCACTGGACTTCAGAATAAGCTCATCACGGTCACCACATACATTTTGTCGTGCTAACCAACATGTGGTTGGATGGTTAGGATGACAATGCTTTCTCGAGCCCACCAGGCTTAAAGTCCTGGTGCTCGCATTTATCCTGTGTTAATTTCAGTATTTTCCGGCGATGTGCGTTCAGTAGGAGGAGACGTTCCACTCGACTACGAGGCACCTATGGTGACTTCGTAAAATCTCAAGATCATATGCTGGCTCACTCTCTCGAAGGTTCTCATAGGGGTAGGGTCTGCATGTGTGCGGTTATAGCGGTGAGTGCTTGAACGTATATATGTGCCCTTGCGTCTGTACCTTGGTAAAAAATACATGTGATGATTATACGGTCACTAGCTCACCCGTACAACTCCGTATTTTGTTGATGACATAATCAATTGACCAGTCAAACGTTCCACGTGGCGCAACTAGTGTTGCACCATCGGGGCACGTAACCGTGGGGCCCACCTGTCAGCCCGTATATGAAAGAAAGAAATGGTAGTTTGAGGCTGTACTATGTTAATAAAATACATTTTAGGGTGATCATACGGTCACTGGCTCACCATACAGCTCCATAATTTGTTGATGACATGATCAATTGACCAGTCAAATGGTCCACATTCAGCAGCACACATTACCATAGGGCCCACCCGTCATCGCGTATATGAAGGACATAAATGGTAATAAATTAGTGGTCGGTGGGTATCCGAAGTCGTGAGACC
>NC_041385.1:642657031-642713199 GCF_002162155.2 Triticum dicoccoides | reverse complement strand
CCGGAGAAAAAGCTCGGCATGGGGGGGCTAGAGGCATGGCCGGTGCGGCGCGGACCGGCGGTGGGGAGTGGTTTCGGGGCGGGCGGGGCGGCGTGGCTGTCAGGACCCCGACTCAATGCCACACCGATCTAGCATGTAACACCTCATATCACTTTGTGGCCTCACGCATAGTATCCCCACTGGCCAGGTTTGACCTGGTCAGCGTTGTTGACTTGCTAGCGCAAGCATGAGACAATGCTGACGTAATAAGTGATATTCTGGTTTTAAAATAAATCAGGAAATCCAGAAAATGCCCTAAACTTCTAAAAATCATAGAAATTAATCTGTAACTCCAAATGCAAAGATTTATATATGAAAAATGATGAGAAAAATCCAATCTATCCATCTGTACTGGTTTCATTCATGTTAATGCAACTTAAACATGCTGTTTATAATAAAACATGATAATGCACTTTATAAATTCATAGTTTGAGTTTGAAGTTGAACCTTTGGTTCAAAATGACTCAAAGCACCCTGTTTGTAGTTGCATTAGGTTAACACACTCATATTGCCATGTCATGATCATGCATCATATTGTGCATTGCATTGATTGTGTTCTTTCTTTGTTACCGATGGTTGTTCCCTCTCGATAGACGTGTTCCGACGATGAGTTCGATGATACCGATGAAGAGCTATATTATCTTCAGAAGTGCCAGGCAAGCAAAACCCCCTTGTTCATTCCGATACAATCCCACTCTCTCGCTTCTGCTCTCTTTTACCGCATTAGGACAACAACGATACAACTGTTACGTGCTGCGGTAGTTGAACCCCTTTTCCTCTGCATGACCTGTCATTGCCATAGTAAATAGATGAAACCCACTAGCATGAGTAGGATTTGTTTGAGCCCTGTTGTGCCTACTCATTCATGCTTTTCTATCATGCCTGCTACTGCTTAGAGTTGAGTCAGGTCTGATTCATCGGGGATGAATTGGAATGTTGTGAACATGTCCTACTGTGTGTGACCTAAGTGTATGAACACGATTTGGTAAAGGTAGCGGTGAGAGGCCATGTAGGAGTTCATGGTGGGTTGTCTCATTGAAGCCATCTCAGGAACTGAGTTCTGTGTTTGTGATCCATGAAACATCTACTACCACACGTTGGGCCCTGAAATATGACCCCACTCAACTTCTTAACCACCCTTGTCCTTTGTCCAGGAGTTGCAAGTAGTTTCTGGTGTTTGTATTACGCTAGAGGCCGTGCGCAGCGCTGACCCGAGGGGTGGGCTGTGATGCGGTAGGTATGTGGCCGGGTATGCCGGGCACCTGTTTGGTGTCGCGGAACCCTATACACATCGTTCGGGGCCGTATGTGGAAACCTCGGCCGGACTCCCTGCGGATGGAACCTGAATAGGCGATAAACCTGGGCTAGAGATTTGAGTGTTTAGGTAGGTCGTGGTCTACACCCACGTCGGCTTTCGCTTGAAGTCTGCCGTGCACATGTCGTGTGCAGACGCTAAGTGGTGGAAACATGTGTGAAGAAGTACACCCCTGCAGGGTTATAAATAATCTATTCAAATAGCTGCGTCCGCGGTAAAGGACTACATGGTTGCCTATACAGTTCATAGACAAGTGAAAGTGGGTACTCTAAAATACGCAAGATAAGCATGAGTGCTATGGATGGCGTTCTCGTAGGGAGACAGGAGCAAATCCATAGTGGTGTATTGATATGGTGTGTAGTGGACTCGAGTGCGCAAAACAGTTACAAGTTGGTGTCTCATAAGATAGCTTTGCCAAGAGTCAAAGCTGGCTTGCTGCAATAACCCTACCATCCCTTCTTGATAATGTGCATGTATGTAGGATCTGATGTAAGTCTTGTTGAGTACCTTTGTACTCATGTTTGCTTAATTTACGTTTTACAGAAGATGCTGCAACCCCTTCTGATGGGTTCTTCATAGACGTTGATGTCGACGAGTAGGCTGAAGCCCAGGTGGTGATCCTGAGCTCACGATGGACCGTGTAGGGTAGCCAGGCTTCCTCAAGGCTCTTTTATTTTCTAGATGTCTGTACTCAGACATGTTACTTCCGCTATTGGCTTGTATGTTTGTATGACTTTAATGTTGGGTCGTGTGACCCGTACTTGTGTGTATGATATGTATGGCTCTCTGAGCCTTTAAATAAAGTACTTGAGTTGTAGAGTCATGTTGGGATGCCATGTTGTATTTGCACATATCGGGCATATTGTGTGTATGATTGAAATGCTTGGTTTGTGTGGGATCTGACTATCTAGTTGTTTATCCTTGGCAGCCTCTCTTATCGGGAAATGTCTCCTAGTGCTTCCACTGAGCCTTGGTAGCTTGCTACTGCTCCAGAACACTTAGGCTGGCCGGCATGTGTCCTTCTTCGTTCCCGTGTCTGTCCCTATGAGGAAATGTCACGCGGTGTCTACCGGAGTCCTGTTAGCCTGCTACAGCCCGGTTTACCGGAGTCCTGCTACCCAGTTTCTATAGCCTGGATTCACTCGCTGATGACTTACATGTTCGTTGATGGGTCACGTATGCGTGTCCCTGTGAGTTAGTGCCACTTTGGGTTCACGACTAGCCATGTCAGCCCGGGATCCTTGTCACATGGATGCTAGCGACACTATCATATACGTGTGCCAAAAGGTGCAAACGGTCCCGGGCCTGGCAAGGCGTCACCCGTAGGAGTACCGTGTGTGAGGCCGCAAAGTGATATGAGGTGCTACATTCTAGATCAGTGTGGCATTGAGTCAGGGTCCTGAGAGTGGCGGCGTGGGCCGGCGGTTCTGTCGGTGGTGGCTGGCGGCTCAGGGGGGTGGAGTTTGATGATAAACTGTAGGCCCTTGATTTTGTATCCAACGGCTGGAAAATCTAATGACCAAAGATGAAAAAGTCAGTCGACTGACGTGTAGCCTTACCCTGCACGTACACATGCACACAAGCAAGACACGCGCGCATGCAGGCGTGCAACACTGACATGTACACATAACGAACACACGCATGCATGCAGGCATGCAACACTGACATGTACACATGCACTCGCGAACACACGCACGTACGCACCCATGCATGCAACACTAAAACATACCTGTCGGTGTCAAAACCGGCGGATCTCGGGTAGGGGATCCCGAACTGTGCGTCTAGGCGGATGGTAACAGGAGACAAGGGACACGATGTTTTACCCTGGTTCGGGCCCTCTTGATGGAGGTAAAACCCTACATCCTGCTTGATTGATATTGATATTGTGGATGTTTACAAGAGTGGATCTACCACGAGATCAAGGAGGCTAAACCCTAGAAGCTAGCCTATGGTATGATTGTGATGGTTGTTGTTGTGTCCTACGGACTAGAGCCATCCGGTTTATATAGACACCGGAGAGGGCTAGGGTTACATAGAGTCGGTTACAATGGTAGGAGATCTACGTATCCGTATCGCCAAGCTTGCCTTCCACGCCAAGGAAAGTCCCATCCGGACACGGGACGAAGTCTTCAATCTTGTATCTTCATAGTCTTGGAGTCCGGTCGATGATGATAGTCCGGCCGAGGATAGTTCGGCTGATGATGGTAGTCCGGCTATCCGGACACCCCCTAATCCAGGACTCCCTTAGTAGCCCCTGAACCAGGCTTCAATGACGATAAGTCCAGTGCGTATATTGCTTGGCATTGCAAGGCGGGTTCCTCCTCCGAATAATTGAAGATTGTGAACACCAGGATAGTGTCCGGCTCTACAAAATAAATTCCACATTCCACCGTAGAGAGAATAATATATACACAAGTTCAATCTGCTGACGTTTTTTGCGGCATGACGTCACGCCACTACCAAGCCACTACTTGAATCGTTTTTTACTCTACCATCTTAGCGCATTTAGCGAAGCGGTTTCCTTGGCACGTCTTGTCGAAGCAGAGATCGTGTTCCCCCTTAATCCGGGATTCTCATCAATACGGACGTGGGTAACCCAACCGTGCCATTCGCCCCGCCCCCTCTATCGAAGGCGAGTCCCAAACGGTCACGGAGACGGCTCTTGGTATTCTCCCTCTTTATAACGGGACCAAGGCTCGTTTCTTTTCTTCAATCCTCCATCGAATCCTCTCCCCGCTCCAAGTTCCAGCACCTAGAGCTCCAGATTCGAGCGCTTCGGACCTTCAACGATGTCCGGTTCCGACCTCCAGGGCCGGTGGATGCCCTCCTCCGTGACGGAGGAGGACGTGCTAAAGCTGCGGGAGGCCAAGTACCTGGCTTATGAGATTTCGCACAGGTTGCCTGCCGAAGGGCAGGCCATCCCCACCCCCGAGCCCGGCGAGTATGTCGTTTTTGTATCCCACCTCCGTCGGGGTTTAGGCTTCCCGATGGATCCTTTTCTGAGAGGGCTCATGTTTTATTATGGGTTGGAATTCCACGATTTGGCTCCGGAGTCCATCCTCCATATTTCCGCATTTATTGTTGTCTGCGAAGCCTTCCTCCGCGTCACGCCTCACTTCGGCCTGTGGCTGAAGACCTTCAATGTGGTGCCGAAGATGACCGGGGGGTGTCAAGCGGAGTGCGGCGGGGCGGCCATAAGTAGGAGGGCCGATGCCCCGTGGCCCGCTGGCTCCTTCCAAGAGGAGCTCGGTCCGTGGCAGCAAGAGTGGTTCTATATCACTGTTCCGAGGGGCTGCAGACAAAAGCCGCCGCCCTTATTCCGCCCGGGACCTCCACGACGGTTGATGTCGTGGGTCAACCAAGGGCTCAACTGGAGGCCGTCAAAGGACGTGCCCCTACTACAGGGCCGGATTCGAGATCTCCAAACGAGGGAGGTCGATATGGTGGTGGTAATGCAGGTTATGCTGATTAGGCGTCTCCCGCCCTGCAAACGCCGCCCTCTCCGGCTGTGGGAGTTCAATCCGGAGGGCCCACGGATTCTTCAACACTTCATGGGTATGACACCCCTGGAGATGTACAAATTATTCTTCGGATCGCGAGAGGCGCATCCGGAATTGACCGAGGATGCTGGCCTAAGCTGCAATCGCCCGGATACTCAAGTAAGTAGTTCTAAGTCCAGACATACCGTTTGTTTGCCTTTCGATAATTCGCCTTATGACCAACTTCCTTCTAAACAGGAGTGGATAGCGGAAGCAAAATTGATATGGTGTCCGGCCCCCCTCCCCGAGACCGCGCCGGATTCTGTGCTGGTTCGGATGCTTAAGGTTGTGCCTCCAAAGGAAGGCGAAGGGGAAAGCAGGAAAGCTACTGCCTCGCCTAAGGAGGCTCTTGAAAGAGGGGGGATCGAGAATCCCTCCCTCCAAGGGGAGAAGAGAACTGCCTCCGAGGACCCGGGGGCAAAAGCCCCTAAACGGGGGAAGAAATCTTCGCGAGAGGGTCCTGCATCCGGGGAGGCCCCGGCCGCACAATCTCCCTTAAAGAGTCAGCCCTCCAACGAGCCGTAAGTAGAAAGAAAGGAGTTTTATAATAAGGGACATCCCTATTTGTGCTTCTGAGGATAACTAAAGTTTTTACCTTGTAGTTCGGATCTCCGTCCTTCGCAAATGAGCTCGTCTTCGGGGGACCTTCGTCCGGAGATGATGGAGAGCGAGATGCCTCCGTCCGGGGCGCCGTCGGATAGGGTGGACGAGCCTGAAGTGTCGTCACGGAGGGAGCCCCCGGGTTCGGCAAAGCCGGATAGTTCGGCTCCAACGGGTGTACGGCTGAAGGATCTGCTTGAGAAGGCGTCTATCTCAGAAGATCACCATGCATTGATGAGCATGGTGATTGAAAGGGTTTCGTCCGTCGAAGGCGGGTTGCATAATGCCGTCAGGAGTTTGCTGGCGGGGTTTGAGGTGCGTAAAAATGACACACCTTTTAACAGTTTAGCATATAGAATGCGCCCTGTATAGATAGTAGCCCCTGGGACTCGGTAGGTTGTCGAAATCGACAGCGTGCCGAGGATCAAAATCGCAGGTTTAAATTTCCGCCGTGCCGATGCAGGTGGCGGGTCGTCCGGGGGCCAGCCGGACTGATGGAGTTGCTGAACTAAAGCGGCAACTCGCTGTTGCGGATGCGGACATCACGCTGGTCAACAGGCGACTTGATGAGTCGCAAGGTAAGTGTTTCTGTGCGGTCACTTGGTAAGGGGGCCGAAGCCAACTCCTTACAACATGTGCGTGAAATGCAGATAGTGCCGCTGCTGTGGAGAGCCTTCGGGTCGAACTTGCTCAAGCCAAGGAGCAGGCCCGAAGGAGTAATGCGGCAGCCTCGAGGGCGGCCGAGGAGTTAGCGGCCGAAAGGGCCGTACATTGCCGGAGCAGGGAAGAGATGGCCGAAATGGCCGTGAAGTTAAAAGATGCTACCGACCGCAATGAGGCTCTTGGGAAGGAGCGCCTAGCGGGGCAAGAAGACCTGGAGAAGGCCACCGCCGAAGCCAAGGATGCCCGCTCTGCAATGCGGGCTATAAAGGAAGAGCTACGCCAGGCCGGAGATATTGTAGCTGGCAAGCCTTTTCTGCTGCGCCGAAGGTTTACGGATCCAAAGTATGCTCAGCTGGGCCAACTGTGGGGTCCAGAGGACCCTTATATGGACTTAGCAGCGAGTGCGGCGGATGCCGTTGTGCATTTTCAAAGCCAGAAGGATCACAAGATGGAAGAGCTGTTTTCGTCTCAATTCCATAGTCCGGAGCATTCACTTCCGCTGATCGACCGTTTGGCCGAGTGGGCTGAGCTAAATAGGTTGTCCGGGCTTGCTATGACGGATATAGTGACCCATGTCCGGCCAGATAGGCCCGAGCCGAAGAGTTACTTTGGCTTATTGTAGCAATTTCTTGGGGCGATGCCGCATATGAAGGCAATGAAGCGGTCGGCCTGCATAGAGGGTGCGCGGATGGCACTCGCCCGTGTGAAGACACATTGGACACAGATGGATGCCACCGCTGTATCGTCCGGGTTCGGACGATAACCGGTTACCCGCCGAGCACTATTTTGGCGAAGTGCTATGTGGTGCTCGTGTAATAGAGTCGCAGTGCTCAAAAAATGTTACGTTCGAGTGAACGTTTTTATGATGTAAAACAATATTTATGATGTAAGCGCCTTTTATACTTGTGCGTTCAAGTAATAGAATATCTCCTATGCGGCCGTTCATGTATACGTGTGTATAACCTGAAAGATGGCAGTCATCGGCTTTCGCCCCCATGCACAAGGTGCGGGGGTGTTCGCAAAAAATAGCGCGTTTTCACACTTAATCCGACATCTCGGTCCTGTAAAGGAGGTGGTAGCATAGCAAACGAGGCAACCGGACTATAATGCTTTATCACTTTCACTTAGCCATGGAGTTCGAGGGTGGGGCTACGACATAGCCCCTGGGGGCACCGCGCTCTCCGAATTTGGGGCACGTATGTGCCTGACCGGGAAACGGCCCTTCGTCAAAGCGGAGGAATTCTAAACATTCCCATGGTCGATCGAGTGGTTGACCAGTCTCTCGCTGTATCATGACAGTCAGTTTTCGGCTTTCTCTACTGAGGTGCTCGCCTAGCCGAACTGGGGCACAATCATAGTAGTTCTCCTGGTGCCGCGTTAGCCGATGATACGGAACGTAAGGCAGCAAAACATAGGAGCCGGGCAAACCCAACATTTGACCAAAGACATGATTCGGAGCTGATGCATATAAGGCCTAACTCAAGACGCCGAACACTCCCGAAGGTGTTCGGTCTTTACAATAGCGGGCAAAACAATGCCCTAAGCCCCTTGTGTCCAGGTACGGGCGAGTTCTTCTAGCGCGGCCGATGCCAAAACGCCAGTCTCCACTCTAGTTATAATGATAAACCAGGGGATTATAGCAACAAGAGACAGTAAGAAAGGTTTACGTAGGGTCTTAGTCTGAAAAGAGTCCTTGCAACGGGTCCCTACTGCACGTCTGCGCCTGTGTCTCCGTTGTGCCGTATCCTGGACGGGTGTGCACGCTGTTCATCTGTAAAAAGAGAGGAACTTAGTTTGAAAAGAAATCGTGCGAGAAAGTGCATAAAAAATTGAAATATAGATTAATAAAGCTGAGCCTATGCTGGCTCATCATGGCTTATATGTACAAACCCTTGTGAAGGGGTGTGTGGCTAGGTAGCCCCTAGCTTATTTATTCCGGACTCGTCCAGCCGTGTCCGGGGTCTCAGGCGACCTTTTAATGAAATGATGCCACGTGGACCGGGCATTTTAAGCGTAAGAGACGCGTAATGTGGTATTGCATTGAAGCGGACGAAAGCTTCTCATCCCAGTGATGCTTGATAGCTACTTTTAAATGGGGCGACATGAAAGGTTAGCTTTTCTCGTCGGAAGTTGTCAGGTGACCCGAACACAACTTCTAGTAATAATGAAACTATGCACCTGGTGTAAGGGCCTGGCGCCACTCCTTTGAAGGAAGTGCGGCTATGCCAAATTGTAGTAGGGTCTATCCCAACTTGCGGATTGTGTCCGGATATAGCAGGTTTAAGTCAATGCCGCCGTCCATCAAAACCTGCGTGAATTGCAGTCCATCTATTATGGGATCCAATATCAGGGCAGTCTATCCTGTGTTCCGGATACTTCTGGACTAATCCAGATGGTCGAAAGTGATTGGTTTTGACATCCAATCTCGGTGTTCCGCTGGGGTGGACCGTGCGACACTTGTCTTAGCGAGTGCCGTGTTGGTTTTTCGTACTATCACATGAAGTGAGTTTACTGTTTTGACTTCTTGTGGGAAAGTCTTTTGACTTCCGGTGCTCTGCTGGTGGGGTTCGTCATCGTCCTCGCTTGGCGCATCGAGCCCCTTGTGTCCGGCGTTGAGTCTGCCGGACTGTTTAAAAACCCAACAATTTCGGTTGGTATGGTTTGCAGGCCTTCCGGAGGTACTGTGGATTTGACATATCCGATCTAAAATTTTGTTTAAATTCGATAGCTCATCGCTGTTGTCCTTAAGAGGCAGTGTTTTATTGTTTGGCCGCGAGCTTTGAATCCGGCGTTGACCGCCGTGCCCTTTGGGCTTTTTTCTTTATTCCGGCGCTGATCTTTCCTGCGCCGTGATTTTCTGTTTCCATCTCTGATCTTGGATGTACTCGGGTCGCTGGTGCTGCATCTTGCTAGCCAGCTGTCTTCTCCTGCGCAAAAGCGCGTCATGAGGCTTGTTAGTGCGGCCATTGTTCTTGGCTTCTCTTGGCCGAGGTGTCTGGCAAGCCATTCGTCTTGGATGTTGTGTTTAAAAGCTGCTAAGGCTTCCGCGTCCGGACAGTCGACTATTTGGTTCTTTTTGGTAAGGAACCTGTTCCAGAATTTGTGCGCTGACTCTCCGGGTTGTTGGGTTATATGACTCAGATGGTCTGCATCCTGAGGGCGGACATAAGTCCCCTGAAAATTTGCTCTAAACGCATCCTCAAGCTCTTCCCAACTTCCAACAGTGTTTTCTGGGAGGCTTTTGAGCCAATGCCGAGCTGGCCCTTTGAGCTTGAGGGGTAGGTATTTTATGGCGTGGAGATCATCTCCTCTAGCCATGTGTATGTGTAGTATGTAATCTTCTATCCAGACTCCTGGGTCTGTTGTGCCGTCGTATGCCTCTATGTTTATGGGTTTGAACCCTGCTGGAAATGCATGATCCAGCACCTCATCGGTAAAACATAGCGGGTGTGCGGCGCCCCTGTATTTGGGTGTGCTGCTATCTTCGAACACTTGTCGTGTTGTGTTACTTCCTGGGGCCCTCCTTTTTGGCCCGTAGATGGACCTAGTTGGGCCGTCCGTTTTCCCAGGATCATAAGTCGGCTTGTGTGCGGTGCCGCTTGCCGCTTTTGGCCTGTCATCTGGCCGTCTATCCGGCCGGGCGGCCTCTTTATTTTTTGACTGTGAGGGCTCTATGGCTTCCTCGTCAAATTCTGGCAGCAGCTTGCGCTTCGGGTAGCTCTTTGTTTGATGGCCATTGCCATATTTGTCTGCGGACTTGAGTATTTTGCTCCACTTCATTCTGGGTATGTCTTCCGCTGTTTTGAGCTTTCTTTTTTCCTTCTTCAAACTTCTTGCAGTGGCGACGAGTCTTTTGTGAAGGTTCTTATGCTCCGGTGGTGTGTCCGGACTGTTGATTGCTCCGTGAAGGGGTTGATTATCCGGTTCGTCCTGTTCGGATGGTTGCTTGGTTGTACGTTCGTCGTCCTCTGGTTTGCCCTGCTCTATCGCTGGGTCATTAGGAATGTTGCTTTGATCGAGGCGGGACTTAGGGCGGCATCTACGTCGCCGTTTTGGTTGTTTATCGGCGGGATTATCCTCTGCCGCATCCCGTTGTTCCTCGGTATCGCTTCCCCTTGGGGTGTCCACCATATGTATGTCATGTGACGAGGTGGCCTTCCAGTGCCTTGTAGGCGCTAGTTCTTGATCATCTCCGGCATCGTCGTCCATACCGTTGATGTCTTCGGAGTCGTAGTTTAGCACGTCGGTTAGATCGTCGACGGTGGCTACGAAGTGGGTGGTGGGTGGGCTCTAAATTTCTTCATTGTCCGCGTCCCGACCATCCTGGCCGTAGTTCGGCCAAGGCTCTCCGGATAGTGAGAGATGCTTCAGCGAATTTAAGTTATCCCCGAAGGGTGAGTGCTGAAAGGTGTCCGCAGCAGTGAATTCTATGATCGGCGCCCAATGGATTTGACTGGCAGGGGCGCAGGAGGTTCGGAGTCCGGCCGAGAGTCCTGCACCTCGGAGTCATGAGCTTTATGCGGGACAAGGTAAGTGTTCGGCTCCATCGCCGTAGAAGTTGCGGCTCCCGAGACGGTGTCCAGCTATCCGTCCTCGATCTGAGCGATCGGCTCCAGACTATGGGTCGGAGCGGATTCATGTGCGGCCTCCAAGGTGCTGTCCGGCGGCAGAGTTAGGTCATGCCCATCGTGACAGAGCGGCACGCTCGGCTGTGGCTCAGATCCATCGAAGATCAAGTCCCCGCGGATATCGGCCATGAAGTTTAGGCTTCCAAACCTGACCTGATGGCCAGGGGCTCAGCTTTCGATCTGCTCCAGATAGCCAAGTGAGTTGGCCCGCAGTGCGAAGCCGCCGAATACGAAGATCTGTCCGGGGAGAAAAGTCTCACCCAGGACCGCGTCGTTGTCGATTGAAGAGGCCATCAAGCCTATCGGTGACGACACAGAGGAACTCTCAATGAAAGAACCAATGTCGGTGTCAAAACCGGCGGATCTCGGGTAGGGGGTCCCGAACTGTGCGTCTAGGCGGATGGTAACAGGAGACAAGGGACACGATGTTTTACCCAGGTTCGGGCCCTCTTGATGGAGGTAAAACCCTACGTCCTGCTTGATTGATATTGATATTGTGGATGTTTACAAGAGTGGATCTACCACGAGATCAAGGAGGCTAAACCCTAGAAGCTAGCCTATGGTATGATTGTGATGGTTGTTGTTGTGTCCTACGGACTAGAGCCATCCGGTTTATATAGACACCGGAGAGGGCTAGGGTTACATAGAGTCGGTTACAATGGTAGGAGATCTACGTATCCGTATCGCCAAGCTTGCCTTCCACGCCAAGGAAAGTCCCATCCAGACACGGGACGAAGTCTTCAATCTTGTATCTTCATAGTCTTGGAGTCCGGTCGATGATGATAGTCCGGCCGATGATAGTTCGGCTGATGATGGTAGTCCGGCTATCCGGACACCCCCTAATCTACGACTCCCTCAGTACCCTTGCACGCACGCAACACTCGCACGTCTGCATGCACACACCACATGACGCAAGACACACGCTCAACCTATACGTGAATGCACTCTCTGTTAAGGACATGGATTGGTACATGTATTAATCAATGTTATCTGTGATAAGCAGAACATTGATGTTTGCAGCGGTCTTTATGAATCACAACGTATGGAACAGGCCAGTAGTAGGTTTATATACATGAAAAATATGATGTCACACTCAATGAATAATCATCGGTTTATGAAATGCCCGCTTGTGACCGCCCTGGCCCACCAAAGGTTCATCTGCTGTGTGCTGTCTGCGTTGGGTTACTGACATGTAGGCCATGTACCCAAAGAGCCCACACGTCAGTGGAAGAACATCGCGGTGGCCTACGTCAGAGTCGAAGGCGCCACTCGCTGCACGCCCGACTAAACACGCCTCCTTGCCGCATTCAAACGCCTCCAAGAAACCAGCCCGTGTGGAAGCCGAGAAACCCACTCTGGACACACGTTCGTTCATGACCGAGCCGACATTAGACACAACACCGGTCGAGCTCGTTCCGTCCGCCGTATATTTAATTCCTATTTAATCGAGGCCAAACGCCGGCCAAGAATCGCACACCTCCGCCGCTCCCCTATCTCCTCCTTCATCATTTTGTCCACTCTTACAATGGCTTATGAAGAGTAGTGTCGTGGTGGGCGCACGGAAGATGCCAAGGGATGGATAAAGAGAGGAGGAGGCTCGAGGGTGCTGGTGGGCTCCAGAGGCGAGGTTGGCATGCGCGGGTGCGGACGCCGGACATACCCAGGTTCGGGGCTCTCTAGAGAGATAATACACCAAGTCCTACCGAGTGTAGTTGGATGATTGATAGTACAATGTTGCTCCTGGAGCTGTATGGAGGAGGAAGGAAGCTGGCCAAGGCTTGGGCTGCTCCTTCTCTCCGGTGTTGCGGTTTTGGTGGCTAGTCCTATGCTTGCTTGTGTTTTCCTTGTGTCTGTTTATTTTCGTGCTTGCCTCATATCTCTTCCATGCCCCTGCAGGCGTGGGTTTCTGGCGGTTTTTATAGATCAACCCACCCAGGGTTACAATGGTAATACACCGAGTCGGTGGGTCCGTATTGTCGGTGTACGGGATACTGGGCTGGGTCCCGCTTGAGGGCTTGTGGTTCGCCAGGTTCCCCTAGGTGCGGGCCCCGCATGCCTAGGGCCACTGTGCGCCGTCTTGTCGATCGTCAGGGCGTGGCCGAGTCGAGTCGTGTACAGTGCTCTCCGTCAGGTTGCCGCTTGCTGTCGTTAGTGGCAAGGGCGGGAGCACTGTTGCCACACCATCCCCGATCAGCGGGTAGGTAAGGGGCACTGTTGCCACGCTCCGACTGACCTTAGGCATGGGTGGAAATACTGTTGTCTTGGTCATCGGTGATTGAGGTCTTGTCCCATCGTACAGCCTGGATGGGACGGGAGCTGACCCGTGGCTGGGTTGCCGTGTACGCCACGGGTGGGGTTGGCTTGTTGGGGAAGACTTGGTCGTGCCGAATTCGGCTGCCTTGCGCCAGTTGCTGCGGCCGGGTCAACGTACATTGCCGGGTCAGAGAGCTTGGCCGGGTTGAGGGCCTTGCCAGGTCGAGCGACCCGGCCAGGCGCGTGCCGGTTCGCGGGGCGATGCAGGCCTAGCTGTTTTTGAAAAGGATCCGGGTTCCGTTGCCTGCCCGGGGTTCATCCCCCAGACAGTAGTCCCCGAAGCTGTGAAGGTCCGCCGTCTTCAGATGAGTGGGCCTTTGCAGTTTCCCCCTTGAGCAAGGCGGATTCTGTGAGCGCCGGGTCCGGCAACACCCACTGTGTGACAGTTTTCTCGGAAACAGGATCGCAGCATCCCGGCCGTGGCGGGAACCGAGGTGTCCGTCGAATCTTGAGGCAATCCCTCGGGCTTCACGTAGGCGCCACGTGGTGCCCGGAAGTCGGAGGGGCCTGACAGGCCACGTGCATGACGGGACCGAGCGACGGGCCGGGGCCCGCTGCCGTGCGCCCTTGGTCCACGCACATGGATTTATTGCGGTGTCCGGGGGTCGGTTGCTCTTCCCTGGGCAGTTACTGTGCGTGTACGTGCACACTTATTGTGGGGTAGTGGAACGGGTGCGTGCAGATGATCCCACACCCCCACGTTTGAACCGAGGGTTATAAATTGAGGGGGGCAAGGGGGCGGTGGACATCACTCTCGCTCGCGCCCGCCTGTCCTCCTGCTCTTGCTCTGCTCTACGCCGCTGATGCAAAGCTGCACCTGCGAGGGGTACCTCGGGGTCGAGCCCACGATTGACCTCTGGGCGTGCTTCTTCTCCTTGAAGCAGCAGGGCTCATCAGCCGGGGAGTTCGTCGACTGCAGCGCTGCCGTCATCTCGAAGCGGTCGGGGGCGGATTTCCCCAACATCCCGATGGAGGATTCTGCCAAGAAGTGACAGAACTCCTTCTTCTACGTCCGCAACCTCGGCGCGGACCACATCAACCTCCCGCTCTTCGCCATCATGACACCGCGGGCAAAGACGAACTGGGGCTACTCGCTCCAGCGCCCGTCGCAGGAAATCGTCAACCTCTGCGAGCGGGTGACAGTGATGAGGACGCAGGAGGGGCTCACGGGCACCGACCTCCTTGCCGCGTTTATCACTTGACGGGTCCTTCCGCTTCAGAGGTGCTCTTGCCTCATCGGTGAAATGATCAGCCTTCAGGACCGCAACCGCATGGGGTCGACGCGGCTGTCCGCGGAGCAGGTCGCGCTCGGCATGAAGGACATCTCCAAGGCTAACCTTGGAGAGGACTGGCGATTCGGCAAGGCGCCGTACAGCAAGTAGAACCCTGCGCCGCAAGTGAGTGTCTGGTCTTCTTACTTCGCTGCCGCTCATCTTCTCACTCATCCCGACGCGACACGGGAGATACTTCTAAACGCGATTCGGCATCCTTACGTCCGGGCTCCGTCGCAGGTGGCGCCGGTGGCGCCTTAGGAGCCCGCGGCTCATGGCGGCGAGGAGGCGGCCGTGTCCGACGCTGGCGCTGGGCGTCGCACGGGTAAGTCATGTATCTTTCTTTCTTCATTTGTCTTGAATCGTTGATCATGTCGCGGTGCAGGCGATGCTGACGCCGATTGTTGGTGCAGCGGCATTGGGCAGGGGAGGCGGCGACGCGGGCGGAGCCGGATCGTTGCATGGGGCGGCACCGAGCCGCCCACATTGAAAAGACAGTGTCGTGCCGCGACCCCGGGCCCTGAAGCGCACGGCGGACCCGGCCGAGATCGGGAAGCCGGCCAAGAAGAAGCGCATTGGCGGGCACGGCAGGCCAACCCCGGTCCCGGTCTTGACGGGGTAAGCTTCATTTCTTGTTTGCGCCTGGATTTTTTGAGCTAGTCTTGTTTCTTTTTTGCTCATTCTGTCTTCTTCTTCAGGTCGCCAATCGCGCTAGCGAGGGCGAGGGTGGAAGCCGCGGCTGTCGAAGGGGCCGCGTTCCGCAGGAGCCGGTCCGACCTCGCCGGCCTGGCCGAGGAGGAGGGACGGGTTACTCGGACCTCGGCCTGGACCCAAACGACGCCGAAGCCTTGGCCTGGTGGGACAGGAACTGGGACGAGGCAGAGCTGGAGGCGGCGTCGGTCCAGGCTTGGACCGACGCGGCGGCGGCATGGGCGCGAGCCGGCGTGGAGCCGGCCTGGCGCGAGATGCCAGAGGGCATGGTGGTGGCGGCGACGGTCTTTAGGCCGTCGTTGGCGAGGGAGCGCAGCCGTGGACGCTGGGCTGAGGTGGTGATCCTCGGCCAGGAGGTCGTGGAGGTAGGGTGCGACACCCCGCCGCGGGCCGACGTGGTCGAGCTCGCGGGGGCTGATGGTGGTGGAGGCGGCGTCGTCTTTGATGAGGCGCTGCGGGCGGCGGTTCCGAAGGCACCGCAGGCTATGGAGGAGGCACCACGAGCGACGGTGCCGGAGGTCACCCCGCAGCCGAGCCAGAGGTGGTGATGCAGGGTGTCCCTGCGTCCGGGTCGTTGTCGGCGCTGGGAGGGGCGTCGGAGGAGGTGCTGGCCGCGTCACAAGCGGCTAGCGGGGGGCACGCATTGGTGCCCTGGCAGGGAGGGCACTGAGCTGCCGTGCCGCAGCCTACGCGGAGTGGGGGCGCTGCCGTCTTCGGGCCTCAGACCCATGAGGAGGCGGCGCTGGACGCCGTCAGCCACCGCCTGCGAGGCCAGACGGAGCGGCTGGAGGCCTTCGCCCAGGCCGAGGTGGAGCGGACGCGCGACCTGGAGCGCGTCATTCTGGTAAGTCTTATTTTTTCTTGTAGTTTCTTCTTTGTGGGGGCGCGCCAACGCACCCACTGGGTGTAGCCCCCGAGGTTCGGGCCAACTACGTAGCAGTTGGGTCGAATCTTTAGAGCGTTGGCCTTGTTCTGACTTCTGTCTTTTTCAGCATCTTGACGCCTTCCGGGTTGCCACTTTCAACCATCTCCTGGGCAAGCACCGGGAGCTCAAGGAGCAAAGGAGGAGGAGCTTCACGTTGCCGCAGGTACTTTTGTGCTCATTTCTAGTGGGGGGGCGCTAGCGCACCCACTGGGTGTAGCCCCCAAGATTCGGGCCAACTGTGAAACAGTTGGGCCAAATCTTAAGTCTTGTCTTTTTTCCTTCTGCTGAATCTTTCTTTTTTACAACCGAGGTGCTCTCTTGGCAGACCCGGCTGCTCCGGGCTGGTCATCTTTACGACCGGCTTGTTGCCAACACCGGCCGTCTTGGCGTCGAGGCGGTGCACGCGAGGGCAGAGGCAGCCGCGGCCCGACGGTCTCTTGATGAGGCCAACCGGCTGCATGAGCAGGTGGCGGGTCACAAGAGTCGCCTCGAGGACGAGGTGGAGCTCCTTAAGGTGGAGGCCGCCAAGGTGGTGGAGACGCAGCAGACCCTGGTCGAGGCGGACCAGCAGCGGGGCCAGCTGGCCGATGACAAGGGCTGGCTCCAGGCCGAGGTGGATCGCCTGCGGGAGCAGGCCACCATGGCTGAGGAGGCCCGTCAGGACGAGGCCCATCGCTGTGAGGCGGCCGAGAAGGTGGCCGAAGACAAGGACGCCGAGCTCAAGGCGGCCCTTGCTAAGGCGGCCATTCTAGAGAAGGCGCTCGGGGAGCGCGACCGCGCCATGGAGCGGGAGCGGCGCCGTATGTTGCTTGAGGCGCAGCACCTGGAAGAGTCCTTCTCCAGTAAGTGATGTTTCTTGTAGTTTGTTGGGTGGGGACCCGACCTTTCTTCCTTTGCGATAGGGGCCTTCCCAGTGACACGGCGGCTGGCGGAGGAAGCTGTCCGCTATCAACGCGACCCGACCGGCCTTGCTGGGTCTGGGACGGATCCACGGTTGGCCTGGACCTTCCCGGAGATCATCGCCGCTGCTGAGGCCCGCCTGCGGGTCCTGGGGACGCAGGTGGAGCGGCTATCCCGGGCCGGCACCGCGATGACGGAGGCCCTGTGGCCGGACTCCGTCCATCCGTGCAGCTTCTCGCGCCTGGCGCATTGGTTGGAGATGGGTCCGGACCGTCTTGGCGAGTGGCGTGTTTCCGCCGCTCGTGCCGGTGCTGAGATGGCGCTTTGGTTCACGATGTCTTGGCATCCGGATATTCAGCTGGACGCGCTGATGGGCCAGCGTGCCGGCTCGGAGCAGTTTCTGCAGGAGCAAGCCGGCCGGATCACCTCCCGGGCCAGCTACATCGCCGAGTTCGCCTTCCACGACGAGTTCCATCCGGAGCAGACGAAAGATGGCAGGGCCGTGGACGGCGACGACTATGGCTTGCTTCTTCATGATCCGGAGGGGAGCTCGGAGGAGATGGGCGGCTATGGCGACCCGGATGCCGAGGCGGACAGTGGTGCCTCGCCGGACTCGGAGGCCGCCAGGGGAGAGCCGTCGACGACGCGACGCGATGCTGGAGATGCCTGCGACACTTTATGTAGAATGTGTTAAGTAGCAGGTCCACCCACCCACTGGGGGTTTTAGGGTGTAATGAACTCGGGTCGTGGGCCTTTAAATATTTTTGTGTAAATGTCGTCAGTGCTTTTTTGCTCTTTGCCTTCCGCTTTTCTAAACCGACTTCATGCGCTTTTCCTCTCTCAAACATCCCCCCCCCGCGAGTCAGACGGCCGAGGCTCCGGTCTGTGACAAGGAGTTCGATTCTTCGAGAGGGGCGCGCAGGATTTGGGTCCTTAGAAGCGTTGAGCGCGAGCGAAACACCCACTGGGCCGGCTGGCGGCAATCCGGATTAGCCTGTTGGTGAGCAGCCGGTCGTGCGGCTACTCATTTGATGATCGACGGGCCGGGTTGATCGACCCGCCAGCCTTTGACTTAGTGTATGAAGCGTAAAGGAGCTTTGGCCTGTTGTGCTTTCCCGCCGACAGCCAAAGCTGGATCTGCGGTTTTAGGGCGAAGTGGGGGACCGTGGGATCCCAACTTTATCAGGAATCACTAAGTAAGGCAGCAGGGTGGCGACCGAGCCAACCTGCCCCTGAGCCGCCGGGTTGAGCGAGTCGGACCGGTGGCCGGGTTCAGTGGTGAAGTGATGCAGAAAAATAAGGACGCAATAAATTGGTCGACAAAAGGCAGCCCCCGAGTCTTGTTCGAGGACCCCATAGTTTCATGCATTTACAAACGGCGACGATACATACACTCGTGCGACTAACTGTAAAATGGGCGGAGGAGTACCGCGTTCCACGGCCGGGTCATTTCTTCACCGGTGGTGTCCTTCTTGCGCTTCTTTGACTTGCGTGCATCGATGAGGTAGTAGGCGTTGCGATCGCGCAAGGCCCTGCTCGCGATGAACGGGCCCTCCCACCGAGGGGACAGCTTGTGCTGGCCTGCCTGCTCTTGGACGAGTCGGAGGACAAGGTCGCCCTCGCGGAATGCGAGGGGCTTGATCTTCTTGATGTGGTAGTGCCTCAGGCCTTGCTGGTAGATGGCCGAACGGCTGAGTGCCAGAAGGCGCGCTTCTTCGAGCAGGTTGACGCCTTCTTCGCGTGCCTCTCTAGCTTCGGCTTTGGTGTACATCGCGATGCGTGGTGAGTCGAACTCGACGTTGGTCGGGATGATGGCTTCGGCTCCATAAACGAGGAAGAACGGGGTGAACCCGATCGACCGGTTCGGCGTGGTGCATAGACTCCAGAGAACTGCTCGCAACTCATCAAGCCAGCTGCCAAGTGAGCGGATGAGTGGCTCGACGAGTCGTGGCTTGATGCCGGACAGGATGAGTCCGTTGGCCCGCTCGACCTTCCCGTTGGACTGCGGATGTGCCACGGAGGCCAGGGCGAGGCGGATGCCGGAGACGGAGCAGTATTGCTCGAGCGCGCCCTTGGCAAAGTTGGGGCCGTTGTCAGTGATGATGTTGTTCGGCATGCCGTAGCGCACCGCTATGTCCTTGATGAACCGGACGGTTGTTGGCCCGTCCAGTTTCTTGATAGGTCTTGCCTCGATCCACTTGGTGAATTTGTCCACTGCCACCAGCAAGTGCGTCATGCCGCCTCGAGCGGTTTTGAAGGGTCCCACCATGTCGAGTCCCCAGACCGCGAAGGGCCAGGCGATCAGTATGGTGCAGAGTGCACCCTTCGCATTTGAGAATGAGCGACTCGGCATCTTCAAGGGCCGTGGGCCAATAGAAATTGTGGTGGAATGCCTTCACCAGGGACCGCGATGCGGCGTGGTTCCTGCACTCGCCCTGGTGGATGTCAAGGAGGATGTCGATGCCCCAATCCTGCTCGATGCGGCGCTGGAACACACCGGTAGAGCTGCGCTTGACGAGCTCGTTGTTGATGATGCTGTAGGCGGATGCCCTGCACTGTACTTGCCGAGCTTCGGTCTCGTCCATGGGGAGAACCCCGTTCTCCAGAAATTATGATATTGGGAGGGCCCAAGATGGAGCTGTAACCACGGCGAAGACGGCTACCAGGGTGGGTTCCGAGTCGGCATTCCCTTAGCCGGGTTGAGCAGCCCGAAGGCTGAGTGCTAGAAGGTGCGCTTCTGCGAGCAGGTCGATGCCGTCTTCACGTGCCTCTCTGGCTTCGGCTTCGGTGTACATCGTGATGCGCAGCGAGTCGAACTCGAAGTTGGTCGGGCTGACGGCTTCGGTTCATAAACGAGGAAGAACAGGGTGAACCCGGTCGACAGTTTCGGCGTGGTGCGTAGACTCCAGAGAACTGCTGGCAACTTGTGAAGACAGCTGCCGGGTAACCGGATGAGTGGCTCGACGATTCGCGGCTTGATGCCGGACAGGATGAGTCCGTTGGCCAGCTCGACCTGCCCGTTCGACTACGGATGTGCCGCGGAGGCCAGGGTGAGGCGGGTGCCGGAGACGGAGCAGTGTTGCTCGAGCGCGCCCTTGGCAAAGTTGGTGCCATTGTCGGTGATGATGTTGTTCGGCATGCCGTAGCGCACCGCTATGTCCTTGACGAACCGGACGGCTGTTGGCCCGTCCAGTTTCTTGATAGGTCTTGCCTCGATCCACTTGGTGAATTTGTCCACTGCCACCAGCAAGTGCGTCATGCTGCCTCGAGCAGTTTTGAAGGGTCCCACCATGTCGAGTCCCTAGGCCGTGAAGGGCCAAGCGATCGGTATGGTGCGGAGTGCTAACGCCGGCTGGTGGCTGTGTTTGCTGAAGCATTGGCACACTTTGCATTTGAGAACGAACGACTCAGCGTCTTCGAGGGTCGTGGGACAATAGAAACCATGGCAGACCGCCTTGGCCACCAGGGATCGCGATGCGGCGTGGAGCCCGCACTCGCCCTGGTGGATGTCGAGGAGGATGTCCATGCCCCGATCCTGCTCGATGCAGCGCTGGAACACGCCGTTAGAGCTGCACTTGATGAGCTCGTTATTGATGATGCTATAGGCGGATGCCCTGTGCTGTACTTGCCGAGCTTCATTCTTGTCCATGGGGAGAACCCCGTTCTCCAGAAATTCTGATATTGGGAGGGCCGAAGATGGAGCTGTAACCATGGCGAAGACAGCCACCGGGGTGGGTTCCGAGTCGGCATTCCCCGAGCCAGGTTGAGCAGCCCCCTGGTCGGGAATGGCGACGGCCGGGTCCGGGATGATGGTGGCCGGGTTGAGCTGAGCAGCCCCCGGGCCGGCTTTAGCAGTCCCCATGCCGGCTTGAGGTGCGGCCGGGTCGTCTGGGATGTGGATGGACTCGGAGTCCGGCGATGGCTTGACGGACGGCTTGCGCAGGTGCTCGAGAGAGACGCCAGACGGGATGGCTTAACGACACGAGGTGATCTTGGTGAGCGTGTCGGCTGATTCGTTCTCCGCGCGTGGGACATGGAGGAACTCGCAACCCTCGAAGGATCCGGACAGCTTCTGGATGAGGAAGCGGTAGCTTGCCATGTTGGAGTCGTGGGCGTCCCATTCACGGAGCACTGCTGCACCACCAGGTCCGAGTCACCGTAGCATAGGATGCGCCGGATGCCGAGTTCCTTGGCAAGCCGGAGGCTGTGCACAAGGGCTTCATATTTGGCGACGTTATTGGAGGTGGCGAAGTGGATCTGGAGTGTGTAGCGGAGCCGGTCACCCTTCGGAGACGACAGTACAATGCCGGCCCCCAAGCCGAGTCGCATCTTGGACCCGTCGAAGTGCACGCGCCAATGCGTCAAGTGAGGAGGCGGCGGCAAGTACTGGGTCTCGGTCCAGTCGACGAGGAAGTCGGCCAGGGCTTGAGACTTGATCGTGGTGCGGGGCTCGTAGAGGATGGTGTGGCCGGCTAGCTAGATCGCCCACTTGGCGACCCGGCCAGAGGCGTCCCGCTACCCAATGATTTCTCTGATAGGTGCCATGCTAACGACGGTGACGACGTGCTCTTGGAAGTACTGCTTTAGCTTCTTAGCGGTGAGGTACACACCAAACACATCTTTTGGTAGTGCGAGATGGAGAGCACCTCGCTCAGGTAGTAGACCGGGCGCTGGACGGCCTGGATCTGTCCCTTCTCTGGTCGCTCGACCACCAGCACCGTGCTGACCGCCCGCAAGGTCGCGGTTATGTAGGGCAACAGCGGCTACTTGTCGGTTGGCGCGGCCAGGATTGGTGTGGTGGAGAGCATGCACTTGAGGTCTTGGAAGGCCTCCTCTGCCTTGCCGTTCCACTCGAACGGGCTTGTCTTCTTCATCAGCTGGTACAGGGGTAGCGCCCTCTCGCCCAGCCGTCTTAGAAACCGGCTGACCGAGGCCAAGCATCTGGTGAACTTCTGGACATCGCGCAGCCGAGCTGGCTTGCACATGTGCTCGATGGCCATGATCTTCCCCGGGTTTGCCTCAATGCCACGTTCTGAGATGAGGAAGCCGAGTAGCTTGCCGGACGGGACGCCGAAGTCGCACTTTTCTGGGTTAAGCTGGACCTTGTATTCGCGGAGGTTGGCAAATGTTTCCTTCAAATCATCGAGGAGCGTGAGGTGCTGCTTGGTCTTCACCATGATGTCATCCATGTACACGTGGATGTTGCGGCTGAGTTGCGGCAGCAGGTATTTCTGCATGCAGCGTTGGAAGGTGGCACCGACATTCTTCAAGCCGAACGACATGGTGATGTAGCAATATGCCCCAAAGGGCGTGATGAAGGATGTCTTCAGGGCATCGGCCGGGTCCAGCTTGATCTGGTGGTAGTCGGAGTAAGCGTCCAGGAAGGACAGGAGCTCGCACCCGGTGGTCGAGTCGATGACTTGGTCGATCCGTGGGAGAGCGAACGGATCCTTGGGACAAGCCTTGTTAAGGCTAGTGTAGTTGATACACATGCGACAGGTCCTATTCTTCTTCAGGACGAGGACTGGATTGGCTAGCCACTCGGGGTGAAACACTTCCATTATGAAGCCGGCCGCCAAAAGCTTGGCGACCTCTTCACCAATGGTTCTTCTCTTCTCTTAGGAAAATCATCGGAGGGGTTAATGGACAGGCTTGGCGTCCTTGCGGACGTGAAGTTTGTGCTCGGCGTACTTCCTCGGGATACCCGGCATGTCCTTGGGGGTCCATGCGAAGATATCCCGATTCTCACGGAGGAAGTCGACGAGCTCGCCTTCCTATTTGCTATCGAGGGAGGCGCCTACGACAATATACTTGATGCAGCTGGGGTCTTCTGGGTTGATCTTCACTTTCTTGGTCTCCTTGGAGGGCTTGAAAGCAGCCTCGTCGGCCGGGTCCCGGGTCAAGATCGACGCTGGGGAGGTCTCGCCTGCTAGGGCGACGATTTGGTCGAGCTGGCGCCGCTCCTCGGCAATGACCAGCAACTCGGCCAACTTGGCACCGTCTCGGGCACACTCCAGAGACTTGCGGTAGTCGCCGGTGACGGTGATGAGGCCCTTGGGGCCCGGCATAGGATTTGGGTCCTTAGAAGCGTTGAGCGGGAGCGAAACACCCACTGGGTCGGCTGGCGGCAATCCGGCTTAGCCAGTTGGTGAGCAGCCGGTTGTGCGGCTACTCATTTGATGATCGACGGGCCGCGTTGATCGACCCGCCAGCCTTTGACTTAGTGTATGAAGCGTAGAGGAGCTTTGGCCCGTTGTGCTTGCCCGCCGACAGCCAAAGCTGGATCTGCGGTTTTAGGGCGAAGTGGGGGACCGTGGGATCCCAACTTTATCAGGAATCACTAAGTAAGGCGGCGGGGTGGTGACTGAGCCGGCCTGCCCCCGAGCCGCTGGGTTGAGCGAGTCAGACCGGTGGCCGGGTTCAGTGGTGAAGTGATGCAGAAAAATAAGGACGCAATAAATTGGTCGACAAAAGGCAGCCCCCGAGTCTTGTTCGGGGACCCCATAATTTCATGCGTTTACAAAAGGCGACGATACATACACTCGTGCGGCTAACTGTAAAACGGGCGGAGGAGTTCCGCATTCCACGGCCGGGTTGTTTCTTCGCCGGCGGTGTCCTTCTTGCGCTTATTTGACTTGCGTTCGTCGATGAGGTAGTAGGCGTTGCGATCGCGCAAGGCCCTGCTCATGATGAACGGGCCCTCCCATGGAGGGGACAACTTGTGCTGGCCTGCCTGCTCTTGGACGAGTCGGAGGACGAGGTCGCCCTCGCGGAATGCGAGGGGCTTGATGTTCTTGCTGTGGTAGTGCCTCAGGCCTTGCTGGTAGATGGCCAAACGGCTGAGTGCTAGAAGGCGCGCTTCTGCAAGCAGGTCGATGCCGTCTTCACGTGCCTCTCTGGCTTCGGCTTCGGTGTACATCGCGACGCGCGGTGAGTCGAACTCGAAGTCGGTCGGGATGACGGCTTCGGTTCATAAACGAGGAAGAACAGGGTGAACCCGGTCGACAGTTTCCGCATGGTGCGTAGACTCCAGAGAATTGCTGGCAACTCGTGAAGACAGCTACCGGGTGACCGAATGAGTGGCTCGACGAGTCGCGGCTTGATGCCGGACAGGATGAGTCCGTTGGCTAGCTCGACCTGCCCGTTGGACTACGGATGTGCCACGGAGGCCAGGGTGAGGCGGGTGCCGGAGATGGAGCAGTATTGCTCGAGCGCGCCCTTGGCAAAGTTGGTGCCATTGTCGGTGATGATTTTGTTCGGCATGCCGTAGCACACCGCTATGTCCTTGATGAACCGGACGACTGTTGGCCCGTCCAGTTTCTTGATAGGTCTTGCCTCGATCCACTTGGTGAATTTGTCCACTGCCACCAGCAAGTGCATCATGCTGCCTCGAGCGGTTTTGAAGGGTCCCACCATGTCGAGTCCCCAGGCCGTGAAGGGCCAGGCGATCGGTATGGTGCGGAGTGCTAACGCCGGCTGGTGGCGTTTGCTGAAGCGTTGGCACACTTTGCATTTGAGAACGAACGACTCGGCGTCTTCGAGGGTCGTGGGACAATAGAAACCATGGCGGACCGCCTTGGCCACCAGGGATCGCGATGCGGCGTGGTGCCCGCACTCGCCCTGGTGGATGTCGAGGAGGATGTCCATGCCCCGATCCTGCTCGACGCAGCGCTGGAACACGCCGTTAGAGTTGCGCTTGACGGGCTCGTTGTTGATGATGCTATAGGCGGATGCCCTGTGCTGTACTTGCCGAGCTTTGGTCTCGTCCATGGGGAGAACCCCGTTCCCCAGAAATTCTGATATTGGGAGGGCCCAAGATGGAGCTGTAACCATGGCGAAGACAGCCACCGCGGTGGGTTCCGAGTCAGCATTCCCCGAGCCAGGGTGAGCAGCCCCCGGGTCGGGGATGGCGACGGCCGGGTCTGGGATGATGGTGGCCGGGTTGAGTTGAGCAGCCCCCGGGCCGGGTTCAGCATCCCCCAGGCCGGCTTCAGCAGTCCCCGAGCCGGCTTGAGGTGCGGCCGGGTCGTCTTGGACATGGATGGATTCGGAGTACGGTGATGGCTTGACGGACGGCTTGCGCAGGTGCTCGAGAGAGACACCAGATGGGATGGCTTAACGAGATGAGGCGATCTTGGCGAGTGTGTCGGCTGCTTCATTCTCCACGCGCGGGACGTGGAGGAACTCGCGGCCCTCGAAGGATCCGGACAGCTTCTAGACGAGGAAGCGGTAGCTTGCCATGTTGGAGTCACAGGCGTCCCATTCGCCGGAGCACTGCTGCACCACCAGGTCCGAGTCATCATAGCATAGGATGCGTCGGATGCCGAGTTCTTTGGCAAGCCGGAGGCCGTGCACAAGGGCTTCATATTTGGCGACGTTGTTGGAGGCGGCGAAGTGGATCTAGAGCGTGTAGCGGAGCCGGTCGCCCTTTGGAGACGACAGTACGATGCCGGCCCCCAAGCCGAGTCGCATCTTGGTCCCGTCGAAGTGCATGCGCCAATGCGTCAAGTCGGGAGGCGACGGCAAGTACTGGGTCTCGGTCCAGTCGACGAGGAAGTCGCCCAGGGCTTGAGATTTGATCGTGGTGCGGGGCTCGTAGAGGTTGGTGTGGCCGGCTAGCTGTATCGCCCACTTGGCGACCTGGCTAGAGGCGTCCCGGCACCCGATGATTTCTTTGATAGGCGTCGTGCTGATGACGGTGGCGACATGCTCTTGGAAGTACTGCTACAGCTTCTTGGCGGTGAGGTACACGCCGTAACACATCTTTTGGTAGTGCGGGTAGTTCTGCTTGGAGATGGAGAGCACCTCGCTCAGGTAGTAGACCGGGCGCTGGACGGCCTGGATCTGTCCCTTCTCTGGTCGCTCGACCACCAGCACCGTGTTGACCGCCTGTGAGGTCGCGGCTATGTAGAGCAACAGCGGCTCCTTGTCGGTTGGCGCGGCCAGGACCGGTGCGCTGGAGAGCATGCGCTTGAGGTCTTGGAAGGCCTCGTTTGCCTTGCCGTTCCTGTCGAACGGGCTTGTCTTCTTCATCAGCTGGTACAGGGGTAGCGCCCTCTCGCCCAGCCGGCTTAGACACCGGCTGACTGAGGCCAAGCATCCGGTGAACTTCTGGACATCGTGCAGCCGAGCTGGCTTGCGCATGTGCTCGATGGCCTTGATCTTCTCCGGGTTTGCCTCAATGCCGCGTTCCGAGACGAGGAAGCCGAGTAGCTTGCCGGCCAGGACGCTGAAGATGCACTTTTCTGGGTTAAGCTTGACCTTGTATTCGTGGAGGTTGGCGAATGTTTCCTTCAAATCGTCGAGGAGCGTGAGGTGCTGCTTGGTCTTCACCATGATGTTGTCCACATACATGTGGATGTTGCGGCCGAGTTGTGGCAGCAGGCATTTCTGCATGTAGCGTTGGAAGGTGGCGTCGACGTTCTTTATGCCGAACGACATGGTGATGTAGCAATATGCCCCAAAGGGCGTGATGAAGGATGTCTTCAGGGCATCGGCCGGGTCCAGCTTGATCAGGTGGTAGCCGGAGTAAGCGTCCAGGAAGGACAGGAGCTCGCACCCGGCGGTCGAGTCGATGACTTGGTCGATCCACGGGAGAGCGAACGGATCCTTGGGACATGCGTTGTTAAGGCTGGTGTAGTATATACACATGCGCCAGGTCTTGTTCCTATTGAGGACGAGGACTAGATTGGCCAGCCACTCGGGGTGAAACACTTCCATTATGAAGCCGGCCGCCAAAAGCTTGGCGACCTCTTCACCAATGGTCCTTCTCTTCTCTTCGGAAAATCGTCGGAGGGGTTGACGGACAGGCTTGGCGTCCTTGCGGACATGAAGTTTGTGCTCGGCGTACTTCCTCAGGATACCCGGCATGTCCTTGGGGTTCCATGTGAAGATATCCCAATTCTCACGGAGGAAGTCGACGAGCTCGCCTTCCTATTGGCTGTCAAGGTGGGCACCTACGACAATGTACTTGCTGCAGCTGGGGTCTTCTGGGTTGAGCTTCACTTTCTTGGTCTCCTTGGAGGGTTGGAAAGCAGCCTCGTTGGCCGGGTCCGGCGTCGGGATCGACGCTGCGGAGGCCTCGCCTACCAGGGCGACGATTCGGTCGAGCTGGCGCCGCTCCTCGGCAATGACCAGCGACTCGGCCAACTTGGCACCGTCTCGGGCGCACTCCAGAGACTTGCGGTAGTCGCCGGTGACGGTGATGAGGCCCTTGGGGCCCGGCATCTTCATCTTCAGGTACGCGTAGTGGGGAACCGCCATGAACTTGGCAAGCGCGGGCCGACCCAGCAATGCATGATATGTGCTGGACGGGTCCACCACCTCAAACCAGATTGGTTAGTGTCGGAAGTGGCTGCTGTCGTCGAACATGACATCGAGCTAGACCCGGCCAATAGGATAGCAGGAGAGGCCGGGTATGATGCCGTGGAAGATCGTACGGGTCAGTTCCAGGTCCTCGGCCTTGAGGCCGAGCTTGGTCATCGTGTCGCGGTAGAGGATGCTGATGCTGCTGCCGCCGTTGATGAGGACTCGAGAGAACTTGCATGTGCGCCGCGCGACGATGGAGCGGTTGAGGATGAGGGCGTATCCACCCAGACTTGGCATGACTGCCGGGTGATCCACCCGTGTCCAGGTGATCGGGCGATCCGACCAGTGCATGAAATCCAGCTTGGCCGGGATGACGGTGTTCACCTCCTGCCGAAGAAGGCGCTCGTTGCGCTTGTCATCGCCGAGGCTGGTGAAGACGACGTAGGCCGCGTTCTGGTCCGTGTAGGCGTCACTCTGCATCGCGCCGCCAGCGGGAGGCGGCGGTGGAGGCGGAGGCGGCTGTCCTACGCCTAGAGCTGGAGCTGGAGCCGGAGGAGGCGGGACGTCTCCCCTCATGATGCGCTTGGTGATGGTGCACTCCCGAAGCGTGTGCGTGGAGGGTCTTGCACCGCTGTGGTGCTTGCATGGGGCGTCGAGCATCTCTTCGAAACTCATGGCGGGTTGCCACGCCATCTTGCCGGTCTGCCGGTGCTTCGCCGTCGGGACCGTCGTGGGCTCGGCAGCCATGACGAGCCGGTTGTCGTGATGCTGCGCCGACTGGTTGGCCTTGCGCTTGTTGTTCTGGTGATGCTGCTGCCGGCTGCTTTCGCAGGCCGACTTCGGGGGAGTAACCGGCTCGCCTTGCCGGCTTCATCCAGCGCCACCTGGATCTTCATGGCGGAGTCGGCATTGGCGTACTTGTCCACCGTCACCATGAGCACGGCCATGGTGGCCGGCTCGGAGCGTAAGAGCTTGTGTTTGAGGAGGGTGCCGGCTCAGCACCCACTGACGAAGTACTGGATGGCCTGGACTTCATGGAGGCCCTCGCAGCTGTTTCGTAGCTCGGTCCAGTGCGCGAGGTACTCGCGACCGGTCTCCGTCGGCCCCTGCATGCAGATGGCGAGCTTTCTAGGGCGACCGAGTCACTTGTAGGTCCCCGTGAAGTTGCGGACAAAGTCTCCTCGAAGTCGACCCATGCGTTGATGCAGCCCATTGGCAGACTTTTCAACCACGTGTGGTCCGACCCATGGAGCATGAGCGGTGCGTAACGCACGGCGCGACGGCGATTGGCACCGGTGATGCCAATGGCCGTGGTATAGTCGGTGAGCCAATCTTCTGGCTTTGTGGTCCCGTTGTACTTGGGGGTGTCACGGCGGAGCACGAACCCTTTGGGAAAGGGCTCCTCCCGGATGCGTGGGCCGAAGCACGCCGGCCCAATAGCGCCGCTCTCCTCCACCTACAGGGAGCGAGCGAGCTGATCGAGGCGGTGGCGCGCGTCAGCATTATCGATGGCGCGCGGGCCGAGTCGACGGGTGGCCAGGCCTCGAGGGGCCGGGTCAGTTGGAGCCGGACATCGGGCATGCTAGTTGGGTCCGCGCTGGGTCTCTGAGGCGAACTCGTTGCCCAGAACGTCGGCAGCTGTGGCGGCCGGGTTGCGCCGAATCTGGGCTTGGCCGGAGTGCGCCTCGCCGGGCGTTGAGGAAGCCATGTGCAGAAGTTCGCCGGGTCCGCCAAGGCGGGCCGAGCCGGACCCCGCCGGCTGGGCGAGCTGGTTGAGGCGATCCTGCTGGGTGTTGGTGGCATGGAGGAGCTTGCGCATCCGCCCGATGCACTCTTTAAGCTCCTCGCCCGTGAGTTGGTCGAGGCCGACCGCGGCTGCCTCCGCAGCGCGCATGTTCTTTCCTGGGTCTCGTAGACAGTTCGGACGGCACCGAGAGCCCGACCGATCGCTCCTTCCCGGGTACGCACATTAACGACTCGGCTTGGCTCGGCCGCAGCGGGCGTGAGTCCATGGGCGGTGTCGTGCTCCATCTGAGCAGCCTCCAGGCAACGCCTGGTGGCAGCAAGCGTCTCAGACAGGTCTAGCATCTACTGGTGCCTTTCCTCGAGCTGGGTTCGTGCCTCGGCAACATTGGCGATGTCGACATCGATGCCGATGAGGATGCGGAGGCTCTGCATCGCAGAACACAGCGGATCAGACGGCTCGGTCTGTTCCGCAGTGGTCCTGGCTTCCGCGGCCTTCCTCGTCTTGCTCGACAAGGAGGAGGCGCCATCGCCGGTGACGTAAACCTCCAGATGGACGTCCATCGCCTAGGCGGCAATGCCACCGCCCAGGGAGAGGGGAGAGTCGGAGTAGCTGAGCACCTCGCTGGGGTATTCGTCGGCCGCGAACGCATCGGAGATGCGCATCACGGCGAAGGAGGCGGCAAGCGCGCCGACAATGTCGTCCGCCAGCGTGAAAGTGCAACTATCCCTAGGTAGTTTTGGTAATTCCTAACAACATATAGCTCATTGAGCTAACTCTATTTCAAGATAAAGATTTCAGGAAAAGCTCAATGAATCGCATGGCATGGATGAGAAAAGTGGACCCCTTAAGATGCTAAGGATAAAAGGATTGGATCAAGCTCAAAGCTCAAGACTCTACATTTGATATTTTAGTAATCCAAGATCACATTGAGTCTATAGGAAAAGCCAATACTATCAAGGAGGGATGAGGTGTTGCTTAATGAGGTTCTTGCTTCAAAGTGCTTAGTGATATGCTTCAAAACCCTCAACTACTTTCTCACATCCACATATGACCTAAACCAAAAGTCAAACTCGGCCATACCGATTCTTTCTATCCGACGCCAACGAGTTCAGATGTCATAGCCACTGCCACAAACCCTAGGCAAATCGGTCTCACCGATAGGGATCTCGGTCTCACCGAGATGGGATTGTAATCTCTCTGTTTCCGTTCGTAACGTTTCGGTACCACCAAGATGAGCGATCGGTCCCACCGAGATTGCAATGTAAACTCTTTGTTTCCCTTTCGTAACATTTTGGTCCAACCGAGATGAGCGAACAGGTCCCACCGAGTTTACCTGACCAGCTCTCTGGTTCGCTTACTACCAAAATCGGTCCCACGGAGTTTGTGTAATCGGTCTCACCGAGATTACGTTATGCCCTAACCGTAACCATATCGGTCCTACCGAGTTGCATGTCGGTCCCACCGAAAACCCTAACGGTCACTAGATTTGCTGACTTGGTCCGACCGAGTTTCTCAATTCGGTCCCACCGAGATTGGCAAGTTGTGTGTAACTATTAGATTTTGTGTGGAGGCTATATATACCCCTACACCTCCTCTTCATTCGTGGAGAGAGCCATCAGAACGAACCTACACTTCCAATTTACATTTTCTGAGAGAGAACCACCTACTCATGTGTTGAGACCAAGATATTCCATTCCTACCATATGAATCTTGATCTCTAGCCTTCCCCAAGTTGCTTTCCACTCAAATCTTCTTTCCACCAAATCCAAATCCTGTGAGAGAGAGTTGAGTTTTGGGTAGACTATCATTTAATACACAAGAGCAAGGAGTTCATCATCAACACACCATTTGTTACTTCTTGGAGAGTGGTGTCTCCTAGATTGGCTAGGTGTCACTTGGGAGCCCCTGACAAGATTGTGGAGTTGAACCAAGGAGTTTGTAAAGGCAAGGAGATCGCCAACTTCGTGAAGATCTACCGCTAGTGAGGCAAGTCCTTCGTTGGCGACGGCCATGATGGGATAGACAAGGTTGCTTCTTCGTGGACCCTTCTTGGGTGGAGCCCTTCGTGGACTCGGGCTGCCGTTACCCTTCGTGGGTTGAAGTCTCCATCAACGTGGATGTACGATAGCACCACCTATCAGAACCATGACAAAAACACCCGTGTCCACAATTGCGTTTGAATTCTCCAAACCCTTCCCTTTACATTCTTGCAAGTTGCATGCTTTACTTTCCGCTGCTCATATACCCTTTCCATGCTTGCTTGAATTGTGTTACGATTGCTTGACTTGTGATAAGTTAGCTAAAATCTGCCAAAAACTAAAGTTGGGAAAAGGATAGATTTTTATTTGGTCAAGTAGTCTAATCACCCCCCCCCCTCTAGACATACTTACGATCCTACACAGCGCGACAAACTCGTCGGAGTAGGAGAAGGGCCCCGTCTGAAGCATGCTCCTGGCCAGCTCCTCGAGCTGCCCCATGGTGGGCGCCAACTGTTGTGGTGGGCGCATGGCAGATGCCAAGGGATGGCTAAAGAGAGGAGGAGGCTCGAGGGTGCTAGTGGGATCCAGAGGCGAGGTTGGCATGAGCAGGCGCGGGACGCCGGACATACCCAGGTTCGGGGCTCTCCGGAGAGATAATACCCCTAGTCCTGCCGTGTGTAGTTGGATGATCAATAGTACAATGTTGCTCCTAGAGCTGTATGGAGGAGGAAGGAAGCTGGCAAAGGCTTGGGCTGCTCCTTCTCTCCGATGTTGCGGTTTTGGTGGCTAGTCCTATGCTTGCTTGTGTTTTCCTTGTGTCTGTTTCTTTTCCTACTTGCCTCGTATCTCTTCCGTGCCCCTGCAGGCGTGGGTTTCTAGAGGGTTTTATAGATCAACCCAGCCAGGGTTACAATGGTAATACACCGAGTCGGTGGGTCCGTATTGTCGGTTTCCGGGATACCGGGCTGGGTCCCGCTTGAGGGCTTGTGGTTCATTGGGTTCCCATAGGTGCGCCCCCCGCGTGCCTAGGGGGACTGTGCACCATCTTGTTGATTGTCAGGGCGTGGCCAAGTCGAGTCGTGTACAGTGCTCTCCATCAGGTTGCCGCTTGCTGTCATCAGCGACGAGGGCGGGAGCACTGTTGCCACGCCAGCCCCGGTCAGCGGGTAGGTAAGGGGCACTGTTGCCATGCTCCGGCTGACCATAGGCATGGGTGGAAACACTGTTGTCTTGGTCATCGGTGATTGAGGTCTCGTCCCAACGTACGGCCTGGATGGGACAGGAGCTGACCCGTGGCTGGATTGACGGGTACGCCACGGGTGGGGTTGGCTTGTTGGGGAAGCCTTGGTCGTGCCGAGTTCGGCTGCCTTACGCCAGTTGCTGCGGCCGGGTCGACGTACCTTGCCGGGTCGGAGAGCTTGGCCGGGTTGCGGGCCTTGCCGGGTCGAGCGACCTGGCCAGGCGCGTGCCAGTTCGCGGGGCGATGCGGGCCCCGCTATTTTTGAAAAGGATCCGGGTTCCATTTCCTGCCCGGGGTTCATCCCCCGACAGTAGTCCCCAAAGCTGTGAAGGTCTGTCGTCTTCAGATGAGTGGGCCTTCGCAGTTTCCCCCTTGAGCAAGGCGGATTCTGCGAGCGCCGGGTCCGGCAACACCCACTGTGTGCCGGTTCTCTCGGAAACCGGATCGCGGCATCCTGGCCATGGCGAGAACCGAGGAGTCCGTCGAATCTTGAGGCAATAGCTCGGGCTTTGCGCAGCCGCCACGTGGTGCTCGGAAGTCGGAGGGGCCTGACAGGCCACACGCGTGACGGGACCAAGCGATGGGCCGGGGCCCGCCGTCGCGCGCCCTTGGTCCATGCGCACGGATTTATTGCAACGTTCGGGGGTCGGTTGCTCTTCCCCGGGCAGTTACTGTGCGTGTACGTGCACACTTATTGCGGGGTAGTAGAATTGGTGCGTGCAAACGATCCCACTCCCCCATGTTTGAATCGAGAGTTAAAAATTGAGGGGGGGGCAAGGGGGCGGCGGACATCACTCTCGCTCGCGCCCTCCTTTCCTCCTGCTCTTGCTCTGCTCTACGCCGCCGACGCACAGCTACGCCTGCCGCCCCGAGCAGAGCTTACTCCTCGGCCATCTTCTTTCTTCCTTCTTCCATCCATGGTGCTACCGTCGGGCTCCTGGATGGGCTCCAACGTCACCATTGAGGACGTCACCCAGCTTCGAGCTTTGCGGTGCCTGCCGCGGGAGACGGATGTCGGCGTCCGCCTGCCGCGCGGCGAGTAGAGGCCCCGGCCCGAGGGAAAGGAGCGTGTGGTCTTCCTCACGCATTTCGAGCACGGGTTTGGGTTGCCGGTGAGCACCTTCTTCCGCGCGTTCTTGGAGTTCTTCGGGCTCCAGCCGCACCATCTTGTGCAGGCGCCGTCGTCCAGCTTTCCGGCTTCGTGACCCTATGCGAGGGGTACCTGGGGGTCGAGCCCATGATCGACCTCTGGGAGCGCTTATTATCCTTGAAGTAGCAGGGCCCATCAGCCGGGGAGTTCGCTGACTGCGGCGCCACCGTCATCTCAAAGCAGTCGGGGGCAGAATTCCCCAAGATCTCGCTAGAGGATTCTGCCAAGAAGTGGCAGAACTCCTTCTTCTACGTCCGCAACCTCGGCGTGGACCACATCAACCTCCCGCTCTTCGCCATCGCGCCACCGCAGGCAAAGACAAACTGGGGCTACTCGCTCTGGCGCCCATCGCAGGAAATCGTCAACCTCTGCGAGCGGGTGACGGTGATGAGGACGCGGGAGGGGCTCACCGGCACCGACCTCCTTGCCATGTTCATCACTCGCCGGGTCCTTCCGCTTCAGAGGTGCTCCTGCCTCATCGGCGAAATGATCGGCCTTCAGGACCCCAACCGCATGGGGTCGACGCGGCTGTCCGCGGAGCAGGTCGCGCTCGGCATGAACGACATCTCCAAGGCTAACCTTGGAGAGGTCTGGCGATTCGGCAAGGCGCCGTACAGCAAGTAGAACCCAGCGCCGCAAGTGAGTGTTTGGTCGTCTTACTTCGCTGCCGCTCATCTTCTTAGTCATCCCGACGCGACACGAGAGATACTTCTAAACGCGATTCGGCATCCTTACGCCCGGGCTCCGTCGCAGGTGGCGCCGGTGGCGCCTTAGGAGCCCGCGGCTCATGGCGGCGAGGAGGTGGCCGAGTCCGACGTCGGCGCTGGGCGTCGCACGGGTAAGTCTTGTATCTTTCTTTCTTCATTTGTCTTGAATCGTTGATCATGTCACGGTGCGGGCGACGCTGACGCCGACTGTTGGTGTAGCGGCGTTGGGCGGGGGAGGCGGCGACCCGGGCGGAGCCGGGATGTAACACCCACGATGCGGCTATATCTCCCACGTGTCGAAGCACGACTTAGAGGCATAACCGCATTGTGGTTTTGTCGCAAGAAGGGTCATCTTCACACAATCCCATGTAATGAACAAGAATGGGATAAAGAGTTGGCTTACAATCGCCACTTCACACAATGAACATATAATAAATCATACATCATTCAGAGTACACACATAGTCCCACTACGGACGAAGCCAAAAGAAAAGAAGATAACCCAACTGCTAGATCCCCGATCGTCCCAACTGGGCTCCACTACTGATCAACATGAAACGAAACATAGCAACAACTAAGATCTTCATTGAGCTCCCATCTGAGCTCGGTTGCATCATCTGCACTGGTATCATCGGCACCTGCAACTGTTGTGATAGTATCTGGTGAGTCACGAGGACTCAGCAATCTCAAAACCCGCGAGATCAAGACTATTTAAGCTTAAGGGTAGGAAGTGGTAAAGTGGTGAGGTTGCAGCAGCGACTGAGCATATATGGTGGCTAACATACGCAAATAAGAGCGAGAAGAGAGCAAACGGAACAGTCGTGAAGCTAGCAATGATCAAGAAGTGATCCTGAACTCCTACTTACGTCAAACATAACCCAAAACCGTGTTCACTTCCCGGACTCCGCCGAAAAAAGAGACCATCACGGATACACACGCGGTTGATGCGTTTTAAATCATATCTGGTGTCAAGTGTCAAGTTATCTACAACCGGACATTAACAAATTCCCATTTGCCTATAACCGCAGGCACGGCTTTCGAAAGATTATACCCTGCAGGGGTGTCCCAACTTAGCCCATGATAAGCTCTCGCGATCAACAAAGGATATACCTTCTCCCAGGAAGACCCGATCAGACTCAGAATCCCGATTTACAAGACATTTCGACAATGGTAAAACAAGACCAGCAAAGCCTCCCGACTATGCCGACAAATCCCGATAGGAGCTGCAGATATCTCGTTCTCAGGGCACAACGGATGAGCAATCCGTACAACTAAAACCAGACCTCAAGTTTCCTTGAGGGGGCGCTGCAAAGGGCTCTAGTTTGGACCAACACTCGGAGGAGCACTGGCCCGGGGGGGGGGGGGTAAATAAAGATGACCCTTGAGTCTGCTGAACCCAAGGGAAAAAGGCTTAGGTGGCAAATGTTAAAACCAATGTTGGGCCTTGCTGCAGGAGTTTTATTCAAAGCGAACTGTCAAGGGGGTCCCATAAATCACCCAACCGCGTAAGGAACGCAAAATCCGGGAACATAACACCAGTATGATGGAAACTAGGGCGGCAAGAGTGGAACAAAACACCAGACATAAGGCCGAGTCTTCCACCCTTTACCAAGTATATAGATGCATTAATTAAATAAGAGATATTGTGATGTCCCAACATAATCCTGTCCATCATGGAGCAATCTTCAACTTCACCTGCAACTAACAACGCTATAAGAGGGGCTGAGCAAAGCGATAACATAGCCAAGCAACGGTTTGCTAGGAAGGGTGAAAAGGTTAGAGGCTGACATGTCAATATGGGAGGCACGGTAAACAAGTGATAGGTAGCGCAACATAGCGATAGAACGGAGCAACTAGCAAGCAAAGATAGAAGTGATATCAAGGGTAATGGTCATCTTGCCTGAGATCCCGCAAGGAAGAAGAACGAGTCCATGAAGAAGACAAACGGACGTAGTCGAACGAATCCTCACAACTCTGGAATGAAACCGAAGCTAACGAGAGAAGCAAACCAGAAAAAAACAAACAACATGGTAAACACACAAGCATAAACATGTCATGATGCACAAACACGTATGATGCATGTCCGGTTTAATGAGGCAAGGCATGGCAAAGTGCAATAAACAATACTACAAGTTAAGTGGAGCTCAATATGCAACGAGTTGCATATTGACGAAACACCACATCAATTATTTAGTTCTCTCTTGTTTAAGTTACCAAACAATATTAAATGTTGTTAAGCATGGCAAGAGGTGAAGCATAATTGAACTAACTATTTAGGCAAGTTTAAATGAGGCCAGAAACAACAAACAACAATTCCGGAAAATCCAGATATGTCATTTAGCAATTAAATGCAAACACAATTTTAACCATTTAAATGTTGTTAACATGATGCGGATGACATAATCAAAGTTTATGCAATTTTTATGAAAATGTTGACATCTAATATGATAGGGAGCATGTTATGAAGCATTTGATCACCATGGCGGAACGAAAAGGGTGCCACGGCGGCGAAACAAAAATGGTGCCACGGCAACATATCCGAAAATGATGCCACGGCAACATATCCAAAAATGATGCCACGACAACATATCGGTTCCGGTAGCTCACGGAGATACCGGTGCAAAAGGAAGTGGGCGTGAGCATGTCATGCAAGGATGGTGGGGTGCTCCTGGATTCCGGGTTCCCACGGGTCGACGGCATGGCAAACGAGGAACTTGCAATGACAATTTAGACACGGTGCACACATGAGCATCTCATACAACCAAGCATGCATTCGTTCACGGGCGGTCGTCATCTCGGGATTATACCTTCGAAGCGTGCATTTTCGGAGCGGTTCAAAATCATCGAGGGAAGTAGTCGTTCTCGCGGCGGTCGTAGTGGAAGTAGGCGTTCACGGGACATCGTGGAAGTAGTCGTTCGCGGCGACGGTAGTTGTACACGTTACGTAGATGTCCGGGGTCGTCGGGTCGTCATGTAGCCGTACATGTTCGTCGTGGTACACGGGTCGTAGTGGTACTTGGGATCTTCTGAACTTGCCGGTATTGACGAAACGAAGGGGTACTTGGTCTTGACGTCCACGGGGTCTTCGGCCTTGACGTGAAGCAGGGAGGCGGAGCTCCTGCGGGGTCGATGGTGATGAGGTCGGAGATGCGAGGACAGGCAAAGGAGTTGCTCCTGCAAAGGGGCTGCTGGGACTGCAGGGGCGACGGGAGCCGGCGGGGACGCGGGGTCGCGCGTGCCGGCGATGACGGGCAGCGGGATGACGCGAGGTCGCAAGGGAGGCGGGCGATGGAGCAAGGTGGAGAGGAAGATGCGGGCGAGCGGAGTGGGGGCTTCGGGCGGCGATGGAGGGCCGCCGGAGTTGGCCGACGAGGTGCGCGGGTGTCGGTGCAAGGAGACGGGACAACGAGGGGATCGCGCGCAGGGAGGAGATGGGGGCCTGGCGCTGGGGAGGAAGAGAAGCTGCGAGGGAGATGAGGGAGGAGGCCGCAGGGCGGCACGGTTTGGACTAGCCGACCAGAGGGGCGACGGGGCAACATAGAGCGCTGCGGGGCTCGTGCTCGAAGGAACAAGGGGAGGGGATCGAGCCGAGGAGAGGGAGAGGGGGTCGGGCGCTGGTGGCGCACGATGGGGAACGAGGAAAAGGGGGGATCGAGCGATGCTCTCCTTGCGGGTAGGGTTAGAGGGGGCGGCTGGGCCTCCAGGGGCAAATGGGCCGGTCTGGATGGCCGGGCCTAAGTGGCCGGCTGGGCTGCAAGGCTGCTGGGCTCTCTCTCACTACTCAAAGAAGAGAAAAAAAACAGAGATTAAGAAAGAAAAGAAAGAGGGGTTAGGGGAAGAAGTTGGACACGCAGATAGTTTTCCCAAACTCACAAAAATGTGCTTGTTCCGAGAAAAATAGAAAGGCCATGATTGAAAGATTTAAATTCAAACTCATTTGAATTTAATTCAAATGGGTTTGAACTAGGACTTGATAAAAGGAAGGTCCAAAAATGTTCGGATTTTTGATGGAGCTCCGGAAAATGATGAAAGAAATATATGGCAAGGTTGGAGACCAGACTTGAAGCAGAAAAGGAACGAAATTATTTTGCAAGTGTGTTATGATCAATTTTAAAAATGAAATATTTATTATAGCTCCCTAATGATAGTAGGAGACTTTGAATATGTTTTAAAGAGAAATCATCCTGTGAATATCCCTCGATTTAAATGAATCAAAAAATCCATACAATTTATTTAAATGAGTTGCAAAAATTAAATGACATGATGGCATGATGACATGATGCAATGCACAAAAAAAAGAGCAAGCCCAAAAGAAACACACGGTGAAACTCGAAATAACTGGAAGTCTTCTGGAGCGTCGGTCTCGGGGCGTTACACGGGACCTCGCATGGGGCGGCACCGAGCCGCCCACATGGAAAAGACAGTGTCGCACCGCGACCCCGGGCTCTGAAGCGCACGGCGGACCCGGCCGAGCCCGGGAAGCCGGCCAAGATGTAAGCGCGGTGGCGGGCATGGGAGGCCAACCTGGGTCCCGGTCTTGACGGGGTAAGCTTCATTTCTTGTTTGCGCCTGGATTTTTTAAGCTAGTCTTGTTTCTTTTTTGCTCATTCTTCCTTCTTCTTCAGGTCGCCAATCGCGCTAGCGAGGGCAGCGGCGGAAGCCGCGGCCGCCGAAGGGGCCGCGTTCCGTAGGAGCCGATCCGACCTCACCGGCCTGGCCGAGGAGGAGGGACGGGGTGACTTGGACCTCGGCATGGACCTGAACGACGCTGAAGCCTTGGCCCGGCGGGACTGGAATCGAGCCGAGGCGGAGCTGGAGGCGGCGTCGGTCCAGGCTTGGATAGATGCGGCGGAGGCATGGGCGCGAGCCGGTGCGGAGCCGGCTTGGCGCGAGATGCCGGAGGGCACGATGGTGGCGGCGAAGATCTTTGAGCCGTCGTTGGCGAGGGAGCTCCGCCGTGGAGGCCGGGCTGAGGTGGTGATCCTCGACTAGGAGGTCGTGGAGGTAGGGGCGACACCCCGCTGCGGGCCGACGTGGTTGAGCGCGCGGGGGCTGATGGTGGTGGAGGCGGCGGCGTCTTGGAGGAGGCGCTGCGGGCGGCGGCGCCGGAGGCGCCGCCGGCTATGGAGGAGGCACTATGGGCGGCGGTGCCAGAGGTCTCCCCGCCAGCCAGGCTCGAGGTGGCGACGCGGGGCGTCCCGACGTCCGGGTCATTGTCAGCATCGGGAGGGGCATCGGAGGAGGTGCTGTCCGCGTCACAAGCGGCCAGCGGGGGGCATGCCTTGGTGCCCTGGCAGGGAGGGCGCCGAGTTGCCGTGCCGCAGCCTGCGCGGAGCGGGGGCGCTGTCGTCTTCGGGCCTCGGACCCAGGAAGAGGTGGCGCTGGACGCCATCAGCCGCCGCCTGCGAGGCCAGACGGAGCGGCTTGAGGCCTTCGCCCAGGCCGAGGTGGAGCGGACGCGCGACTTGGAGCGCGCCATTCTGGTAAGTCTTCTTTTTTCTTGTAATTTCTTCTTTCTGGGGGTGCACCAGCGCACCCACTGGGTGTAGCCCCGGAGGTTCGGGCCAACTACGTAGTAGTTGGGTCCAATCTTTAGAGCGTTGGCCTTGTTCTGACTTCTGTCTTTCTCAGCATCTTGACGCCTTCGCACCGGGAGCTCAAGGAGCAAAGAAGGAGGAGCTTCGCGTCGCCGCAGGTACTTTTGTGCTCATTTCTAGTGGGGGCGCGCTAGCGCACCCACTGGTTGTAGCCCCCCAGATTCGGGCCAACTGTGTAACAGTTGGGCCAAATCTTAAGTCTTGCCTTTTTTTCCTTCTGCTGAATCCTTCTTTTTCATAGCCGAGGTGCTGTCTTGGCGGACCCGGCTGCTCCAGGCTGGTCATCTTTACGACCGGCTTGTTGCCGACACCGGCCGTCTTGGCGTCGAGGCGGCGCAGGCGAGGGCGGAGGCGGCCACGGCCCGACGGTCTCTTGATGAGGCCAACCGGCTGCATGAGCACCTGGTGGGTCACAAGAGCCACCTCGAGGCCGAGGTGGAGCTCCTTAAGGCGGAGGCCTCCAAGGTGGTGGAGACTCAGCAGGACCTGGTCGAGGCGAACCAGCAGCGGGGCCAACTGGCCGATGACAAGGGCCGGCTCCAGGCCGAGGTGGATCGCATGCGGGAGCAGGCCACCATGACTGAGGAGGCCCGTCAGGACGAGGCCCATCGCTGTGAGGCGGCCGAGAAGGCGGCCGAAGACAAGGACGCCGAGCTGAAGGCGGCCCTTGCTAAGGCGGCCAATCTGGAGAAGGCGCTCAGGGAGCGCGACCGTGCCATGGAGCAGGAGTGGCGCGGTATGTTACTTGAGGCTCAGCACCTCGAAGAGTCCTTCTCCAGTAAGTGTTGTTTCTTGTAGTTTGCCGGGTCAGGACCCGGCCTTTCTTCCTTGTTGTTCTTCTTCTAACTTGCTTCTTCCTTTGCGATAGGGGCCTTCCCGGAGACGCAGCGGCTGGCGGAGGAAGTCGTCCACTATCAGCGTGGCCCGACCGACGTTGCTGGGTCTGGGACGGATCCGCAGACGGCCTGGACCTTCCCCGAGATCATCGCCGCTGCTGAGGCCTGCCTGCGGGTCCTGGGGACGTAGATGGAGCGACTGTCTCGGGCCGGCACCGCGATGACGGAGGCCCTGTGGCCGGACTCCGTCCATCCGTGCAGCTTCTTGCGCCTGGCGTGTTGGTTGGAGATGGGTCCGGACTATCTTGGCGAGTGGCGTGTTTGCACCGCTCGTGCCGGTGCTGAGATGGCGCTCCAGTTTGCACTGTCTTGGCATCCGGATCTTCAGCTGGATGCGCTAATGGGCCAGCGCGCCGGCTCGGAGCAGTTGCTGCAGGAGCAAGCCGTCCGGATCGCCTCCCGGGCCAGCTACATCACCGAGTTCGCCTTCCACAATGAGTTCCATCCAGAGCTGACGGTAGACGGCAGGGCCGTGGACGGCGACGACTACGGCTTGCTTATTCATGATCCGGAGGCGAGCTCGGAGGAGATGGGAGTCTACGGCGATGCGGATGCCGAGGAGTACATTGGTGCCTCGCCGGACCCGGAGGCCGCCAGGGGAGAGCCGTCGACCTCGCGACGCGGCGCTGGAGATGCCTGAGACACTTTACGTAGAATCTGTTAAGTAGCAGGTCCACCCACCCACTGGGGGTTTTAGGGTGTAATGAACTCGGGCCGTGGGCCTTTAAATATTTGTGTGTAAATGTTGTGAGTGCTTTTTTGCTCTTTGCCTTCCTCTTTCTAAACCGATTTCATGCGCTTTTCCTCTCTCACCCCCCCCCTGCGAGTCAGATGGCCGAGGCTCCGGTCCGTGACAAGGAGTTCGATTCTTCGAGAGGGGCGCGTAGGATTTGGGTCCTTAGAAGCGTTGAGCGGGAGTGAAACACCCACTGGGCTGGCTGGCGGCAATCCGGCTTAGCTAGTTGGTGAGCAGCTGGTCGTGCGGCTACTCATTTGATGATCGACGGGCCGGGTTGATCGACCCGCTAGCCTTTGACTTAGTGTATGAAGCGTAAAGGAGCTTTGGCCTATTGTGCTTGCCCGCCGACAGCCAAAGCTGGATCTGTGGTTTTAGGGCGAAGTGGGGGACCGTGTGATCCCAACTTTATCAGGAATCACTAAGTAAGGCGGCGGGGTGGCGACCGAGCCGGCCTGCCCCCGAGCCGCCGGGTCGAGCGAGTCGGACCGGTGGCCGGGTTCAGTGGTGAAGTGATGCAGAAAAATAAGGATGCAATAAATTGGTCGACAAAAGCCAGCCCCCGTGTCTTGTTCGGGGACCCCATAGTTTCATGCGTTTACAAAAGGCAACGATACATACACTCGTGCGGTTAACTGTAAAACGGGCAGAGGAGTTCCGCGTTCCAAGGCCAGGTCGTTTCTTCACCGGCGGTGTACTTCTTGCGCTTCTTTGACTTGCGTGCGTCGATGAGGTAGTAGGCGTTGCGATCGCGCAAGGCCCTGCTCACGATGAACGGGCCATCCCACGGAGGGGGCAGCTTGTGCTGGCCTGCCTGCTCTTGGACGAGTTGGAGGACGAGGTCGCCCTCGTGGAATGCGAGGGGCTTGATCTTCTTGCTGTGGTAGTGCCTCAGGCCTTGCTGGTAGATGGCCAAACGGATGAGTGCTAGAAGGTGTGCTTCTTCGAGCAGGTCGATGCCCTCTTTGCGTGCCTTTCTGGCTTCGGCTTCAGTGTACATTGCGACGCGTGGCGAGTTGAACTCTAAGTCGGTCGGAATGACGGCTTCGGCTTCATAAACGAGAAAGAACAGGGTGAACCCGGTCGACCGGTTCGGTGTGGTGCGTAGACTCCAGAGAACTGCTGGCAACTCGTCAAGCCAGCTGCCGTGTGAGCGGATGAGTGGCTCGACGAGTCGCTGCTTGATGCCGGACAGGATGAGTCCGTTGGCCAACTCGACCATCCCGTTGGACTACGGATGTGCCACAGAGGCCAGGGCGAGGCGGGCAAGGTTGTCAGAATCGCGATTCTGTTATACGATTCTACGACTTTACGATCCAAACTAACCCCTATGATTCTACGATTTTAGTTCTTAGAATCTAAGTTTCTACGATCCTGATAGTGGAGATTCTACGATTTGCGATCCTACCATCAAAGCTCCGATCCGATTCAAAATCGCGATTCTGACAACCTTGGAGGCGGGTGCCGGAGACGGAGCAGTATTGCTCGAGCGCGCCCTTGGCAAAGTTGGTGCCATTGTCGGTGATGATGCTGTTCGGCATGCCGTAGCGCACAACTATGTCCTTGATGAACCGGACGGCTATTGGCTCGTCCAGTTTCTTGATAGGTCTTGCCTCGATCCACTTGGTGAATTTGTCCACTGCCACCAACAAGTGCGTCATGCTGCCTTGAGCGGTTTTGAAGGGTCCCACCATGTCGAGTCCCCAGACCGCGAAGGGCCAGGCGATCGGTATGGTGTGGAGTGCTGACGTCGGCTTGTGGCTATGTTTGCTGAAGCGTTGGCACCCTTTGCATTTGAGAACGAACGACTCGGCGTCTTCGAGGGTCGTTGGACAATAGAAACCATGGCGGAACGCCTTGTCCACCAAGGATCGCGATGCGGCGTGGTGCCCGCACTCGCCCTGGTGGATGTCGAGGAGGATGTCGATGCCCCGATCCTACTCGACGCGGCGCTGGAACACGCTGTTAGAGCTGCGCTTGACGAGCTCATTGTTGATGATGCTGTAGGCGGATGCCCTGCGCTGTACTTGCTGAGCTTCGGTCTCGTCCATGGGGAGAACCTTGTTCTCTAGATTTTCTAATATTGGGAGGGCCCAAGATGGAGCTGTAACCATGGCGAAGACAGCCACCAGGGTTGGTTCCGAGTCGACATTCCCTGAGCCAAGTTGAGCAGCCCCCGGGTCGGGGATAGCGACGGCCGGGTCCTGGATGATGGTGGCTGAGTTGAGCTGAGCAGCCCCCGGGCCGGGTTCAGCATCCCCCGGGCCGGCTTCAGCAGTTCCCGGGCCGGCTTGAGGTGCAGCCAGGTCGTCTGGGACGTGGATGGACTCGGAGACCGGCGATGGCTTGACGGACGGCTTGCGCAGGTGCTCAAGAGAGACACCAGATGGGATGGCTTAACGAGACGAGGCGATCTTGGCGAGCGTGTCGGCTGCTTCATTCTTCGCACGCGGGACGTGGAGGAACTTGCGGCCCTCGAAGGATGTGGACAGCTTCTGGACGAGGAAGTGGTAGCTTGCCATGTTGGTGTCAGGACCCCGACTCAATGCCACATCGATCTAGCATGTAACACCTCATATCACTTTGCGGCCTCACGCACGGTATCCCCACGGGTGTCGCCTTACCTTTGCCCGGGACCGTTTGCGCCTTTCGGCACACGTATATGACAGTGTCGCTAGCATCCATATGATAAGGAGCCCGGGCTGACATGGCTAGTCGTAAACCCAAAGTGGCACAAACTTACAGGGACAGGCATCCATGACCCAGCATCGAACGTGTCGGTCATCAGCGAGTGAATCCAGGCTGTAGCACTGGGCTAACAGGACTCCGGTGAACCGGGCTATAGCGGGCTAAGAGGACTCCGGTATTTATCGCGTGACATTTCCCCGAAGGGACAGACACAGGAACGAAGAAGGACACATGCCGGCCAGCCTAAGTGTTCCGGAGCAGTAGCAAGCTACCAGGGCTCAGTGGAAGCACTAGGAGACATTTCCCGGTAAGAGAGGCTACTAAGGATAAACAACTAGATAGTCAGATCCCACACATAGCAATACACATTACACGTACGCATAACATGCAAGTATGTGCTGTACAACATGGCATCATAGCATAACTCAACAACTCATATAGATAAAAGCTCAGAAGAGCCATCATAGCATTTATTGCAAACAGGGGTCACAAGACCCATCATACAGAGCATACAAGCAACAAGCGGAAGCATTACATGTCTGGGTACAGACATCTATAAATGAAAAAGGCTGAAGAGCCTGACTAACTACAATATCCGATCAAGACCGTAGCTGAGGTACAAGCTACTCGTCGAAGTCCACAAGACACTAGTAAGACCGAATCTCCGCTGCAAAAACATAAATAAAGCAACATGAGTACAAAGGTACTCAGCAAGACTTACATCAGATCCTATCATACATGCATTTGTATCAAGAGGGTAATGTGGGTTTTAGTTGCAGCAAGCCAGCTTTGACTCTGTGGCTATCCTGTTCTACGACTACAAGAAACTCTTGAGGTGAGACAACGTACACGAGTCCACTAATCACCACACAATACACTACTATGGACTCATCCCCGTCTCCCTACGAGAAGGCCATCCATAGCACTCACACTTGTCTTGAACATTTTAGAGTATCCACTTCAAGTTGTCTATGTACCATGTAAGCATCCAAGAAGTCCATAACCGCGGACCCGGCTATTCGAATAGATCATGTTAACCCTGCAGGGGTGTACTTCTTCACACACGCTCTCGCCACTTACCGCCATGTACATGTCATGTATCTCGGCAACCTTCAAGCGGAAGCCTGGCGAGGGTGTCCGCCACGACCTGACTAACCACACAAGACTCTAGTCCAGGTTTATCGCCTATTCAGGTTCCATCCGCAAGGAGATCCGGTCGGGGTGTCGCTCACGGCCCCAAACGATGTGAGCAGGGTTCCCGAGACCACCATCCGGGTGCCACTCGGTACACCGGGCCACGTGTGCCTAGTCTGTCCCAAGCCCACCCTGCCGGGTGCCACTTGGTAGAAAAATAGCACTACCTACAAACACCAGAAACTAGTTGCGACTCCTGGACAGAGACCAAGTTGGTTAATAAGTCGAGAGAGTCAATTAAGGATCCCAATGTGTGGTAGTATCGAGTCATTGGACAACATACATAGAACTCAGTGCTTAAGGACGGTTCCAGTGAGACAACCCACCATGTACTCCTACATGGCCTCTCACCGCTACCTTTACCAAATCGTGTTCACGCACTTCACTCTCAGCATCAGAACATATCATAACACTCCAATTCATTCCCAATGAATCAGACCTGACACAACTCTAAGCAATAGCAGGCATAGCATGGTAGGAACACAACATGGCTCAAACAACTCCTACACATGCTAGTGGGTTTCAACTATTTACTGTGGCAATGACAGGTCATGCAGAGGAATGGGTTCAACTACCGCAGCACAAAGTAGCAGGTGAATCGTTGTTGTCCTAATGCAATAACTGAGAGAAGGAGCGAGAGAGTAGGGTTTTATCGAAATGAACAAGGGGGTTTGCTTGCCTGGTAAATCAACAGAGGAGGAACTGCTTCACAGACAGGTACTCTGGAACAGACTCCGGAGCAGGACCTATCGAGAAGGAACAGTGTCAGCAATCAATACACAATCATATGCAACAATATGATGCATGAACATGGCATGAAGATGTGATGCTGTTTAAGCTAATGCAACTAGTACTCATTTGGTTTGAAGTCCATTTGAACCATAAGCTCAAATGCATCTCCAAAGTAAGCTCTTATATATGCCATAATGTGTTTTCACCTATACAGCAAGTATAAGTTGGTTTGTCATGCATGAAACTAGTACAGATGGAAAGATTGCATTTTCCTGATAATTTTTCATATATAAATTATTTTAATCTGAGCTACGGTTGAATTGATATGAATTTTTGAAGTTTAAAACAATTTCTGGAATTTCCTGATTTATTTTAATTCCAGAAAATATATATTGCGCCAGCATGATGTCAGCACGACGTCAGCAGTCAACGCGGCTGACTGGGGTCAAACCTGACGTGTGGGGTCCACACGTCAGTGACAGGGAGTTAAACAGGGTTAGTTTAATCCTAATTAAAAAGGTTAGTGGTGTTGGGGCCCACTGTCAGTGTCAGGGGGGGTTAGTTAATGGTGATTAGCACTAAGCTAATCACCTGGCCGACGGGGCCCACCCATCAGGCCGGCGAGGTCATCGGCGGCGACCTCTGGACGCGGCGGCGTCCGCGATACCGGCCACGGGGACGGTGTCGGAGAGCACCGGGGCGTAGCCCGGGCTCTCGCGCACCTGGAGGGGCAGGTGGGAGGAGCTGGGGAGGCCGGAGCTTGCCGGAGCAAAGCTCGTGGCGGCGGCCGGAGCTCGGCGGCTTGCGGCCGCGGCGTTGTGGTGCACGGCAGTGGAAGCGGAGGGCTCCTACGGCCTCCTGGCGTCACCAGGAACACGGTGACGCGCGCGGGAGTGGCTGGCTTGGGCTCATGCCACCGTGGCGCCATGGCCGGCGGCGAGGAACTTGCGGGCGCGGTGGTTGAGCTAGCTAGACGGGGCAAACGAGCACGGGGAGGAGGGGGAAACAGGGGGAAACGGAGAGGGGCTCACGGCGGAGTTGCCGAGCAGGCCAGTGGGCTCGGGGAAGCACTGGTGCGGCCGGAGCGTTGTCGGCGATCTCGGGCAGCCGGTGACGAAGACGATGGCGATGGCGGCGTTCCAGGACGTCCGGCGCCGTGTGTCTCGTCGAGGAGGCATAGCCCACAGCGGCGGAGCGCGTGGACACGACGGAGGAACGAGGGGGAGGCAGTGGCCGCGGTGGTGCTTGTAGGCGGCGACGGCGTTCGGTTTCGGGAGAGAACGAGGGGGGAGGAAGAGAGAGCGAATGCGAGGGAGAGGAGAGAAGAGGTGCGGGGCGTGCGTGGCGTCGCGCGGGATCGTCCAGAGCGACGAGGGGGGGGGACAGGCAGGCAGGGAGGGAGGAGGTGGCGCGGCGCGACGGTGCGCGCAGCACGCAGCTGCTTGGCGAGGGGGAGAAGACGACAGAGGAGGAGGCGGCTGGGCCGCCTGCTTGCTGGGCCGGCCTGCTAGGCTGCTGGGCTGCACAGGAGTTAGGCGCCAGGTAGTCCAAGTAGGGTTTCCCCTTTTTGTTTTCTTTTCTAATTTTTCTGACATTTGTTAATACTAAATCAATTTATTTACTTATGCCAATTTTTATGGAAGCTAGTTATATTAATCCAGAGCTCCTTTATAAATGGCATAATTTTTGGACCATATTTTATATATATTACAATATATATACAAAGCAAATAATTATCGGATTAATCCAAATGGCTAAAATTAAATATCCATGAGCTCCTAAAATATTTGTTTGATTTTTACCTCTGACCAATATTTTCAGAGAGCAACATGAACATTTCCTTGGACCTTTTTGGAGCAATTTTTATTTGGGTCATTTCCAAAAATGATTCTGAGGGTTTCAAAAATCCCCATTTCAAATTAAATGGAATTTAAACATGATGCACAAATGACTAGCTAGTCTAGGTCATACCAGACTAGGGATGTGACAACTCGCCCCCACTTGGAAGAATCTCGTCCCGAGATTCAGGGGTCGACGGAAAGAAAGCGGGGTACTCCAGTCGAAGACGATCTTCTCGCTCCCAAGTAGCTTCTCTCTCGGAATGATGAGACCACTGAACCTTGAGAAACTTGATGTTCTGACGTCGGGTAACACGCTCTGCTTGATCAAGAATGCGAACCGGGTACTCTCGGTATGTCAGGTTATCTTGGAGATCAAGCGTTTCGTGGTCCACTCCGCGGATGGGATCCGAGAAGCAACGCCTGAGTTGAGAGACGTGGAAGACATCATGAACTCGAGAAAGATGTGGGGGTAGTTCCAACTGGTAGGCAACCTCTCCTCGTTTAGCGAGAATGCGAAAAGGACCAATGTAACGAGGAGCCAACTTGCCCTTGATACCGAAACGATGGGTACCCTTCATGGGAGTAACCCGAAGGTAAGCCTTGTCGCCAACTTCATAAGCCACTTCCTTATGACGACGGTCATACTGGCTCTTTTGACGAGACTGGGCTGTTTTCAAATTCTCACGAATGATGCGAACTTGCTCTTCTGCCTCCTGGATCATGTCCGGTCCAAAGAATTGTCTTTCACCGGTTTCTGACCAGTTCAAAGGTGTTCGACATCTTCGTCCATAGAGAACCTCAAAAGGAGCTCTCTTGAGGCTGGATTGATAGCTATTGTTGTAAGCAAACTCGGCAAAAGGAAGACATTTCTCCCAATCCATACCGAATGAGATAACGCAAGCTCTGAGCATGTCTTTGAGAATTTGGTTGACCCGTTCCACCTGACCACTCGACTGAGGGTGGAAAGCGGTACTGAAGGAAAGATGGGTTCCCATGGCAGTTTGGAAACTCTCCCAGAAATGAAAAGTGAAAAGACTGCCACGGTCTGAATTGATCTCTAGTGGAACACCATGAAGTGATACTATTCGAGAAATATATAAGTCAGCGAGCTGACTAGCAGTGATACTCTCTCGAACAGGTAGGAAGTGAGCCACTTTAGAAAGACGATCAATGACTACGAAGATAGCATTATTCCCTCTTTTGGTCTTGGGAAAGCCGGTGATGAAGTCCATACCAACTTTATCCCATTTCCATTCAGGAATAGCTAAAGGTTGAAGGGTGCCAGCAGGTCTTTGATGCTCTGCCTTAACGCGACGACAAACATCACATTTAGCAATGAACTCAGCGATTTCTCTCTTCATCCTAGTCCACCAGACCTCTGGCGTAGGTCCTGATACATCTTAGTACTACCGGGATGAATCGTGAGAGGAGATTCATGTGCCTCCTTAAGAATCAGCTGTCTCAGATGTTGATTCTTGGGAACCACCAAGCGATTCTCAAAGAAAACAACACCACGATCATCCATAGAGAAACATCCACCAACTCCCTTCTTAATGTTTCTCTTGATCCGAGAAATTCCTGTGTCTTGCTTTTGAGCAGCGACAATCCGATCTTCAAGATCAGGTTTCGCCACCAAGGTAGAAAGGAATCCATGAGGAGCAATGTGAAGATTAAGCTTATCGAATTCCTCATGGAGAAGTGGTTGGCCTTGCTGCAACATGAGATTGTTGCAATAGGATTTACGGCTTAGAGCATCAGCCATGACATTGGCTTTGCCTGGGGTGTAGGTAATCCCTAGATCATAATCTGTGATTAACTCCAACCAACGTCTTTGCCTAAGGTTCAGATCCGGTTGGGTGAAGATATACTTGAGACTCTGGTGATCGGTGTAGATCTCGCAACGTTTACCAAGAAGGTAATGTCGCCAGGTCTTGAGTGCATAGACTACGGCTGCAAGCTCTAGATCATGTGTAGGATAATTATCCTCATGTGGATGCAACTGTCGAGATGCATAGGCAATCACATGACGATCCTGCATAAGAATGCAACCTAGTCCCTGTCGTGAGGCGTCACAATAGATAACAAAGTCCTTTGTGAAATCCGGTGGCACAAGTATGGGAGCAGAAGTCAGGCGTCTTTTCAATTCCTGAAAACTGTACTCACACTGTGGGGACCACTCGAACTTTTTATCCTTCTTGAGAAGTTCCGTGAGGGGTTTGGCTACTTTGGAGAAATTTTCAACAAAGCGGCGACAATAGCTGGCTAGACCAAGGAAACTCCTAACTTGTTTAACGGTTTCAGGTGGAGTCCAATCGAGAACGACCTTAACTCTCTCGGGATTGACAGCAATGCCCTTACCAGAGATTACGTGGCCTAGGTAGGTCACTTCTGGCAACCAAAATTCACACTTGGAGAACTTGGCATAAAGGCGGTGCTCTCTGAGTTTTTCTAACACAAGTCTAAGATGTTCGGCATGCTCTTCCTCGTTCTTCGAGTAGATAAGAATATCATCGAGGTAAACCACGACGAACTTATCTAAGTACTCCATGAAGATCGAGTTCATCAAGCGGGAGAATGTGGCTGGGGCGTTGGTTAGACCAAAGGACATGACGGTGTACTCGTACTGACCGTAACGAGTAACAAAGGCTGTCTTGGGAATGTCCCCGTTTCTGATCTTAATTTGGTGGTATCCTAACCTCAAATCCATCTTGGAGAAGACTGAGGATCCAGCGAGCTGATCATACAGGTCGTTGATCCTGGGGAGCGGATACTTGTTCTTTATCGTGACCAAATTAACGGGACGATAATCTACAACCATCCGGTCCGTACCGTCTTTCTTCTTGACAAAGAGGACGGGGCAAGCCCAAGGAGAAGAACTAGGACGGATGAAACCCTTTTGCAAGGACTCATCAAGTTGTTTCTTAAGCTCGGCTAGTTCTAAGGGTGTCATCTTGTAAGGTCTCCTAGAGATTGGAGCTGTTCCTGGGATAAGATCTATGACGAACTCTACATCTCTGTCAGGTGGAACACCTGGCAGTTCCTCTGGAAAGACATCCGGAAAGTCACGGACTACCGGGATATCTTCAAGGTCTGGAAGAGGGCTGACATTAAGAGAATAGAGCTGACGCTTTGCAACTCTAGTGGAGACAGTGACTATCTTGCCAGATGGGTGTGTAAGCTGAACAGATCTTGTGTAACAATCAATCTTGGCATGATGAGCTGTCATCCAGTCCATACCCAAGATGATGTTAATATCTGAGGACTTGAGGGCTACAAGTGAGGCAAGGAATACAAGTCTGTCAACAAGGATTTCGTTACCATGGCTTACAGTAGAGGTTTGCCATTTGGATCCAGGAGTTTGGATGACTAGCGGAGTTGGCATATCACAAAATGACATGTCGTGCAAACGAGCATAGCCTTCAGAAATGAAGGAGTGAGATGCTCCAGTATCGAATAGAACTGATGCTGGGTGACAATTGACAAGGAGTGTACCAAGAACGACATCCGGATCATCATGAGCGTCTTTAGCTGAGACGTGATGCACACGTCCACGTTCAGTGGGGGCTGACTTGATACTAATCATCTTGCGTGATGGCTTAACACAGCCAACAGTCTTCTCGGGCTGGGGTGGAGCATAACTAGTCTGAGAGCAGTCACGTGCATAGTGTCCTGGCTTCCCGCATGTGAAGCAAGTCCCTAAGGTTGGACGTGGACCCGCACTGACAAGCGGTCTACCAGTAGGCCTGGGTGAAACATATGACTGAGCTAGGGAAGGCACCACATAAGATGGCCTCGGTGCATAACCGGAAGGAAGAGCGGAGTTTGGAACCCAAATCCGGCGCTTCTGAGAACTAGAACTGGAGGAAGATCCCAAATCACGGGTGTGCTTACGAGACTCCTCGTAAGTGAGTTGAGTTGTCTCTGCATTAATGGCCTTGTTCACAAGGGCTTGGAATGTATCACAATGATGCAGGTGGAGATCACGACGCAACTTGGGGCTGAGACCCTTCCGGAACCTAGCTTGCTTCTTGGCATCCATGGACACTTCTTCTGTGGCATAGCGAGTGAGGTTCTCAAACTCTCTACTATAAGCATCAACAGCCATCTTATTCTGGGTGAAACTACAGAACTCTTCTCTCTTGCGATCAATGAGGGCCTGGGGAATGTGATGCTCGCGAAAAGCCTCAGTGAAAACCTTCCATGTAGGAATCTGGCCAGCTGGAAGCATATCCTCATAGTTCTGCCACCAAAGACTAGCAGGACCTTCCAGGTGGTATGTGGCATAGGTGACCTTGTCATCTTCAGCTACGCTCGCGGAACGCAGCTTATGAGTGATGCTACGGAGCCAGTCATCTGCATCGAGTGGCTCGATGGAATGATGAAAGGTAGGTGGGTGCAAGCGAATGAAGTCATGAATGGTCGCAGACTTATTGGACTGATGTGCGGTGTTCTCCTCGATACGTGCCAACAAACGGTTAGACTCACGCTTGTTCCTCTCCATTTCTAACATGAACTCTGTCAACGAAGGCGGGTCGGGAGGATCCTCATCCCTACCATCTCCATGGTTCTGGCTACGAACAATAGAACTTGATGACATCCTGAGAAACGAAACCAGGGACGGAGTCAGCATCAACTATAGACTGTAGAATGTAGGACAAGGAATTAGTATCTCTCGAACTCCTAGGGAAATTCCGGCAGCATAACGGCAGTAAAATGCTCAGAATGAGACATCCTGCTAAAAATGGGGTAGTACAACAACTCAACATCACCACTCAAGGTTCTGGGATAGTACTAAACAGACTACACCGGAAGTACTCGAAACTGGGGTATGACTCTGATCAACCAATCCTATGGGACTACGGAGTAGTAACACGTGATCCTGATAGACGGAAGAGAAAGCCTAGTTCCTTAACCCCGTAGGAAGGATAGGACGACTCAGATCAGAAGGCCATGAGGTAAAGGAGTAAAAAGAGCCTTACGTTCCTTCCCACAATCAATTCCCTTACATAACTAAAGAATTTCTAGACTCAACTTCGACCTGTTTGGCTTGGTAATCCTACAGGCAGTCAGGCTCTGATACCAAGGCTGTCAGGACCCCGACTCAATGCCACATCGATCTAGCATGTAACACCTCATATCACTTTGCGGCCTCATGCACGGTATCCCCACGGGTGTCGCCTTACCTTTGCCCGGGACCGTTTGCGCCTTTTGGCACACGTATATGACAGTGTCGCTAGCATCCATATGATAAGGAGCCCGGGCTGACATGGCTAGTCGTAAACCCAAAGTGGCACAAACTTACAGGGACAGGCATCCATGACCCAGCATCGAACGTGTCGGTCATCAGCGAGTGAATCCTGGCTGTAGCACTGGGCTAACAGGACTCCGGTGAACCGGGCTGTAGCGGGCTAAGAGGACTCCGGTATTCATCGCGTGACATTTCCCCGAAGGGACAGACACAGGAACGAAGAAGGACACATGCCGGCCAGCCTAAGTGTTCCGGAGCAGTAGCAAGCTACCAGGGCTAAGTGGAAGCACTAGGAGACATTTCCCGGTAAGAGAGGCTACTAAGGATAGACAACTAGATAGTCAGATCCCACACATAGCAATACACATTACACGTACGCATAACATGCAAGTATGTGCTGTACAACATGGCATCATAGCATAACTCAACAACTCATATAGATAAAAGCTCAAAAGAGCCATCATAGCATTTATTGCAAACAGGGGTCACAAGACCCATCATACAGAGCATACAAGCAACAAGCGGAAGCATTACATGTCTGGGTACAGACATCTATAAATGAAAAAGGCTGAAGAGCCTGACTAACTACAATATCCGATCAAGACCGTAGCTGAGGTACAAGCTACTCGTCGAAGTCCACAAGACACTAGTAAGACCGAAGTCTCCGCTGCAAAAACATAAATAAAGCAACATGAGTACAAAGGTACTCAGCAAGACTTACATCAGATCCTATCATACATGCATTTGTATCAAGAGGGTAATGTGGGTTTTAGTTGCAGCAAGCCAGCTTTGACTCTGTGGCTATCCTGTTCTACGACTACAAGAAACTCTTGAGGTGAGACAACGTACACGAGTCCACTAATCACCACACAATACACTACTACGGACTCATCCCTGTCTCCCTACGAGAAGGCCATCCATAGCACTCACACTTCTCTTGAACATTTTAGAGTATCCACTTCAAGTTGTCTATGTACCATGTAAGCATCCAAGAAGTCCATAACCGCGGACCCGGCTATTCGAATAGATCATGTTAACCCTGCAGGGGTGTACTTCTTCACACACACTCTCGCCACTTACCGCCATGTACACGTCATGTATCTCGGCAACCTTCAAGCGGAAGCCTGGCGAGGGTGTCGGCCACGACCTGACTAACCACACAAGACTCTAGTCCAGGTTTATCGCCTATTCAGGTTCCATCCGCAAGGAGATCCGGCCGGGGTGTCGCTCACGGCCCCAAACGATGTGAGCAGGGTTCCCGAGCCCACCATCCGGGTGCCACTCGGTACACCAGGCCACGTGTGCCTAGTCTGTCCCAAGCCCACCCTGCCGGGTGCCACTTGGTAGAAAAATAGCACTACCTACAAACACCAGAAACTAGTTGCGACTCCTGGACAGAGACCAAGTTGGTTAATAAGTCGAGAGAGTCAATTAAGGATCCCAATGTGTGGTAGTATCGAGTCATTGGACAACATACATAGAACTCAGTGCTTAAGGACGGTTCCAGTGAGACAACCCACCATGTACTCCTACATGGCCTCTCACCGCTACCTTTACCAAATCGTGTTCACGCACTTCACTCTCAGCATCAGAACATATCATAACACTCCAATTCATTCCCAATGAATCAGATCTGACACAACTCTAAGCAATAGCAGGCATAGCATGGTAGGAACACAACATGGCTCAATCAACTCCTACACATGCTAGTGGGTTTCAACTATTTACTGTGGCAATGACAGGTCATGCAGAGGAATGGGTTCAACTACCGCAGCACAAAGTAGCAGGTGAATCGTTGTTGTCCTAATGCAATAACTGAGAGCAGGAGCGAGAGAGTAGGGTTTTATCGAAATGAACAAGGGGGTTTGCTTGCCTGGTAAATCAACAGAGGAGGCACTGCTTCACAGACAGGTACTCTGGAACAGACTCTGGAGCAGGACCTATCGAGAAGGAACAGTGTTGGCAATCAATACACAATCATATGCAACAATATGATGCATGAACATGGCATGAAGATGTGATGCTGTTTAAGCTAATGCAACTAGTACTCATTTGGTTTGAAGTCCATTTGAACCATAAGCTCAAATGCATCTCCAAAGTAAGCTCTTATATATGCCATAATGTGTTTTCACCTATACAGCAAGTATAAGTTGGTTTGTCATGCATGAAACTAGTACAGATGGAAAGATTGCATTTTCCTGATAATTTTTCATATATAAATTATTTTAATCTGAGCTACGGTTGAATTGATATGAATTTTTGAAGTTTAAAACAATTTCTGGAATTTCCTGATTTATTTTAATTCCAGAAAATATATATTGCGCCAGCATGACGTCAGCACGACGTCAGCATTCAACGCGGCTGACTGGGGTCAAACCTGACGTGTGGGGTCCACACGTCAGTGACAGGGGGTTAAACAGGGTTAGTTTAATCCTAATTAAAAAGGTTAGTGGTGCTGGGGCCCACTGTCAGTGTCAGGGGGGGTTAGTTAACGGTGATTAGCACTAAGCTAATCACCTGGACAACGGGGCCCACCCATCAAGCCGGCGAGGTCATCGGCGGCGACCTCTGGACGCGGCGGCGTCCGCGATACCGGCCACGGGGACGGCGTCGGAGAGCACCGGGGCGTAGCCCGGGCTCTCGCGCACCTGGAGGGGCAGGTGGGAGGATCTGGGGAGGCCGGAGCTCGCCGGAGCAAAGCTTGCGGCGGCGGCCGGAGCTCGGCGGCTTGCGGCCGCGGCGTTGTGGTGCACGGCAGTGGAAGCGGAGGGCTCCTACGGCCTCCTGGCGTCACCAGGAACACGGTGACGCGCGCGGGAGTGGCTGGCTTGGGCTCATGCCACCGTGGCGCCATGGCCGGCAGCGAGGAACTTGCGGGCGCGGTGGTTGAGCTAGCTAGACGGGGCAAACGAGCACGGGGAGGAGGGGGAAACAGGGGGAAACGGAGAGGGGCTCACGGCGGAGTTGCCGAGCAGGCCAGTGGGCTAGGGGAAGCACTGGTGCGGGCGGAGCGTTGTCGGCGATCTCGGGCAGCCGGTGACGAAGACGATGGCGATGGCGGCGTTCCAGGACGTCCGGCGCCGTGCGTCTCGTCGAGGAGGCGTAGCCCACAGCGGCGGAGCACGTGGACACGACGGAGGAACGAGGGGGAGGCAGTGGTCGCGGTGGTGCTTGTCGGCGGCGACGGCGTTCGGTTTCGGGA
>NC_041385.1:642606561-642656771 GCF_002162155.2 Triticum dicoccoides | reverse complement strand
GCGGGATCGTCCAGAGCGACGAGGGGGGGGGGGACAGGCAGGCAGGGAGGGAGGAGGTGGCGCGGCGCGGCGGTGCGCGCGGCACGCAGCTGCTTGGCGAGGGGGAGAAGACGACAGAGGAGGAGGCGGCTGGGCCGCCTGCTGGCTGGGCCGGCCTGCTAGGCCGCTGGGCTGCACAGGAGTTAGGCGCCAGGTAGTCCAAGTAGGGTTTCCCCTTTTTGTTTTCTTTTCTAATTTTTCTGACATTTGTTAATACTAAATCAATTTATTTACTTATGCCAATTTTTATGGAAGCTAGTTATATTAATCCAGAGCTCCTTTATAAATGGCATAATTTTTGGACCATATTTTATATATATAACAATATATATATAAAGCAAATAATTATCGGATTAATCCAAATGGCAAAAATTAAATATCCATGAGCTCCTAAAATATTTGTTTGATTTTTACCTCTGACCAATATTTTCAGAGAGCAACATGAACATTTCCTTGGACCTTTTTGGAGCAATTTTTATTTGGGTCTTTTCCAAAAATGATTCTGAGGGTTTCACAAATCCCCATTTCAAATTAAATGGAATTTAAACATGATGCACAAATGACTAGCTAGTCTAGGTCATACCAGACTAGGGATGTGACAGTTGGAGTCACAGGCGTCGCATTAACCGGAGCACTGCTGCACCACCAGGTCCGAGTCACCGTAGCATAGGATGCGCCGGATGCCGAGTTCCTTGGCAAGCCAGAGGCCGTGCACAAGGGCTTCATATTTGGCGACGTTGTTGGAGGCGGTGAAGTGGATCTGGAGCGTGTAGCAGAGCCGGTCGCCCTTCGGAGACGACAGTACGATGCCGGCCCCCAAGCCGAGTCGCATCTTGGACCCGTCGAAGTGCATGCGCCAATGCGTCAAGTTGGGAGGCGACGGCAAGTACTGGGTCTCGGTCCAGTCGACGAGGAAGTCGGCCAGGGCTTGAGACTTGATCGTGGTGCGGGGTTCATAGAGGATGGTGTGGCCGGCTAGCTGGATCGCCCACTTGGCGACCTGGCCAGAGGCGTCCCGGCACCTGATGATTTCTTTGATAGGCGTCATGCTGATAACGGTGACGACGTGCTCTTGGAAGTACTGCTTCAGCTTCTTGGCGGTGAGGTACACGCCGTAACACATCTTTTGGTAGTGCGGGTAGTTCTGCTTGGAGATGGAGAGCACCTCGCTCAGGTAGTAGACCGGGCGCTGGACGGCTTGGATCTGTCCCTTCTCTAGTCGCTCGACCACTAGCACCGTGCTGACCACCTGCGAGGTCGCGGCTATGTAGAGCAACAGCGGCTCCTTGTCGGTTGGCGCGGCCAGGACCGGTGCGGTGGAGAGCATGCGCTTGAGGTCTTGGAAGGCCTCGTCTACCTTGTTGTTCCAGTCGAATGGGCTTGTCTTCTTTATCAGCTGGTACAGGGGTAGCGCCCTCTCGCCTAGCCGGCTTAGAAACCGGATGACTGAGGCCAAGCATCCGGTAGACTTATGGACATCGCGCATCCGAGCTGGCTTGCGCATGCGCTCGATGGCCTTGATCTTCTCCAGGTTTGCCTCAATGCTGCGTTCCGAGATGAGGAAGCCGAGTAGCTTGCCGGCCGGGACGCCGAAGACGCACTTTTCTGGGTTAAGCTTGACCTTGTATTCACGGAGGTTGGCGAATGTTTCCTTCAAATCGTCGAGGAGCGTGAGGTGCTGCTTGGTCTTCACCATGATGTTGTCCACGTACACGTGGATTTGCGGCCAAGTTGCGGCAACAGGCATTTCTGCATGCAGCGTTGGAAGGTGACGCCGACGTTCTTTAAGCCGAACGACATGGTGATGTAGCAATATGCCCCAAAGGGCGTGATGAAGGATGTCTTCAGGGCATCGGCCGGGTCCAGCTTGATCTGGTGTTAGCCGGAGTAAGCGTCCAGGATGGACAGGAGCTCGCACCCGGCGGTCGAGTCGATGACTTGGTCGATCCGTGGGAGAGCGAATGGATCCTTGGGACAGGCCTTGTTAAGGCTGGTGTAGTATATACACACGCGCCAGGTCTTGTTCCTATTAAGGACGAGGACTGGATTGGCCAGCCACTCGGGGTGAAACACTTCCATTATGCAGCCGACCGCCAAAACCTTGGCGACCTCTCCACCAATGGTTCTTCTCTTCTCTTTGGAAAATCGTCGGAGGGGTTGATGAATAGGCTTGGCGTCCTTGCGGACGTGAAGTTTGTGCTCGGCGTACTTCCTCGGGATACCCGGCATGTCCTTGGGGGTCCATGCGAAGATATCACGATTCTCACGGAGGAAGTCGACAAGCTCGCCTTCCTATTTGCTATCGAGGCAGGCGCATACGACAATGTACTTGATGCAGCTGGGGTCTTCTGGGTTGAGCTTCACTTTCTTGGTCTCCTTGGAGGGCTTGAAAGCAGCCTCGTCGGCCAGGTCTGGGTCGGGATCACGCTGCAGAGGCCTCGCCTGCCAGGGCGACGATTCGGTCGAGCTGGCGCCGCTCCTCGGCAATGACCAGCAACTCGGCCAACTTGGCGCCATCTCGGGCACACTCCAGAGACTTGCGGTAGTCGCCGGTGACGGTGATGAGGCCCTTGGGGCCCGGCATCTTCATCTTCAGGTATGCGTAGTGGGGAACCGCCATGAACTTGAGTGCGGGCCAACCCAGCAATGCATGATATGCGCTGGACAGGTCCACCACCTTGAACCAGATTGGTTCGCGTCGGAGGTGGCTGCTGTCGCCGAACAGGATATCGAGCCGGACCCGGCCCATGGGAGAGCAGGAGAGGCCGGGTACGATGCCGTGGAAGATCGTCCGGGTCGGCTCCAGGTCCTCGGCCTTGAGGCCGAGCTTGGTCATTGAGGGAGTCCTGGATTAGGGGGTGTCTGGATGGCCGGACTAAGACCTTTGGCCGGACTCCCGTACTATGAAGATACAAGATTGAAGACTCCGTCCCGTGTCCGGATGGGACTTTCCTTGGCGTGGAAGGCAAGCTTGGCGATACGATATGAAGATCTCCTCCCATTGTAACCGACTCTGTGTAACCCTAGCCCTCTCGGTGTCTATATAAACCGGAGAGTTTTAGTCCGTAGGACGAACAACAATCATACCATAGGCTAGCTTCTAGGGTTTAGCCACTCCGATCTCGTGGTAGATCTACTCTTGTACTACCCATATGATCAATATTAATCAAGCAGGAGTAGGGTTTTACCTCCATCGAGAGGGCCCGAACCTGGGTAAAAACATCGCGTCCCTTGTCTCCTGTTACCATCTTCCTGGACGCACAGTTCGGGACCCCCTACCCGAGATCCGCCGGTTTTGACACCTACATTGGTGCTTTCATTGAGAGTTCCTCTGTGTTGTCGCCTTTAGGCCCGATGGCTTCTTCGCTCGTCAATCGCGATGCGGTCCGGGAGGAGACTTTTCTCCCCGGACAGATCTTCGTATTCGGCGGCTTCGCACTGCGGGCCAACTCGTTCGGCCATCTGGAGCAGATTGAAAGCTACGCCCCTGGACGTCAGGTCAGCTTTGGAATCTTAAACTACACGGCCGACATCCGCGGAGACTTGATCTTCGACGGATTCGAGCCACGACCGGGTGCGCCGCACTGTCACGATGGGCATGATTTAGCTCTGTCATCGGACAACACCCAGAGCATCGCTCAGGTGTCCGCTCCGACCATTAGCTCGGAGCCCACTGCGCCAGTCGGGGACGGACGGTTGGACGCCGCCTTGAAAACTGCAACCTCTACGGCGATAGAGCCGGATACCAGCCTAGTCCCTCGCAAGGCCCGTGACTCTAAGGTGCCGGACTCCAATTCGGACTCCGTAAATCCCGCACCTCTTCCGATTAAGCTCGATTGGGCTCCGGTCATGGAGTTCACCGCCGCGGACGTCTTTCGGCACTCGCCTTTTGGCGATATCCTGAATTCATTAAAGTCTCTCTCTTTGTCAGGAGAGCCCTGGCCGAACTAAGGCCAACATGGTTGGGGTGCGGACGACAAAGAAATTCGAAGCCCACCCACCACCCACTTCGTAGCCACTATCGACGATTTAACCGACATGCTCGACTTTGACTCCGAAGACATCGACGGCATGGACGCCGATGAAGGAGACGATCAAGAACCAGCACCTATAGGGAACTGGAAAGCCACCTCGTCATATGACATATACATGGTGGACACCCCTAAAGCGGGGGATGGCGAGGAGAAAACGGAGGATGATCCCTCCAAGAAGCAACCCAAGCGCCAACGTCAGCGGCGCCGCTCTAAGTCCCGCCAAAGCAAAAACGGCGATTCCGGCACCGGAGATAACAACACGCCGGACAGTGCCAAAGACAACCCCCTCCAGCAGGATTCAGTGCAGGAGGATGAAGGAGCCAGCCCTCATGAGAGAGCGGCCGACAAAGAGGATGAGGACGACAATTACATGCCTCCCTCCGAAGACGAGGCAAGCCTCGACAACGACGAATTCGTCGTGCCGGAGGATCCCGTCGAACAAGAGCGTTTCAAACGCAGGCTCGTAGCCACGGCAAGCAGCCTCAAGAAGAAACAGCAGCAGCATAGAGCTGACCAAGACTTGCTAGCCGACAGATGGACCGAAGTCCTGCCGGCCGAGGAATATAAACTAGAACGCCCATCCAAGAGCTACCCAAAGTGTAGGCTGCTACCCCAACTTGAGGAGGAAGCAACTAAACCTACATCACCAGCGTACGATGCGCCAGACCGGCCACCCCGTGGCCATGATAGAGAGGCCTTCAGGCCATCAACCCAAGCCACACCCCGACACCGCTCAAAGCATACCAGAGTACGGGGAGACGCAAAAGACCTGCGAGACATCTTGGAGAATAAGGCAAGGCAAACAAGATCGATCTACGGATCGCATGGGCGCCCCGCTTCACATGATGCTAGCCGTCACGCCAGACACAATAAGTATGGCCCAGCCGAATACAACAGACCAAGCTCGTCCGAGCTGTGTCGTGATATAGCCCAGTACAGGGGCGCCGCACACCCGCTATGCTTCACAGACAAAGTAATGGATCATCAAATCCCCGAGGGCTTCAAACCCGTAAACATCGAATCATACGATGGCACAACAGATCCTGCGGTATGGATCGAGGATTATCTCCTTCATATCCACATGGCCCGTGGTGATGATCTACACGCCATCAAATACCTCCCGCTCAAGCTTAAAGGACCAGCTCGACATTGCCTTAACAGCCTGCCAGCAGAGTCAATTAGTTGTTGGGAGGACCTGGAATCCGCATTCCTTGACAACTTCCAGGGCACGTATGTGCGACCACCAGACGCCGATGACCTAAGCCACATAATCCAGCAGCCAGAGGAATCGGCCAGACAATTCTGGACACGGTTCCTAACCAAGAAAAACCAAATAGTCGATTGTCCAGACGTCGAGGCCCTTGCAGCCTTCAGGCACAACATCCGAGACGAATGGCTCGCCCGGCACCTAGGACAGGAAAAGCCAAAATCTATGGCAGCCCTCACGACACTCATGACCCGCTTTTGCGCGGGAGAAGACAGCTGGCTAGCTCGTAGCAACAACCTAACCAAGAGCCCAGGCAATTCGGATACCAAGGATAACAACGACAGGTCACGTCGCAACAAGCATAAGCGCCGCATTAACGGTGACAATGCTGAAGATATGGCAGTCAATGCCGGATTCAGAGGCTCTAAACCGGGTCAGCGGAAGAAGCCATTCAAAAGAAACCTCAGGGCCCATCCAGCTTAGACTGGATACTCGATCGCTCGTGCCAGATACACGGCACCCCCGAATAGCCAACCAATCACACCAACAAGGATTGTTGGGTGTTCAAGCAGGCAGGCAAGTTAAGTGCCCAGACCAGAGACAAGGGGCTACATAGCGATGACGAGGAGGGGCCCCGGCCGCCGAATAACAAAGGACAGAAGGGATTTCCCCCGCAAGTTCGGACAGTGAACATGATATACGCAACCCACATCCCCAAAAGGGAGCGGAAGCATGCTCTCAAGGACGTCTATGCGCTGGAGCCAGTCGCCCCAAAGTTCAACCCATGGTCCTCCTGCCCGATCACCTTCGATCGAAGGGACCATCCCACCAGCATCCGTCACGGCGGATTCGCCGCACTGGTCCTAGACCCAATTATCGACGGATTTCACCTTACCAGAGTCCTAATGGACGGCGGCAGTAGCCTGAACCTGCTTTACTAGGACACAGTGCGAAAAATGGGAATCGATCCTTCAAGGATTAAACCCACAAAGACAACCTTGAAAGGTGTCATACCAGGGGTAGAGGCCAGCTGTACAGGCTCGGTTACACTCGAAGTGGTCTTCGGATCCCCGGATAACTTCCGGAGCGAGGAGTTAATCTTCGACATAGTCCCATTCCGCGGCGGCTATCACGCCCTGCTTGGACAAACCACATTTGCAAAATTCAATGCGGTGCCGCACTATGCATATCTCAAGCTCAAGATGCCAGGACCTCGCGGGGTCATCACGGTAAACGTAAACACCGAACGCTCTCTCCGAACGGAAGAGCACACGGCGGCCCTGGCGGCGGAAGTACAGAGTAGCCTCTCAAGGCAGTTCTCCAATCCAGGCGCCAAACGTCCGGACAACGTCAAGCGAGCCCGAAGTAACCTCCAACAAATCCGGCTGGCACGTTCCGAGCAAGCATAGCAGTGCGGCCCCAACCCCAACCCCCGCCAAACGGTGATACTGGTACCATGCGTACATAATTACGCCTTAGTGATACCATGGGCATAAGGGGAGGGGCACAACAACGGCACGCCCAGAAGGCGGCTCAACCGCACTAAGGGGCCCCCTATTTCGCCGTTTTCCTTTTTACACACTTTCAGGACCCAACTATTCGGAAGGCCTATCCGGCAATACACTCGTCGAACCAACGATGCAACAGCCGGAGAGGGAGCAAGCCACGTCAAAAGTCCAGGTGGTCTCTAAAACAAGTTTAATACCTGTTTTACTTATAATCCCGCAGCTTGCCCCTGGAGGGGAATATGTCAAATACTGTCAAATCTCGCTTCCCGCACTTCTTGTATCGTTCTGCTTTCGCAGCAGCCCTTTTTTAATAAACAATATACAGCTCTTACCTATTATTGTACTTATCTATTTTTATATACAAATATGTTCAGTCATGACATTCTGCAACCGTACACTTTGGTGCGGACAATACACCAGGGGCTTAGAACACCCCATAACATGGTGTGAGAAGACCGAACACTCTCACGAGTGCGGCACCCCAAACTTATAGCACTATATGCATCGGCTCCGAATCATGTCTTTGGTCAATAGTTGGGTTTGCCCGGCTCCCATGTTTTGGTACCTTACGTTCTGCATTGTTGGCTAAGGTAGCGGTGGGAGAACTACTGCGATTGTGCCCCAGTTGAGCTGGGTTAACACCTCAATAGAGAAAGCTAAAACTGACTGTCATGATAGTGCGAGAGACCGGTCGCTGTTCGCGAGGTTTCTTTGAGTCCTTAAAGACTTATGCCGCTTCGAGCGAGGAACCGGACTTATCCGGCCTAGGCGTGGATAGCGCCCCAAACTCGGTCTTCCGAATACTAGGGGCTTCGCCGAAATTTAAAATTATAGAATTCTATGGCTAAGTGAGAGTGATAAAGCATTATAAGTCTGACGGCCTGGTTCGTTGTGCTGAACGCCTCCCTAGATGGACCCAAGAATGGGAAAAGGAGCACTCAGGTTTATCCCGAACACCCCAGCACTCGTGGCATGGGGGTCGAAGCCGACGACTTGCATCTCTCAGATATGATAAACGGCCGCACAGAAGGTAATATTTTAAATTAACAAGCGTTGCTTAACGCATATGAACAAAGCTTCAGCGTACAGGATAACAAATGCGAGTCTACTCAAAAATTACATCTTTGGAGCACTCATCCGCTATACGGCGGGCACCCTTCAGAACACCATTATAATACATCTCGGGCGCACGATACTCCTTGCCCGGCGGTGGCGCGTCCGTCAACAGCTTCTCCGCATCTAGCTTGCCCCAGTGCACCTTAGCACGGGCAAGGGCCCTACGGGCACCTTCAATACAAACGGAGTGCTTGACGACCTCAATCCACGGACACGCGTCCACCAGCCGCCGCACCAGACCGAAGTAGCTCCCAGGCGTGACTTCTCCAGGCCACAGCCAAGCTATGAGGCCCTTCATGGCCTGTTCGGCCACCTTGTGGAGCTCGACCAACTGCTTCAGCTGGTCGCTCAGGGGCACCGGATGTTCGGCCTCAGCATACTGAGACCAGAACACCTTTTCTGTCGAGCTCCCCTCTTCGGCTCGGTAGTATGCGGCGGCATCAGACACACTACGGGGTAGATCGGCAAACGCTCCTGGAGAGCTCCGGATTCGGGTAAGTAGCAGATAATTAACTTTTATATTTTTGCTTTGCATAAAGAATGCCTTACCCGCCGCTATCTTCTTCATCGCCTCGATCTCCTGAAGGGCCTTCTGGGCTTCGGCCTTAGCGGTCTTGGCACTCTTAAGAGCCAAGGCAAGCTCGGACTCTCGAGTCTTCGAGTCACGCTCCAAACTCTCATGTTTTTCCACGAGAGCCTGGAGCTCTTGCCGCACCTCCGCCACCCGCGCCTCCTGTTTCTCTCGCTCAGTGCGCTCCAAGGCTGCACTCTTTTCGGCCTCGGAGACCGCCTCTTTCAGGGTCGCCACCTTGGTCGTGGCTCCTGCAACATTAACGTTAGTCCTGTTCTTATTTTGCAACCATGTATTTCTATATACATTTACAGGAGGTACTATGTACCCTCTTTATCCTCGAGCTGCTTCTTGGCACGGCCGAGCTCGCTCTCGGACCGCTCGAGGCTTTCCTTCAATGCACTGACCTCCGCAGTCAGTGCGGCACAGGTCAGCAGCGCAGCCTGCATTCCCATATTGACATATTTCTATTAAACTCCTGCGTATATCTTTTTAGATCCTCAGCTCGGCTTTTCTCTCCGAACGCTGAACTGAGCATCAGGGGCTACTGTCTATGCGGTAATATTTTTTATATATGTTTTTGAACACATACCTCAAAGCCCATTAACAGGCTTGTGCAGGCTTCCGTCAGCCCGCTCTTGGCTGACTGAACCTTTTGAATCACCGCACTCATAACAGTGCGGTGTTCCTCGTCGATGGAGGCGCCGTTAAGCGCCTCGAGCAAATTGTTTGGCGCCTCCGGATGGACGGAGGTCACCGGCGTCGTAGGCTTGCCCTTCTTATGAAAGCACCGCTTGTTGGACTCCGGAACCATTGATGGTTCTGGAGCAGTATCCGGCCCCGACCCGGACTTGGATCCCTCCGGGGCTTTGTCCCCTTTGGGCCTGGAGTCCGGGAGGTCGCCTTGCGGTGCCTCCAGAACCACCTCCTCCTGGTTTAGTCCCTTTTGGGACTCCACCTCGGCGTCGTCTGTAGAGAGAGGGGAGGAGGCCGTCAGAAGTGAAGCACTATTCACATCCGACGAGTCCAAGGAGCCGCTCGTCGAATGATCGAGCTGAGCTCTGGGCGGGCTGCATCATTAAAATTCGGCATGAGAAGCTATCAAATACTAGAGGAGCACCATAAGTAGTTCGGGTAGCCGGACACTTACGATTTCGCCAGGGGCTTGACCCTGGATGGCCATTCCTCCCCGCCGTCTTCGGCGTTGGGGGCATAGTCCGGCAGAAGGGCCTTCCCCTTCTTAGACCCTCCGGCCTCCCCAGTTGGGGCGGCCTTCCTTTTCTTTCCTCCCCCATTGGAGGGGGGAGGCTTCTTCTTCTTCCTCTTCCTCCTCCTCGTTCTCCGAGGCGGAGGGTGCTTCAGGGTCATCGGGCGATGAATCCAACACCACTGGGCGCCGGGAACTCTTTCGGGTCCCTGTGGCCTTCTCCTTGGCCTTCTTCTCCGGCACCACATGAGGTGCCGGGACCAGTAGCTTCGCCAGGCGTTCGTCTACGGGGCCTTTGGGTAGAGGGGCCGGACAGTCAAACTGTCCGGATGTCCTCTTCCAGTCCTGTCAAAGGAACAGGAGTTTAGATCCTACATAGAATCAGACTATGAAATTTGAGCGTCCCATAAAGGACTAAATGTAAGCTTACTTAGGAGGCTTGGCTCTTGGCGCAGAATCCGCGATCCTCGGTGACAGGAGGGGAGACCTCGGAACCCTTGAAAAGCACCCTCCAGGCGTCCTCGTGCTTTGTTTTGAAGAGCCGGGACAGAGTCTGGTGCTAGGCCGGGTCGAACTCCCATAAATTGAAGTCCCGTCGTTGACATGGGAGGATCCGGCGGAAGAGCATGACCTGGACGATGTTGACGAGCTTGACCTTCTTGGTCACCAGGTCCCGGACGCAGGTTTGGAGTCCTGTCACCTCTTCCGAACTGCCCCATGACAGGCCCGTCTCTTTCCAGGATGTGAGCCGTGTGGGGATGCCGGATCGAAATTCGGGGGCCGCTGCCCACTTAGGGTCGCGCGGCTCGGTGATGTAGAACCACCCCGATTGCCACCCTTTGATGGTCTCCACGAAGGCACCCTCGAGCCAGGCGACGTTGGGCATCTTGCCCACCATGGCGCCTTCGCACTCGGCTTGTCGGCCTTTCACAACCTTCAGCTTGACGCTGAAGGTCTTCAGCCATAGGCCAAAGTGAGGCTGGATGCAGAAGAAGGCCTCGCACACGACGATAAACACCGAGATGTTGAGGATGAAGTTCGGGGCCAGATCGTGGAAGTCCAGGCCGTAGTAGAACATGAGCCCTCGGACGAACGGGTGAAGAGGGAAACCCAGTCCATGGAGGAAATGGGGAAGAAAAACAACCCTCTCATGGGGCCTGGGGGTGGGGATGAGTTGCCCCACATCTGGAAGCCGGTGCGCGATGTCGTTAGACAAATATCCGGCCTTCCTCAGTTTTTTGATTTGCCCCTCTGTGACGGAGGAGGCCATCCATCTACCTCCCGCTCCGGACATGGTTGGAGAAGGTTTAGGTGGGAAGTGCGGGCTTGGGCGCTGGAGCTCGAGTACGCAGGGACGGATAAGCGGAGGAGGAAGAAGGCGTGAATGGAAAGGGCGGATTCTTATCCCATTATATGGGCGGCCAAAACTATGAGCCCCCCCCCCCACCGGCCTAATAAAACTCGTTTATCTCCCAAGCGCCGCGGTTAATGGCATGGTTGGGTTACCCACACCCGTATTGATGAGAATCCCGGAATAAGGGGACACGATCTCTGCTTTGACAAGACGTGCCAAGGAAACCGCCTTGCTAAACGCGCTGAGGTGGAACAATAAAATGAATAAAAGCCTGGCCACAGCATGATGTCACGCCGCGGAATACGTCAACAGATCCGGTTAACACAAATATTATTCTCTCTACGATGGAATGTGGAACTTATTTTGCAGAGCCGGACACTACCCTGGTGTTCAACATCTTCTATGAAACATTCGGAGGAGGAACCCGCCTTGCAATGCCGAAAACAACTTGCGCACCGGACTCGTCATCATTGAAGCCTGGTTCAGGGGCTACTGAGGGAGTCCTGGATTAGGGGGTGTCCGGATGGCCGGACTGAGACCTTTGGCCGGACTCCCGGACTATGAAGATACAAGATTGAAGACTCCGTCCCGTGTCCGGATTGGACTTTCCTTGGTGTGGAAGGCAAGCTTGGCGATATGATATGAAGATCTCCTCCCATTGTAACCGACTCTGTGTAACCCTCGCCCTCTCCGATGTCTATATAAACCGGAGAGTTTTAGTCCGTAGGACGAACAACAATCATACCATTGGCTAGCTTCTAGGGTTTAGCCACTCCGATCTCGTGGTAGATCTACTCTTGTACTACCCATATCATCAATATTAATCAAGCAGGAGTAGGGTTTTACCTCCATTGAGAGGGCCCGAACCTGGGTAAAAACATCGTGTCCCTTGTCTCCTGTTACCATCTGCCTAGACACACAGTTCGGGACCCCCTACCCGAGATCCGCCGGTTTTGACACCGACAGTCATCGTGTCGCGGTAGAGGATGTTGATGTTGCTGCCGCCGTTGATGAGGACTCGAGAGAACTTGCATGTGCACCGCGCGATGATGGTGGGGTTGAGTACGAGGGCGTATCCACCTGGACTTGTCATGACTGCCGGGTGATCCTCCCGGGTCCAGGTGATCGGGCGATCCGACCAGTTGTAGGACCTTGAGAAGAAGTAAGTAAGTCTAGAGGGGGGGTGATTAGACTACTTGACCAATTAAAAATTAAGCCTTTTCCCTATTTTAGTTTTTGGCAGATTTTAGCAATCTTAGCACAAGTCAAGCAATCTTCACACAATTCAAGCAAGCAAGCAAAGAGTATATGAGCAACGGAAATTAAAGCATGCAACTTGCAAGAATGTAAAGGGAAGGGTTTGGAGATTTCAAACGCAATTGGAGACATGGATGTTTTTGTCGTGGTTCCGATAGGTGGTGCTATCGTACATCCACGTTGATGGAGACTTCAACCCACGAAGGGTAACGGTTGCGCGAGTCCACTGAGGGCTCCACCCGAGAAGGGTCCACGAAGAAGCAACCTTGTCTATCCCACCATGGCCGTCGCCCACGAAGGACTTGCCTCACTAGCGGTAGATCTTCACGAAGAAGGCGATCTCCTTGCCCTTACAAACTCCTTGGTTCAACTCCACAATCTTGTCGGAGGCTCCCAAGTGAAACCTAGCCAATCTATGAGACACCACTCTCCAAGAAGTAACAAATGGTGCGTTGATGATGAACTCCTTGCTCTTGTGCTTCAAATGATAGTCTCCCCAACACTCAACTCTCTCTCATAGGATTTGGTTCTGGTGGAAAGAAGATTTGAGTGGAAAGCAACTTGGGGAAGGCTAGAGATCAAGATTCATATGGTAGGAATGGAATATCTTGGCCTCAACACATGAGTAAGTAGTTCTCTCTTAGAAATGGTAAGTTGGAAGTGTAGGTTTGTTCTGATAGCTCTCTCCACATATGGTAGGAATGGAATATATAGCCTCCACACTAAATCTAACCGTTACACACAATTTACCAATCTCGGTGGGACCGAATCAACAACTCGGTCAGACTGATTCAGTAAACAATGTGACCGTTAGGGTTTTCGGTGGGACCGAAATGCAACTCGGTAGGACCGATATGGTTAGGGTTAGGGCATAACGTAATCTCGGTGAGACCGATTACACAAACTCGGTGGGGCCGATTTTGGTAATAAGCTAACCAGAGAGTTGATCAGGCAAACTCGGTGGGACCGGTTACTCAAACTCGGTGGGACCGATTTTGGTAATAAGTTAACCAGAAAGTTTGCATTGTAATCTCGGTAGTACCGATTTCTCAAACTCAGTAAGACCGATTTTGATAATGGACATACATAGAGAGATTACAATCCCATCTTGGTGAGACCGAGATCCCTATCGGTAAGACCGATTTGCCTAGGGTTTGTGGCAGTGGCTATGACATCTAAACTCGGTGGCGCCGGATAGAAAGAATCGGTGGGGCCGAGTTTGACCTTGGGTTTAGGACATAAGTGGATGTGGGAAAGTAGTTGAGGGTTTTTGGAGAATATCACTAAGCACTGTGGAGCAAGAAACTCATTAAGCAACACCTCATCCCTTCTTGATAGTATTGGCTTTTCCTATAGACTCAATGTGATCTTGGATCACTAAAACATAAAATGAAGAGTCTTGATCTTGAAGCTTGAGCCAATCCTTTGTCCTTAGCATCTTGAAGGGGTTCCACATCCTCTAGTCCATGCCACTCCATTGTTGAACTTATCTGAAATATGCTAGATAAAAGTGTTAGTCCAACAAGAGATATGTTGACATTAATTACCAAAACCACCTAGGGAGAACTTGTGCTTTCAATCTCCCCCTTTTTGGTAATTGATGGAAACATACATCAAAGCTTTAGATAAAGATATAAAGAATAGCAAGTAAAGCTTTGGAAAGACATGTAACAAGCATAGGCTCCCCCTACATGTATGCAATCATATGAATGTGGAATATAGAAGCATGTGAATGCATGAACATGACAGAGTAAGCAATGTGTTACATATATCTTGACCATATGCATCAGAGCAAAGAATATTAAAGAAAATACCTTCATGCTCATGAGTCCTTCTTGCAAACAGTATGTACATCAGCAAGAATTCCTCATACACATGATTGTGATGCATATACTTACCTTGTGGTCTTGAGTTGTCTTAGGATGGAATGAACCTGCGTAAACATGGTTAGATAACACAGATACACCTACTAGCCAGACCAAATAGAAGGAACCACAGGAATACCAAGACTGGGATGACATGTAGAGAGTGAGTACTAAGACCACATTTATCATAGACATGTCCCCAAAGGTAAAGATATGCAATGAATTTAAATGATTTCTTTCCCTTAGATGTCTTGCTCCCCCTGAATCTAGCATGGGATACTGGGAGAAGGTAGGGAACAGAAAATCAGAGCTGAAAGAAACAAATGAACAGAGCTAATGCAAATAAGCACTTATGAACATGTCTTTCCCCTCAAGAAGACATGTGGCATCTCTCCTCTTGAACACCAAGCATCTGGGATCCTTGAGAATTACTCTCTTCTTGAGTATTCTCTCCCCCTGGAGATCTCTCTCTCCCCACGTGGAAGTGATAATCTCTCTCTCTTTGGAGGTGATAAGCTTTGATGTGATCTCTCTCTCCCCCTTTGACATCAATTTCCAAGAAGGGCCTTCTGGAATTTGTCGTGAATGGGTTTGATCCTTGAGTCACAGCACAAAGCATTTATAAAAATGTGATGCTTGTAGAGGACAAGATTCATTGAGTGGAGCTGGAACAGAAGATAAAGTTGAATAAGTGACAAAATGTTTTTCCTGTTGTGAAGTCGGTGGCACCGAGTTGTATGATTCGGTAGCACCGAAAGGATTCGGTTGGGCCGAAAACAACAAACCGGTGAGACCGAGTTCATCACAGAGAAAACACTTGTCACCTTAGCTCACTAGACTAGTAAGATCTCACAAAGATTTGCAAGGAATTAACTAAATGATATGCAATGAATTAGATGCAGGAAATGCAGAACAAACAGAAAAGAAAGAAATCTAGATGAAGTTTTTTTTAAGGGGAAACAAGTACGCATGAGACAAATGCAAGAGCACAGAAAATAACATAAGAGAACTTCATCTAGAAATGGTCGGCTACAAAGTCACCTATGTTAGAGTATATTGACTTAGGAGTCAAGTGAGATCACTTGATCATAGGTCATACTCATCGTTTAAGCTCAAAATGGGGTTACCATTTTTCGTTTGAGCATCTTGATGTATTCACATCTTGTCGAGTTGCTTTAACTCATGTCTTGGAGTAAAGCTTCTCTAAGATGGAATAACATACCTTGGGTGGTGGTGTTGATCATGTAGTTGAACTTGTGTGGGTTGCTCAAGGTTGATGTAGCTCATCAAGAGTTGGGAGCACCACTTGGAATTTGAGTTCATCTACCTACATGGGTTAGTTCTTGCAAGGAAGAGCACTTGTGTATCCGAAATGACAATCATGAAATTCAACATAGAATTTGTCAAACGATATGTTTGAATGGTTCCGAGCTTCCTTGTCGTCTACCACCATAGTGTAGAGACTTGGTGATGTAGAGATTGCTCAAGATATGAGTGGGTTACAATCTCATGGAATTCGATTCAACCAAGTACCTACATGGGTTAGATAACATGCAAGATGCAAATATATCCAAGACATAAGATTTTCATCATAAGAGAAATATCAAGGATTAGTCATAAGCTCATGTCTCGCATGTATCCAATGGAGTTTCTACTCCAAGTTTGAAGCATCAATGATGTTCAGTTCTCCTCTCAACCTACAAAACACTTTCTCATCAAGAGGTTTAGTGAAAATATCCACTAATTGCTTTTCGGTGCGAAAATGCTTAAGATCAATGTCACCCTTAGCAACATGATCTCGAATGAAATGATGACGAACTTCAATATGCTTAGTTCGAGAATGTTGCATGGGATTATGACCAATTTTATAGCACTTTCATTATCACAAAGCAATGAAACATGTTTCACATATATCCCATAATATTTAAGAGTTTGGGTCATCCAAAGTAATTGAGCACAACATGAACCAGCGGCAATGTATTCCGCTTCGGCGGTGGATAAGGATACCGAGTTTTGTTTCTTGGAGGACCAAGACACAAGGGATCTACCAAGAAATTGACAAGTACCCGAAGTGGACTTTCTATCAACCTTGTCTCCGGCATAGTCCGAGTTGGAGTAGCCAACAAGATCGAAAGAGGCCCTCTTAGGATACCAAATGCCAAAATTTGGCGTATGAATTAAATATCTCACTATCCTTTTCACGGCCTTAAGATGACATTCTTTAGGAGCAGCTTGATATCTTGCACACATGCACACACTTAGCATAATATCGGGATGTGAAGCACATAGATATAACAATGAACCAATCATGGAGCGATAAACCTTTTGATCAACCGGTTCACCATCTTTGGTCAAATCAAGATGTCCACTAGTAGGCATGGGTGTAGACATACTTTTGCATTCTTGCATATTGAACTTCTTGAATAAGTCCTTAGTGTACTTTGTTTGAGAGACAAAAGTACCTTCCTTAGTTTGCTTGATTTGCAACCCAAGAAAGAATTTGAGGTCACTCATCATTGACATCTCAAACTTCTCCGACATTAGCTTTCCAAACTTCTCACTAAAATGAGGGTTAGTTGATACAAATATAATATCATCAACATAAATTTGGCATACAAATAATTCTCCATTAACCCTTTTAGTAAAAAGTGTAGAATCAATTTTTCCAATTTCAAAGCCTTTTTGAATAAGGAACTTAGTTAAGCATTTATACCAAGCTCTAGGAGCTTGTTTAAGACCATAAAGAGCTTTGCGAAGTTTATAGACATGGTTGGGTTTCTTAGGATTGATGAAGCTGGGAGGTTGTTTAACATAAACTTCCTCCTCTATTTCACCATTTAGAAAAGCACTTTTAATGTCCATTTGGTACAAGGTGATATCATGGTGATTAGCATAGGCAAGTAAGATGTGAATGGATTCAAGTCTAGCAACAGGAGCATAAGTCTCACCATAGTCCATACCTTCGACTTGTGTATAGCCTTGGGCGACGAGACATGCTTTATTGCAAACTACTTGTCCATATTCATCTTGCTTGTTGCAAAACACACATTTGGTACCGATGATGTTGTGGTTGTTGTCGGGCTTCTTAACCAATGTCCAAACTTGATTTCTCTCAAAGTTGTGTAGCTCTTCATGCATAGCATTTATCCAATCCGGATCTTCCAATGCTTCTTCGACCTTCATAGGTTCAATGCTAGAGATGAATGAATAATTTTCACAAAAGTTAGCTAAACGAGTTTTAGAGCAGGTGATTCTCCCGGTTTGAATATCATTGTAGATTTTCTCGACGGGATGGTCTTTAGCAATTCTTGCTCGAACTCGTGAAAGCTTTTGCTTGGGTCTTGGTTGAACATCTTGTTCTTCCTCTTCTTGGCCTTCTTCATTATTGGTGTTGTCGTTCTCTTGTCGTGGTGGAGAAGGAGGTTGTTGACGTTCTTGATGTACTTCCTCGTTTTCTTCATCTTGGTGTGTCCCACTTGTGGATGCTTCCGTATCAACTCTTGGTTCACCTTGTCGTGAAGTAGACGCTTCCACTTGGACGGACGAGGTACTCTCCTTCACCTTCGTTGGACGAACCTTGCCAATAGACAATTCTTGGATTGCTTCCGAGGGGTCTTTGTCTAATTGGCAATTGCTCTACTTGTGAGCCGTTAGATTCATCAAACTTCACATCTACCGTTTCTTCAACCTTTCGGGTGAAATTGTTGTAGACTCGGTAAGTGTGAGAGTTTCAGCCATAACCTAGTAGGAAACCTTCATGAGACTTAGGAGCAAATTTAGAATGACGATGCTTATCAAGAATGTAGCACTTTGAGCCGAATACTCGAAAGTATCCAACTTGGGGTTTGTTACCGGTGAGGAGCTCGTATGTCCTCTTGCCGAGTAGCTTGTGAAGATACAAGCGATTTGTTGCATGACAAGCTATCTCAACCGCTTCTGCCCAAAATTGCTTCGGCGTCTTGTACTCATCAAGCATCGTTCTTGCCATTTCGATGAGCGTCCGGTTCTTCCTCTCAACAACTCCATTTTGTTGAGGTGTGTACGTAGCCGAGAACTCGTGTGAAATCCCTTCTTCGTCAAGAAAGGTGTCCACATTTGCGTTCTTGAACCCCGTTCCGTTGTCGCTGCGAACCTTCTTGATCTTCACTTCAAACTGATTTTGAGCCTTCCTGGCAAAGTTTTTGAAGATCTTTTGGACCTGCGATTTATCATCGAGAAAGAACACCCACGTAAATATTGAAAAATGATCAACTATAAATAGACCAAAAGAATTTCCACCGAGACTTTTGTAAGCGTTGGGACCAAAGAGATCCATGTGAAGTAGCTCAAGTGGCCTCCTTGTGGTCATGATGTTCTTCACGGGATGCCTTCCTCCAACCTGTTTACCTGCTTGACAAGCACTGCAAAGTCTATCCTTATCAAATATGACATCGTTAACACCAAGGATATGATTCCTTTTAATAAGCTTGTCAAGGTTTCTCATGCCAACGTGGCCTAGTCGTCTATGACATAACCAACCTTTAGAGGATTTAGCAATGAAGCAAGTTCTAGGTTGAGCCTTTTTAGTGAAATCAACAATGTAAAGATCACCTCTATGTATACCGGTAAATACCATTTTATGATTGTCTCGACGAAACACTTGGCAATCTACTTCAGTAAATAGGACATTGAAACCAAAATTAGCAAGTCTAGATACTGAAAGTAAGTTGTAGCCAAGAGATTCAACGAGCATAACATTCTGAATTGAGCTATCATGTGAGATGGCCACCTTACCGAGGCCAACCACCTTACCCTTTGAGTTGTCACCGAAAGTGACATACTTTCGAGGACTATCATTTTCAGCAAGCTCACGAAACATGTCTTTATCTCCGGTCATGTGATCGGTACATCCACTGTCAAGGACCCATTCCTTTCCTCCTGCCATATATCCTCGAAGATTTGCCATAAGACCAAAGTCTCTCATTGCATCATCAAGATCAAAGTCATCATCATCATCATCCTCATCATAGTATCCGTGTTCAATATCGTCATGTGGTGGATCAATTCCTAGTGAGGGTGATTAATTAGTATGAGTTTGACAATAATCTCCCCTATGAATTCTAGTAGCTTCAGAAATAATATCGCTAATAATTCCAACGTTTCCTTTGGCATGCATAAGATTTGTAAGTTCAAATAGACGATTACCAAACATAGGATCATTGGAATTCATCTTAGTCAAGGCAATAGACTTATGAAGAATTTCATCCAGATTTTTCAAAGAATAATTAGGAAATCGTTCTTCAAGAAATTTCCATATAGTGTAGGCACACTCAAGAGTAGGCAGTTTTCCAATCAAGTTTCTAGGCAAGCCTCTAGTGATAAGATTAACAGTTCTAACATTCCTAATCATGTCAATAGACTCATCAAGGCTAGGATGCATAGGATCAACGTAAGGTGCACAAGGACTAGCAATGTACTTCTTCAAATGATATTGATTGAAAATTACAAGCATCTCATTTTTCCACTCATGAAAGTACTCTCCATCAAGTATAGGCACTCTATGTCTAAGACTCCCCAAAGTAGACTCATCCATCTTCCTCCAATGGTGATTAAACCAAAGCAATGGAGACCAATGCTCTGATACCACTTGTAGGACCTTGAGAAGAAGTAAGTAAGTCTAGAGGGGGGTGATTAGACTACTTGACCAATTAAAAATTAAGCCTTTTCCCAATTTTAGTTTTTGGCTGATTTTAGCAATCTTAGCACAAGTCAAGCAATCTTCACACAATTCAAGCAAGCATGCAAAGAGTATATGAGCAATGGAAATTAAAGCATGCAACTTGCAAGAATGTAAAGGGAAGGGTTTGGAGATTTCAAACGCAATTGGAGACACGGATGTTTTTGTCGTGGTTCCGATAGGTGGTGCTATCGTACATCCACATTGATGGAGACTTCAACCCACGAAGGGTAATGGTTGCACGAGTCCATGGAGGGCTCCACCCGAGAAGGGTCCACGAAGATGAAACCTTGTCTATCCCACCATGGCCGTCTCCCACGAAGGACTTGCCTCACTAGCGGTAGATCTTCACGAAGTAGGCGATCTCCTTGCCCTTACAAACTCCTTGGTTCAACTCCACAATCTTGTCGGAGGCTCCCAAGTGACACCTAGCCAATCTAGGAGACACCACTCTCCAAGAAGTAACAAATGGTGCGTTGATAATGAACTCCTTGCTCATGTGCTTCAAATGATAGTCTCCCCAACACTCAACTCTCTCTCATAGGATTTGGATCTGGTGGAAAGAAGATTTGAGTGGAAAGCAACTTGGGGAAGGCTAGAGATCAAGATTCATATGGTAGGAATGGAATATCTTGGCCTCAACACATGAGTAGGTAGTTCTCTCTCAGAAATGGTAAGTTGGAAGTGTAGGTTTGTTCTGATAGCTCTCTCCACGAATGAAGAGGAGGTGGAAGGGTATATATAGCCTCCACACAAAATCTAACCGTTACACACAATTTACCAATCTCGGTGGGACCGAATCAACAACTCGGTCAGACCGATTCAGTAAACAATGTGACCGTTAGGGTTTTCGGTGGGACCAAAATACAACTCGGTAGGACCGATATGGTTAGGGTTAGGGCATAACGTAATCTCGGTGAGACCGATTACACAAACTCGGTGGGACCGATTTTGGTAATAAGCTAACCATAGAGTTGGTCACGCAAACTTGGTGGGACCGGTTACTCAAACTCGGTGGGACCGATTTTGGTAATAAGTTAACCAGAAAGTTTGCATTGTAATCTCGGTAGTACCGATTGCTCAAACTCGGTAAGACCGATTTTGATAATGGACATACACAGAGAGATCACAATCCCATCTCAGTGAGACCGAGATCCCTATCGGTGAGACCAGTTTGCCTAGGGTTTGTGGCAGTGGCTATGACATCTAAACTCGGTGGCGCCGGATAGAAAGAATCGGTGGGGCCGAGTTTGACTTTGGGTTTAGGACATAAGTGGATGTGGGAAAGTAGTTGAGGGTTTTTGGAGCATATCACTAAGCACTGTGGATCAAGAAACTCATTAAGCAACACCTCATCCCTTCTTGATAGTATTGGCTTTTCCTAGACTCAATGTGATCTTGGATCACTAAAACATAAAATGAAGAGTCTTGATCTTGAAGCTTGAGCCAATCCTTTGTCCTTAGCATCTTGAAGGGGTTCCACATCCTTTAGTCCATGCCACTCCACTGTTGAACTTATCTGAAATATGCTAGATAAAAGTGTTAGTCCAACAAGAGATATGTTGACATTAATTACCAAAACCACCTAGGGAGCACTTGTGCTTTCACCAGTGCGTGAAATCCGGCTAGGCCGGGATGACGGTGTTCACCTCCTACCGAAGAAGGCGCTCATTGTGCTTGTCATCGCCGAGGCTGGTGAAGACGACATAGGCCGCGTTCTGGTCCGGGTAGGCATTGTTCCGCATCGCACAGCCAGCGGGAGGCGGCGGTGGAGGTGGAGGCGGCTGTCCTACGCCTGGAGCTGGAGCGAGAGCCGGAGGAGGCGGGACGTCTCCCCTCAGGATGCGCTTGGTGATGGGGCACTGCCGGAGCATGTGCGTGGAGGGTCTTGCACCGCTGTGGTGCTTGCATGGGGCGTCGAGCATCTCTTTGAAACTCATGGCGGGTTTGCCACGCCATCTTGCCGGTCTACCGGCGCTTCGCCGCCGGGTCCGCCGAGGGCTCGGCAGCCGCGACGAGCCATTTGACATGACGCTGCACCGGCTAGTCGGCCTTGCGCTTGTTGTTCTGGTAATGCTGCTGCCGGCTGCTTCCGCTGGCCGGCTTCGGGGGAGGAACCGGCTTCGCCTTGCTGGCTTCATCCAGCGCCACCTGGATCTTCATGGCGGAGTCGGCATTGGCGTACTTGTCGGCCGTCACCATGAGCATGGCCATGGTGGCCGACTCAGAGCGTAAGAGCTTGTGCTTGAGGAGGGTACCGTCTCGGCACCCGCTGATGAAGTACTGGATCGCCTGGACTTCATGGACGCCCTCGCAGCTGTTTCGGAGCTCGGTCCAGCGTGCGAGGTACTCGCGACCGGTCTCCGTTGGCCCCTACATGCACATGGCGAGCTGGCTAGGGCGACCGGGTCGCTTGTAGGTCCCCGTGAAGTTGCGGACAAATGCCTCCTCGAAGTCGACCCACGCGTTGATGCTGTCCATCGGCAGACTGTTCAACCACATGTGGGCCGACCCCTAGAGCATGAGCGGTACGTAACGCACGGCGAGATGGTGATTGGCACCGGTGAGCCAGTCTTCTGGCTTCGGAGTCCCGTTGTACTTGGGGGTGTCGCGGGGGAGCACGAACCCTTTGGGAAAGGGCTCCTCCCGGATGCGTGGGTTGAAGCACGCCGGCCCGATAGCACCGCTCTCCTCCACCTCCAGGGAGCGAGCAAGCTGATTGAGGCGGTGGCGCATGTTGGCATCGTCGATGGCGCGCGGGCCGAGTCGGCTGGCGGCCAGGCCCCGAGGGGCCGGGTCGGTTGGAGCCGGACGCCGGCCATGCTGGCCGGGTCCGCGCTGGGTCTCTGGGGCGGGCTCGTTGCCCAGAACGTCGGTGGCTGTGGCGGCCGGGTTGCGACGAGTCCGGGCTTGGCCGGAGTGCACCTCGCGGGGCGGCGAGGAAGCCATGTGCAGAAGTTCGCCGGATCCGTCAAGGCGGGCGGAGCCGGACCCCCGCCGGCTTGGTGAGTTGGTTGAGACGATCTTGTTGGGTGTTGGCGGCATGGAGGAGCTTTCGCATCCGCCCGATGCACTCTTTAAGCTCCTCGCCCGTGAGTTGGTCAAGGCAGACCGTGGCTGCCTCCATAGCGCGCATGTTCTTTACTGGGGTCTCATAGACAGTTCGGGCGGTGCCGAGGGCCCGGCCAATCGCTCCTCCCCGGGTACGCACATCGGTGACCCGGCTTGGCTCGGCCACGGAGGGCGTGAGTCTGTGGGCGGCGTCGTGCTCCATCTGAGCGGCCTCCAGGCGACACCTGGTGGCAGCGAGTGTCTCGGACAGGTCCAGCATCTGCTGGCGCCTTTCCTCGAGCTGTGTTGTGGAAATATCACGGCAGATGTCCTTGTGAAAGGACTTAGTCATGGAGCCATCGCGACGGGTTAGCTTAAAGGGGTTAAACCGGATAAGGGACACGGGAGTTTTATACTAGTTTGGCCCCTTATGATGAAGGTAAAAGCCTACGTCTAGTTGTGAGGATATTATTGGGGTTTCGATTACCATGGAGCAAACACGCTATGCCTGGCTTTCGAGTTGTTGTTTCTTGTCCCTGAACTGCCGTCGGGTCGTCCCTTTATATACATGGGTTGACGCCCGGCCGGTTTACAGAGTTCCGAGGCCGGCTCATACAAGTGTCCGGCTCGGTCTCTACCTCCCTAACTTACAATACAAGTTATACAACTATGGCAGTTTACCACTATGGGCCCTAATCCGCCTTTGGGCTTTGGGCCTTTAGCTTCATCAGTAAAGCGCCATCTTCCAGGTCTTCATGGGCTTCAGTGTAGTTGAGGGTGAACCTGCCCCTCCTGGGCGGTTTACACTCAGTAGTTATATCCCCAACATTAGGCCCCAGATTGATTTGAACTAGTTCATGTCAATCTTCAATACTTAGAAAAACTCTATGAACATCTTCTTACACTTTTTGTAAACCACCATGATGTCTTCTCCTGTAAACTTTGTTAAACCGCCGTGACGTCATCCTCTGGACACAGCAACGGATCATCATGACGTCATCTCTATATAAAAAGATTAAAAAGATTCCCTTCATTAATGGTATCCCGAAGATCGAGGCGACAGCCGTGCCCTCTTTTGCCGCTTTAGGCTCCTCGATTCTCGCGCCTGCCACTTATCCCCTTTCTTTATAAATAAGGCCGGGGGGTCTTTCCATTCTCTCCCCTTGCCTCTTCACCTCATCTTCCTCCTCGCGACCCGACGAACCCAAGCGCCGCCGCCGCCATCGACCTTCATCTCTGCTCCGACCAGGCCGCTGCATCAACCTGAAACACTCCAGAGATCCGCACTCTCCTTCGCTGCTCCTGAGAACCCGGTGAGTTTTCTTCCCTTAACCCTAGATATCCATTAGGGCGTCCTGTTCATCTGCGTTCATCCGTGTTCGTCTATGTTCGTCAGTGCTTCCCTGCCTTTCCCTTGGCCTTTTTACTGAACTTAGCTAAGTTTGATAGTTTCCTTTTGCGGCTAGATCCATAGTTTTAATCTGCCATATTGTAGTATTTTGCTGTTTCTAAAAAAATCCTGTCTGGACCTTCTCTGTTCTGCTTAACACCATTGTAGGACACAGAAAGTTTTCTTTACTGAATCACGGTAGATCCAAAATTATATCATCCTTGTGTGAAACTTGTTTCTGCAACATTTAGCGAATTTCAGCTCTGTTGCTTCCCTCATAGGCGGTTTAACTTGTAGAAAATCATAATCCGCCTGGTTCCATTAGCCCTCACTTAAACCGCCATCTAACTTGAGTAGCAATAGCCGGTTTAACATGCATAATTACCCGGTTTAACTCTGGTTGGTATACATAAAGTTTGAATCGTAAATCGACCTTCGTGCTTTTTTCAATTTCCTTTCCAATATGACCAAAAAATTCACCGCATGCAACTGGGTTCCTTCCCGGATCACCGAAACGCAGCTCAATGGATATGTTTTGACTGGCGCTTTGGCCAAGAAAGATGTCCTCCATTGGCGAGTTCCTGGCCCTGAGTGCCCTCCAGTACCTCAAGCCGGGTGTCGGTGTCAAAACCGGCGGATCTCGGGTAGGGGGTCCTGAACTGTGCGTCTAGGCGGATGGTAACAGGAGACAAGGGACATGATGTTTTACCCAGGTTCGGGCCCTCTTGACGGAGGTAAAACCCTACGTCCTGCTTGATTGATATTGATATTGTGGATGTTTACAAGAGTGGATCTACCACGAGATCAAGGAGGTTAAACCCTAGAAGCTAGCCTATGGTATGATTGTAATGGTTGTTGTTGTGTCCTACGGACTAGAGCCATCCAGTTTATGTAGACACCGGAGAGGGCTAGGGTTACATAGAGTCGGTTACAATGGTAGGAGATCTACGTATCCGTATCGCCAAGCTTGCCTTCCACGCCAAGGAAAGTCCCATCCGGACACGGGACGAAGTCTTCAATCTCATATCTTCATAGTCTTGGAGTCCGGTCGATGATGATAGTCCGGCCAATGATAGTTCGGCCGATGATGGTAGTCCGGCTATCCGGACACCCCCTAATCCGGGACTCCCTCAGTAGCCCCCGAACGAGGCTTCAATGACGATTAGTCCAGCATGTGTGTAGTCTTTGGCATTGCAAGGCGGGTTCTCCTTCAAGTTCTACATACCTGCCGAATAGTGTCCGGCTTCCTCATCAATGTTGCGCGTCTTGGCTTCCACGCCCAATAACGGCCTTCTTCCACGCGTCGCACGAATGTGAAAAGCCAGGGTGTCTTTTATGTTTTACCCCCTAGTTGTGCGAATAATCTGCCTATAAGGGAGGCAAGAATCCAGATCCAAATCACCATCTTCCTCCCGCAAATACTCATCGGAGCGCTTTCGACCAAGAATCCATTCCATCATGGACCGTCAACGCGGCTCCTCTTCTCGCGCTCCCAGCCCTTTGCCAGGAGATTGGAGGAGATGCTCTGTTCCGCACAACGAGCTGGTGAAGCTCCAAGCGGGGGGATATCTCCCTCGGCCTTTATGGTTCCGGTTTGAGCCGGGCTGGCCACCTACAAAGGTGGGAAGCAAGCGGAGGTTACCCCAAGTCCCAACAAAGGGGAGCGGGTATGCTTCGTCCCCTATCTGATAAGGGGGCTCGGATTTCCTGTACATCCATTCCTCCGCGGGCTCCTGGAGTTCTACGGACTTTAGCTTCATCACCTCACGCCCGCCTCAATCCTGCATATTGCGGGTTACGTAGCTCTTTGCGAGCTATTCCTGGGCGTCGAGCCCCATTTCACGCTGTGGAAGAGGTTGTTCTGCCTTGTACCCGTTCTCACGACGGGTCCATATATCAAGTGGGCGGCGCCGAAATATGGTGCATTGCCGGGACCGGATATCCATCCGGAACCCCTAAGAAGGCGTCCGAAGACTGGCCTTCGGAATGGTTTTATATAGAAGACGCTCCGCTGCCGGACCCTGTTCGGATCGGCCTCCCGGAGTTCAGCAATGCTCCTCTGAAGAAACGCCTTAGTTGGCGTCCGCGGAGCCCCCAACTGGAGGAAGACAAGAGCGTCCATTATTTGATGGGCTGAATAAGGTTATTGGCCCATGTCGGGTTGACCATGATTGGAGTCATGGCGACATGCATTATGCGGGGGGTGCAGCCACTACAATACAGGGGCCACCCCATGTGGGATTTCAACGGGGAGGACGATGCCACCCGTCATGGCCGCAAAGGGCCGGATTCGGTCGAAGATCTGGTGACGATCCTGTCCGGCCTGTATAAGGGGGAGAAGGAGGATTTCCTTCGGACGAACTCGTTAAATGGGTTCTCCATGAATAATCCCCGGCCTTGGGTAAGCGAACACTCTGCGTGCCCGACCCATGCTTTTTGAAACTTAAGTTTCTTATATTGTGTTCTTCTTTCGACGCAGGAGCTGCGCCGGATCGTGGAGGACATGTTAAGTCCAGCTCCGCAACCCGAGGATCCAGAGAGATCCCGGGATCCGGCCTCCGAAGAGGATCCGAACATAATGGTGGAGCTAATCGACGGGGTGTTCCACCAGCTCAGCATGGACAATGCTTTAGTCGCCATCACGGCCGACTATCCCGGACTATATCCGGCTTCCCAGGTGATTGCGACCGAAGTCGTGACACCGTCATTCCTTCCTTGCTTATTTCTGACCACCGTATACGATGGCGCTGTGCAGGAGGCGCCCCTAGGGCGAGAAGCCGAGCCCGCGGTGGCTGGCCAACAAAGGCCAGTCCGGATCAGTAGGCAGAAGAGGAGCGCGGCGCGGACTGAAACGTCGCTGCAAAGGTGTAGCTCACAATTCATTATTTAGAGCAACGTTCCTAGGAAGCGTTTGAGTGCTCATGACTTTTGTAGGGAAAAAAGCGTCCGCCGGACTGCGGGCGTGGAGGTTGCCAATCCAACCTCTGGCACCTGGTCTGGAGGGGGAGGCGAGCGCCAGGCGCGAGCCGGACGTTCCTCCGACGGAGGATGCCGACAGACTGTCCGCCACCAAGTCTGAGGTGGAGAGTGCCCTGAATCACAGGCGCCGCCGGACAGTATTTCGTAACGCGTGCTTCTCCCCCGAGGCGTTGAATGCCTTTAACGCGGGGGACGCGCACCTTCGTGCTGCTCAAGATGGTTTTACCAGAGCCACGGAGCAGTATGTAAAAGACATACGGGTAAGAGAATTTAATAGTTGTATATGCCAGTAGCCCCCAAGACTTAAAGTAGTTATATTAACTGATTTAAGGATCATATGAAACGTAGGATCTTACCGAGAAGAATACCCAACTGTCTCAGGAGCTGCAAGAGTGCAAGGCCCAACTTGAGGCCGCACTCTCTGGCGCAGGAGGAAACACAGGGACCTCTCCTGGTAACGCATTATTTTAGAAAGATAAGTAGCGTTTGGCCTTTGTGCAAGTCTAAAAAATGACGTTGCAGGTGCTGCCGGACAAGATCCGGACAGGCAAGAACTTCTGCGCCAACTAAAGGCCGGCGAGAGGGTGCTGCATAAGGTGCAGCATGAAAGGAACAAGCTCCAGGATGCCCATGCCCAGCTTGGAGAAGAGCTGAAAGGCGTTCGGGCCGAGATATCGGGCTCCGTTAAGGAGAATCGACGGCTTCGTCGCGGCATCTATAGTAAGTGCTTGAGCGAACTCCTTTGAAAAGAAGAGTTCGGCGAGGAAGTCAATTTGACAGAATATGTCTGCAGGTATGCTCACAGGTCGCCCTGCGGAGGAGATGCCCGTATCAACGGGTGATCAACTTCCCGAATTGTTGCAACTGATCGAACGAGTTGGGCAGGCAATGAGCGGCGTCATCCAGGCTTTATGGCCAGCCTTCTCCTTACCCGAGGGTCTTGGGGAGCTTGCGGAGAAGCTTCAGGGAGTGCGGCAGCGCTTCCATTTATGGAAGATTTCGGCATGCGGCCAAGGTGCCAAGGAGGCCTGGGCCATGGTAAAGACGCGGTACAAGAAGGCGGATCCCAACCACATGGCCGAAGTCGGACCTGTGGCTCCCGATGGGAAGGAGATCCCTGTGAGTTTAGTATACGGCCAAGTAGAGCTGGCCGCTAAATTTTCCCAATAGGACTGTAAATTAGACAACCTGTTAGACGGGATTGAGGAAGAATACAATCAGTCGATTTGACAATGTATTATAAAATGACATATAAAATGCCTTCTAGCCGGATTGTAGATCGTTTGTCTTTGCCGACCTTTTCGCTTCGACCTCGGGACCCTAGAGTCCGGAGTGTGTCCGAATACCTTCTCGGTTATGAAACAACTGGGGTATGCATGGAGACCAGGCGTAGGGGTCATTAGTGCTTTATCATACAAGTGCCCAACTAGTTATGTTATATTACATGGGTAGTAAGAAACATCTTCCAGGGAGAATAGTTCCGTTAAGGGTTCCTTTCCTCTGGGGGTGGCATGCCCTAAAGTGCATGTCCGGACTGCGAAAAAAGCAGAAAAACATCTGGGGGCAGATAAATAAGTGGATAAAAAATCATCTTTTAAGTCACCGACCGAATATTCCCTTAAGAACGCTAGCTTTCGGCTTCACCCAGTCTGAGGTACACATCCGGCTGACCCGGCAGTAACAATCGCAGAGGTGCTCCCTTTACCTCCTAGCCGAACAATCGGGAACGTAGGGGTAAGCACAGGAGCCAGGCAACCCAGCTTGGCCAAAACTTAAGTCATATCGATGCATATAATGGTGAATAAAAGGTACATGTGGAGGCTTGACACATGTGCTGGGCATGAAGCCCTTATAATTAAGCTTCTGGTAAAGAAGCCCCCAGGTATAATGAGTGCGGATAGCACATCAATTGCGCGCGAACGTTGCACAAGTAGGCCCTTTAAGGCTTTGATGAATAGGGTTGAGAAGAAAAAGATAAACAAAAGGCAGCTGAAGTAAAAAAAATTGGACGGGGGGAAAGGGACGAACTCTTAGTCCGGTGCTAGGCATAGAATCTTCGGAGGCGGGCTGCGTTCCATGGGTTCGGCTCGAGTCGGTTATCCGATGCATTTCGCAGGCGGTACGCTCCGCCGGTCAGGACTTGATCGATGATGAAGGGGCCTTCCCATTTGGGCTTGAGCTTGTCCTTTTTCTTGTCCGGCAGGCATAGAACTAGTTCGCCAACGTTGTAAGTCTTGGCTCGTACTTCTCTGCTTTGGTATCTTCGAGCCTGTTGCTGATAAAATGCAGAACGAGCCTTGGCGACGTCGTGTTCTTCCTCCAATGCGTCCAAGCTATCCTGCCGATCCAACTCGGCTTCTCTTTCTTCGTACATGCGCACTCGAGGTGAGTCATGAATGATGTCGCGGAGCAAAACTGCTTCTGCGCCGTATACCATAAAAAGTGGTGTGAATCCGGTAGTACGGTTAGGCATTGTCCGCAGCCCCCAGAGTATGGAGTCGAGCTCCTCTACCCAGTGCGTGTCAGATTTCGTAAGGGACCACACTAGTCTAGGTTTGATGCCGCTCATTATTAGACCATTTGCTCGTTCCACTTGACCGTTGGTTTGAGGGTGATAGACTGAAGCGTAATCGAGCTTGATGCCCGTATTTTTGCACCACGATTTAACCTCGTCGGCCGTGAAGTTCGTGTCATTATCGGTGATGATGCTGTGGGGGACACCGTAATGGTGTACTACCCCGGATATGAAGTCTATCACTGGTCCGGACTCTACCGTTTTAACTGGCTTGGCCTCTATCCATTTGGTGAATTTATCCACCATGACCAATAGGTATCTTTGCTTGTGGGTTCCCCCTTTAAGTGGTCCAACCATGTCAAGCCCCCAGACCACGAACGGCCAGGTAATGGGTATAGTTTTGAGGGCGGTGGGTGGCATATGGCTCTAATTAGCAAAGAGCTCACAACCGACGCATCTTTGGACTAAGTCCTGAGCATCTTCCCGGGCCGGCGGCCAATAAAATCCTGTACGGAATGCCTTTGCTACAAGGGCCCGGGCTGCGGCGTGGTGTCCGCCTAGTCCGGCGTGAATTTCAGCCAGAAGGTCTCGCCCTTCCTCTTCGGAGATACACCTTTGAAGGACTCCGGTTGTGCTTTTCTTATAGAGTTCTCCCTCATGGACCTTGTAGGCTTTAGATCGCCGGACTACGCAGCGGGCCTCATTATGGTCTTCCGGGAGTTCCTGCCTAAGCAAGTAGGTGAGGAATGGTTCTGTCCACGGGGCAATTACAGCCATTATGTCGTGGGCTAAAGGTGTTATGTCATCGGCTGAATCGCCGGTTGGTGCGGCTTGTTCCGGTTTGTTATTTCCGGACTCCTCTTCCCATAGTATGGATGGCTTGAAGACCCGTTCCAAGAAGATGTTAGGAGGGACAGCGTCGCATTTTGCGCCGTTGCGTGCCAGTACGTCGGCTGCTTGGTTATTATCCCGGGCTACGTGATGGAATTCGAGTCCTTCAAACCGGGCTGACATTTTTAGGACAGCGTTGCGATATGCTGCCATTTTCAGATCTTTGGCGTCAAAGTCTCCGTTTATTTGATATTGCGAGGTTTGAATCCCCGCGCACCTCTAGGCGTTGAATGCCCATGGAGATTGCCATCCGAAGACCATGTAAAAGGGCCTCGTATTCGGCTGCATTGTTGGAGTCCGTGTACATTATCTGAAGTATGTATTGGATTGTGTCCCCGGTCGGGGACGTCAATACGACGCCAGCCCCCAATCCGGCTAACATTTTAGAGCCGTCGAAGTGCACAATCCAATTGGAGTATGCTCCGTACTCTTCAGGGAGTTCGGCTTTGGTCCATTCAGCGACAAAGTCAGCCAAAACTTGTGACTTTATAGCTCGCCGAGGTTTGTAAGTTATATCAAATGGTAAGAGCTCAATGGCCCATTTTGCAATCCTGCCCGTCGTGTTGCGGTTGTTTATAATGTCGTTAAGTGGTACTTTAGAGGCCACTGTTATCGAACACTCTTGAAAGTAGTGTCGGAGCTTCCGGGATGCCATGAACACCGCGTATGCTATCTTCTGATAGTGCGGGTAACGGGACTTGCAGGGGGTTAACACAGTGGATACGTAGTATACTGGTTTTTGAAGAGGGAATTTATGCCCTTCTGTCTCTTGTTCGACGACGAGTACCGCGCTTACAACTTGATGCGTTGCTGCGATGTATAACAACATTGGTTCGCCCAGGTTGGGCGCAGCCAGGACCGGATTTGTTGCCAATATGGCCTTTATTTCTTCGAGTCCGGCGGTGGCAGCATCCGTCCACTCGAAGTGTTCGGTGCGCCTAAGGAGGCGATAAAGGGGCAATGCCTTTTCTCCTAGATGGGAGATAAAGCGGCTTAGAGTCGCCATGCATCCAGTCAATTTTTGTATTTGCTTGAGGTCTTTTGGGATATCTAGCTGTGACAGAGCTCGGATCTTGGCTGGGTTTGCTTCAATTCCTCTACCGGATACGATGAAGCCCAGCAGCTTTCCAGCTGGTACGCCGAAAACGCATTTTTCCGGATTCAGCTTGATGTCATATGCTCTGAGGTTGTCGAATGTGAGCCTCAAGTCGTCTACTAGAGTTTCGACGTGTTTAGTTTTGACGACTACGTCGTCTACGTATGCCTCTATTGTTTTGCCGATCTGGGTAGCCAGACATGTCTGAATCATGCGCTGATATGTTGCGCCGGCGTTTTTAAGTCCGAAGGGCATCGTGTTGAAGCAGAATGGTCCATATGGAGTAATGAATGCCGTTGCGGCTTGATCCGCTTCTGCCATCTTGATTTGATGATAGCCGGAGTATGCGTCCAGGAAGCACAATGAATCGTGCCCTGCAGTGGCATCAATGATTTGGTCGATGCGGGTGAGGGGGAAGGGATCCTTTGGGCAGGCTTTATTTGGGTCTTTGAAATCGACACATAGGCGCCAGGATTTGTCCTTCTTTGGTACCATTACCAGGTTTGCTAGCCAATCCGGATGTTTGATGTCTCTGATGAATTCGGCTTCCAATAGTTTGGCTAGCTCTTCTCCCATTGCCTGTCTTTTGGGTTCGGAAAATCGTCGAAGAGCCTGTTTGACTGGCTGGAATCCTTTTAGGATGTTTAGGCTGTGTTTTGCCAATCTGCGTGGGATTCCGGGCATATCCGAGGGGTGCCAGGCAAAAATGTCCCAATTTTCCCGAAGGAATTCTCGCAGTGCGGCGTCTACATCAGGGTTCAATTGTGCCCCGATGGAGGCCGTCTTTGTCGGGTCCGTTGGGTGGACCTGGAATTTTACTATTTCATCTACTGGTTTAAAGGAGGTGGACTTGGATCTCTTATCGAGTATCACATCGTCCCTATTCACCGTAGAGCGCAGCGCCGTGAGTTCCTCTGCCGCTAGGGCTTCGGATAGTGCCTCTAAGGCTAATGCGGCTGTCTTGTTTTTGGCGCGGAGTGCTATGTCCGGATCACTAACGAGAGTGATTATTCCGCCGGGCCCAGGCATTTTGAGCTTCATGCCGTAATGGGGTACGGCTTGAAAAATTGTGAATGCCTCTCGTCCTAATATAGCGTGATATCCGCTGTTGAACGGGGCCACTTGGAACGTGACTTCTTCGGATCTGTAATTGTCCGGCGAGCCGAATACCACATCGAGTGTGATTTTTCCTGTGCAGCGCGCCTCCCGGCTAGGGATTATTCCTCTAAAGGTTGTGCTGCTTCGCTCAATGCGGCTCTAGTCTATTTCCATTTTTTGAAGGGTTTCCTCGTAGATGAGGTTTAATCCGCTACCGCCATCCATGAGGACTTTTGTAAGTCAAAAGCCGTCCACTATTGGACTAAGTACCAGTGCGGCTGGAGCTCGGGCTGTTCGGAATTTAGGTCCGTCGCTGGCATTGAAGGTGATGGCTGTGTCGCTCCATGGATTGGTTGTTGCTACTTGGTAGACTTCGATGAGGCTGCGGATTGTTCATTTCCGCATATTATTTGATGCGAAAGTCTCGAAGACTGTTGATACCGTACCGATGTTGTTGGAGTGGTTTTCCGGGGCTAGAAGCTCCTCTCCACTTTTGGCCACCTGCCGTAATATCCAACATGCTCGAAGGCTATGTGTTGGGACGGCGCCTTCTGTACTATGAATTTTACAGGGTCCGTTAAGCCATCCCTCCAGTACGGTTCCATGCCCTTTATGGGGTTTTTGCTTTTTGGTTTTTGTATCTGGTGCCTGAGTGCAATGCACCCTTTTGTTGCGGACTAGGGTTGTATTCGGGGCCGGATTGCCCCAAAACTTATTTTCGGTTGTCCGGAAACTCTCCATCGCACAGTACTTTCGTACTATGGACGCCAGGTCGGCGAAGCGTGTAATTTCACGACGGCTGACGGCGTTCAAGATTCCCTCGTCCGTGCAATTATTGCAAAAAATTGAGATTGCGTTTTCCTCTCGGCAGTCCTTTATCCTGTCCATAACCAGGAGGAATCTGGCCCAGTAGTGATGTACTGTCTCAGCGGGCTCTTGCCGGATTAGAGATAGATCGCATATGTCTGGGCGGGTGGGTGGAATTAAGTCCGAAACCCTACCCATCTCAAGGCTCGAAGGCCGAGAAGTTTCCAAATTTGGAAGCTTGGATTGCTGGACGTTGTCCAACGAGTCTGGTCCGATGCCCGACTTTAAGTTCAGTGCTTGATCGAAGTCCGTCCCTCCGCGGGAATCCGGCATGGGGGGTTCGGGGGCCCGGACATGACTAGTTTTCAATACAGGAGAAGAGTCGCTACATTGTTCCTCTACCACTGCAACGTGGTGGGTGACCTGGGGAGAGTTAATATCTCTCAGATCGGTTTTAAGCCCAATCTGATTGTAGTCTGTAGCGACTCCCAGGGCGGCGATGCGATCCAAGAGCTCGTTTACGGACGAGATCTCTATTGGATCCAGCCGCTCGGCGAATTCCGAGCTGACGTGAAGATTGCTTTTGACGACTTGAGAGGTCATTGTCGAAGCGGTGGCCGGACTAGCGGTCATAAGAAAACCACCTAGCCGGATAGTTTGGCCGGCGGCCAAGGCTCCTTTGGCGAAAATACCGTCCCTGAAGACGGGAGGAGGCATCCTTCCTATCGGTGACGGCACAGAGGAACTCTCAATGAAAGCACCAATGTCGGTGTCAAAACCGGCAGATCTCGGGTAGGGGGTCCCGAACTGTGCGTCTAGGCGGATGGTAACAGGAGACAAGGGACACGATGTTTTACCCAGGTTCGGGCCCTCTTGACGGAGGTAAAACCCTATGTCCTGCTTGATTGATATTGATATTGTGGATGTTTACAAGAGTGGATCTACCACAAGATCAAGGAGGCTAAACCCTAGAAGCTAGCCTATGGTATGATTGTAATGGTTGTTGTTGTGTCCTACGGACTAGAGCCATCCGGTTTATATAGACACCGGAGAGGGCTAGGGTTACATAGAGTCGGTTACAATGGTAGGAGATCTACGTATCCGTATCGCCAAGCTTGCCTTCCACACCAAGGAAAGTCCCATCCGGACACGGGACGAAGTCTTCAATCTCGTATCTTCATAGTCTTGGAGTCCGGTCGATGATGATAGTCCGGCCGATGATAGTTCGGCCGATGATGGTAGTCCGGCTATCCGGACACCCCCTAATCCGGGACTCCCTCACCGGGGAAGTGATTGTGTTCATGCAGCATCTAGACCGGGGTTTTAGCCCTCCTGGTTCAAAGTTTTTCCAGGATGTGCTTGCCAGCTTCCAACTCCATCCTCAAGATATTGGACCAAATTCTGTGTCCAATATATGTAACTTTCAAGTGTTCTGTGAAGTTTACCTTCAAGAAGAACCAACTGTTGAGCTCTTTAGAGACTTTTTCCATTTAAGCCGCCAGACCGAATTCTCTGACGGCCCCAACACTGAACTTGGCGGCGTATCAATTCAGAAAAGGAAATAAGTTGACTTCCCTCATGCAAAACACCACAGCCATCCAAAGGACTGGAATCAAACCTGGTTATGAAAACCCTCTGTCGGGTTACCGTGCTCACCGGCTCAGCAGCAGCCATCCTCTGCCCTCACAGCTCACAGCCAAAGAACGACAATCTTACGCACCTCAACTTGCTAAGCTCTAGGCCCTTCTAGCCAATGGCTTAACCGGCATCGACCTTGTTCGATGCTGGGTTTCATGGGGTATCCTTCCCTTAAGCCGCTGCTCCAGTTTGATGTATGAATATACCGGCAACGTCAAAGACCCTCAACGGTGTAATGAGATAGAAAAGACTGATGAGGAAGTTACTGAAGCTGTGAAGAAGATGTTGGATGAACCGATCGCTCAATGCAGCAAGACCGGATTGGCTCCTTTTTATGCCTCCAACAAACCGCCATCCGTAAGAAATCTCCCCTTTTTCGCCTTTATTGATACGTCTCCGCTTTAACATTATTCTGATAAACCCTTGTTTGTTTTTACAGGACAATAGTTCTTTGTGGAAGATAAAATCTTCAGACAAACCGGTGAGGACTCAACGCCCAAAAAGCAAAGTCATAAAGAAGGCGGGCAAGAAGAAAACTGCTGAGTCCTCTGATCCGCCTGAGGATGTCGATGAATCGGAAAACGAGGTAGAAATTGACTCCCTTGGCTCATTTTTCATACATCTTATTAACAATGATTATTACCAGGATGATGCAAAAGCCAGTCGTGTGGACCATGTTGAGGTAATCATCCTTTCTTCCGATTCTGACCTTGTGTTGGTTCAAAGATTTCACCGTGCCGTTCGAAAAGTAAAACGCTCTCACCCTCTTGCTCATTTGGATCCGCAATTTTCTTTGAAGACGCAGCAAACGGAACGTCGTCGCACAAACCGGCATAGTGGTCAGCAAGTCACCTCCTCCGGTTACCGGATACACCAACCCGGAAGCATCGTTCAGAGGTTTCTTTCTCTAATAAACCGGCTCAGGGCTGCAATTCGACCCGCCAGACGCTGAACATCATTAATACACGCCGGTTTAGCCAGAGATGTAATCACTTTGATCTTTTACGGATTAGCTTCAATGCCTCTGTTGGACACCAGTAAACCTAAAAGCTTGCCTTTCGGAACACCAAAAACACACTTGTCCGGATTAAGCATCTTCTTATAAACCCGAAGATTGTCAAAGGTTTCCTTGAGATCATCTATCAATGTCTCCTTCTTCTTGGATTTTACTACAATGTCATCCACATAAGCATGAACATTGCGCCCAATCTGAGTGTGAAGACAATTTTGCACACAGCGCTGATAAGTTGCCTGGGCACTCTTGAGCCCAAAGGGCATAGAAACATAGCAGAAGGCTCCAAAGGGGGTGATGAAGGCGGTCTTCTCCTGGTCCTTAACTGCCATTTTGATCTGATGATAGCCTGAATAAGCATCCAAGAAACTCAAACGCTCACAACCCGTCATCGCATCAATGATCTGACCAATACGCGGGAGAGCAAAAGGATCGGCCGGACAAGCTTTGTTCAAATCAGTGTAGTCCACACACATGCGCCAAGTGCCGTTTTTCTTAAGAACCAGCACCGGATTAGCCAACCACTAAGGGTGAAACACTTCGATGATAAAGCCAGCAGCCAACAGCCGGGCTACCTCCTCACCAATGGCCTTGCGTCTTTCCTCGTTAAAGTGGCGAAGAAACTGCTTGACCGGTTTAAACTTGGGATCAATGTTGAGAGTGTGCTCAGCGAGTTCCATCGGTACACCTGGCATGTCAGAAGGCTTCCATGCAAAAATGTCCCTGTTCTCACGGATGAACTCGATGAGCGTGCTTTCCTATTTCGGATCCACATTTGTGCTGATGCTAAACTGTTTGGATGAATCGCCAGGAACAAAGTCAACAAGTTTAGTCTCATCAGCCGGTTTGAATTTCAGGTTCGGGTCATGCTCAGTGGTGGGCTTCTTTAGAGGGGTCATGTCTGCCGGATCAACATTGTCCCTGTAGTACTTCAACTCCTTTGTGGCACAAACCGACTCAGCATAAGCCGCATCACCCTCCTCGCAATCCAAAGCGATTTTTCGACTTTCGTGTACTGTGATGGTCCCCTTATGACCCGGCATCTTAAGCCGCAAATAAATATAACAGGGCCTCGCCATGAACTTTGCATAAGCCGGCCGTCCAAACAGTGCATGGTACGGGCTCTAGATCTTCACCACTTCAAAGATCAATGTTTCGGATCAGGAGTCGTGCTCATCACCAAACACAACCTCCAAAGCTATCTTGCCAATAGGATATGCCGATTTACCTGGTACTACACCATGAAAAATAGTGTTTGATGGTTTAAGACTCTTGTCTGTCAACCCCATGCGACGAAAGGTTTCATAGTACAGGATGTTGATGCTGCTCCCTCCATCCATAAGCACTTTGGTGAATTTATAACCTCCCACCTGAGGTGCCACCACTAAAGCCAGGTGACCCGGATTGTCAACCCGGGGCGGATGATCCTCTCTGCTCCACACAATGGGTTGCTCGGACCACCACAAATAATGTGGCACTGCCGGTTCAACAACATTAACTGCCCTCTTGTGAAGCTTCTGATCATGCTTGCACAAACTAGTAGTGAACACATGATACTGCCCACCATTCAACTGCTTCAGGTGACGTTGAAAACCTGATTGCTGATGATTCCCCTGATTGTTCTGTTGGTTGTTACCACTTTGATTGTTCTGGTTGCCTTGATTATTCTGAAATCCAGAGTTTGAACCGCCGCCACCATGAAAACCAGGACCTGAACCGCCCGGCGGACCCTGGTCATATCGGAAAAGATCAGAGTTTTTGAACTCCTTCATAATGAAACAATCCTTCCAGAGATGTGTTATTGGGACCTCCTTGGTCCCGTGCTTTGGGCAGGGCTGGTTCAACAGACGCTCCAGATTCATACCGCTGCCGCGCTGGGGTGGCTTACCCTTACGACGCTGCATATTAGTGTTAGCCACAAAATCTGAATTATCTGCTTTGCGCTTACCATTATTCCCATGGCCTCCCTGGTTGTGATGTTGTCCCTTTGCACCGCCATTCTTCGTTCCCTTCTCCGGTTTCTCCTCATCGGAATCGGGATCCTTGGTACTATCAGAATCGGCATATTTGACCAAGGCTGCCATAAGGGTTCCCATATCATTGCAGTGGCGCTTGAGCCGTCCCAACTTCATCTTCAGTGACTTAAACCGGCAATTACGTTCCAGCGTTATGATTGCTTGGCCAGCATTAATCCGGTCCGATGAATGCAAAACTTCTGAAACTCGGCGCACCCAATGAGTTGTTGACTCGTTCTCCCCTTGAACACAGGCATCTAGATCCACAATGGACATAGGCTGTTTACATGTATCCTTGAAATTTGCTATAAACCGGGCCTTCAATTGGTCCCATGACTCGATGGAGTTAGCTGGTAGGTTCTTCAACCATGTACGGGTTGTTCCCTCCAACATCATCGTGAAGTACTTTGCACAAGCCGCTTCATCCACATCCAGCATCTCCATTGCCATCTCATAACTTTCCACCCATGCCTCGGGCGGTTGATCAGCAGTGTAATTAGGCACCTTACGTGGACCCTTGAAATCTTTTGGCAGCCGCACATTACGGAGAGCCGGAATGAGACACGGTACTCCCCAGGAACTAAAGGCAAGCCCGGTGCCTCGGTCTACTGACGCTGCTGGCTGAACTGGAGCGGGTTGATAATGACCCGCATATTGTGCTGCTAAAGCGGCCTCCCTTCGTGCTTTGCCATTATCCACCACGTCCTGAGTGTTCACTTCACCATGCACCGGATTGGGTCCTTGAGGGACAGTACGGCGCCGCGCACTGCTAGACACCTCCGGTTCATCTATATGCCTGCTATAGCTTTTGCTAGGACATGATGGGGAACGTAGCAGAAATTCAAAATTTTCCTACGTGTCACCAAGATCTATCTATGGAGAGACCAGCAACGAGTAGAAAGAGAGTGCATCTACATACCCTTGTAGATCGCTAAGCGGAAGCGTTCAAGTGAACGGGGTTGATGGAGTCGTACTCGTCGTGATTCAAATCACCGATGATCCTAGTGCCGAACGGACGGCACCTCCGCGTTCAACACACGTACAGCCCGGTGACATCTCCCACGCCTTGATCCAGCAAGGAGAGAGGGAGAGGTTGAGGAAGACTCCATCCAACAGCAGCACAACGGCGTGGTGGTGGTGGAGGAGCGTGGCAATCCAGCAGGGCTTCGCCAAGCACCATGGGAGAGGAGGAGTAGGAAGAGAGGTAGGGCTGTGCCAGAACTTCGTGTATAGCTCCCATGCGCCTCCCCACTATATATAGGGGTGGAGGGGCTGGTTTCTTGCCCTCCAAGTCCATTGGGGCGTTGGCCAAGGTGGGAGGAAAGAAATCTCATTATTTCCTTCCCCACTGATTGTTATCCCCCCTTTTTAGGGATCTTGATCTTATCCCTTCGGGATATGATCTTATTCCTTCTAAGGGGGGATCTTGGTGCGCCTTGACCAGGGGTGTGGGGCCTTGCCCCCACTACCCACGTCCATGTGGGTCCCCCCATGCAGGTGGGCCCCACTCCGAAACCTTCTAGAACCTTCCCGGTACAATACCGAAAAATCCCGAACATTTTCCGGTGGCCAAAATAGGACTTCCCATATATAAATCTTTACCACCGGACCATTCCGGAACTCCTCGTGACGTCCGCGATCTCATCCAGGACTCCGAACAACATTCGGTAACCACATACAAACTTCCTTTATAACCCTAGCGTCATCGAACCTTAAGTGTGTAGACCCTACGGGTTCGGGAGACATGTAGACATGACCGAGACGTTCTCCGGTCAATAACCAACAGCGGGATCTGGATACCCATGATGGCTCCCACATGTTCCACGATGATCTCATCGGATGAACCACGATGTCAAGGACTTAATCAATCCCGTATTCAATTCCCTTTGTCTATCGGTATGTTACTTGCCCGAGATTCGATCGTCGGTATCGAATACCTTGTTCAATCTCGTTACCGGCAAGTCACTTTACTCGTTCCGTAACACATCATCCCGTGATCAACTCCTTGGTCACATTGCGCATATGATGATGTCCTACCGAGCGGGCCCAGAGATACCTCTCCGTTTACACGGAGTGACAAATCCCAGTCTCGATCCGCATAAAACAATAGATACTTTTGGAGATACCTGTAGTGCACCTTTATAGTCACCCAGTTACGTTGTGACGTTTGATACACCCAAAGCACTCCTACGGTATCCAGGAGTTACACGCTCTCATGGTCGAAGGAAGAGATACTTGACATTGGCAAAGCTCTAGCAAATGAACTACACGATCTTTTGTGCTAGTCTTAGGATTGGGTCTTGTCCATCACATCATTCTCCTAATGATGTGATCACGTTATCAACGACATCCAATGTCCATAGCCAGGAAACCATGACTATCTGTTGATCACAACGAGCTAGTCAACTAGAGGCTCACTAGGGACATATTGTGGTCTATGTATTCACACGTGTATTACGATTTCCGGATAATATAGTTATAGCATGAATAAAAGACAATTATCATGAACAAGGAAATATAATAATAATACTTTTATTATTGCCTCTAGGGCATATTTCCAACAGTCTCCCACTTGCACTAGAGTCAATAATCTAGTTCACATCGCCATGTGATTAACACTCACAGGTCACATCGCCATGTGACTAATACCCAAGAGTTTACTAGAGTCAGTAGTCTAGTTCACATCACTATGTGATTAACACTCAATGAGTTTTATGTTTGATCATGTTGCTTGTGAGAGAGGTTTTAGTCAATGGGTCTGAACCTTTCAGATCCGTGTGTGCTTTACAAATCTCTATGTCATCTCCTAGATGCAGCTACCACGCTCTATTTGGAGCTATTCCAAACAACTGTTCTACTTGGAGCTATTCTAAATTATTGCTCCATTATATGTATCCGGTCTCTCTACTCAGAGCTATCCAGATAGGTGTCAAGCTTGCATCGTCGTAACCTTTACGACAAACTCTTTTACCACCTCCATAGTCGAGAAAATTCCTTAGTCCACTAGTTACTAAGGATAACTTTGACCGCTGTCCTGTGAGCCATTCTTGGATCACTCTTGTACCCCTTGACTGACTCATGGCAAGGCACACTTCAGGTGCGGTACACAGCATAGCATACTGAAGAGCCTACGTCTTCAGCATAGGGGACGACATTTGTCCTTTCTCTCTATTATGCCGTGGTCGAGCTTTAAGTCTTAACTTCGTACCTTACAACTCAGGCAAGAACTCCTTCTTTGACTGGTCCATCTTGAACACCTTCAAGATCATGTCAAGGTATGTGCTCATTTGAAAGTATTATTAAGCATTTTGATCTATCCTTATAGATCTTGATGCTCAATGTTCAAGTAGCTTAATCCAGGCTTTCCATTGAAAAACACTTTCAAAATAACCCTATATGCTTTCCAGAAATTCTACGTCATTTCTGATCAACAATATGTCAACAACATATACTCATCAGAAATTCTATAGTGCTCCCACTCACTTCTTTGGAAATACAAGTTTCTCATAAACTTTGTACAAACCCAAAATTTTTGATCATCATCAAAGCATACATTCCAACTCCGAGATGCTCACTCCAGTCCTTAGAAGGATTGCTAGAGCTTTGCATACTTATTAGCATCTTTCGGGATTGACAAAACCTTCCGGTTGTATCACATACAACCTTTCCTCATTAAAATCGTCGAGGAAACAATGTTTTGACATCCTATCTGCAAGATTTCATAAATAATGCAGTAATCGCTAATATAATTCCAACAGACTCTTAGCAACGCTACGAGTGAGAAAATCTCATCATAGTCAACTCCTTGAACTTGTCGGAAAACATCTTAACGACAAGTCGAGCTTTCTTAATGGTGACATTTACCATCATTGTCCGTCTTCCTTTTGAAATCCATCTGTACTCATTAGCCTTACGACCATCGAGCCGTTCTGCCAAAGTCTACACTTTGTTTTCATACATGGATCCTCTCTCGGATTTTATGGCCTCAAGCCATTTATCGGAATCCGGGCCCACCATCGCTTCTCCATAGCTCTTAGGTTCATTGTTGTCTAGCAACATGACCTTCAAGACAGGATTACGTACCACTCTGAAGTAGTACGCATCCTTGTCATCCTACGAGGTTTGGGAGTGACTTGATCCGAAGTTTCATGATCAATATCATAAGCTTCCACTTCAATTGGTGTAGGTGCCACAGGAACAACTCCCTGTGCCCTATCACACACTAGTTGAAGAGACAGTTCAATAACCTCATCAAGTCTCCACCATCCTCCCACTCAATTCTTTCGAGAGAAACTTTTCCTCGAGAAAGGACCCGATTCTAGAAACAATCCATATTGCTTTCGGATCTGAATTAGGAGGTATACCCAACTGTTTTGGGTTTCCTATGAAGATGCATTTTATCCGCTTTGGGTTCGAGCTTATCAACCTGAAACTTTTTCATATAAGCGTCGCAGCCCCAAACTTTTAAGAAACGACAACTTAGGTTTCTCTAAACCATAATTCATACGGTGTCATCTCATCGGAATTACGTGGTGCCCTATTTAAAGTGAATGTGGTTGTCTCTAATGCCTAACCCATGAACGATAGTGGTAATTCGATAAGAGACATCATGGTACGCACCATATCCAATAGGGTGCAACTATGATGTTCGGACACACCATCACATTATGGTGTTCTAGGTGGTATTAATTGCGAAACAATTTCCACAATGTCTTAATTGTGTGCCAAAACTCGTAACTCAGATATTCATCTCTATGATCATATCATAGACATTTTATCCTCTTGTCACAATGATCTGCTACTTCACTCTGAAATTACTTGAACCATTCAATAATTCAGACTTGTGTTTCATCAAGTAAATATACTCAACATTTACTCGAATCATCAGTGAAGTAAGAACATAATGATATTCACTGCATGCCTCAGCACTCATTCGACTGCACACATCAAAATGTGTTACTTCCAACAAGTTGCTATCTTGTTCCATCTTACTGAAAATGAGGCTTTTCAGTCATCTTGCCCATGTGGTATGATTTGCATATCTCAAGTGATTCAAAATCAAGTGAGTCCGAACGATCCATTTGCATGGAGTTTCTTCATGCATATACACCAATAGACATGGTTCGCATGTCTCAAACTTTTCAAAAACGAGTGAGTCCAAAGATCCATCAACATGGAGCTTCTTCATGCGTTTTATACCATTATGACTTACATGGCAGTGCCACAAGTAAGTTGTACTATCATTACTATCTTATATCTTTTGGCATGAAAATGTGTATCACTACGACCGAGATTCAATAAACCATTCCTTTAGGTGCAAGACCATTGAAGGTATTATTCAAAAATAGAGTAACCATTATTCTCCTTAAATGAATAACCGGATTGCGATAGACATAATCCAATCATGTCTATGCTCAACGCAAACACCAATCTCGGTGGTAGAGGGAGCGTGCGATGCTTGATCATATCAACCTTGGAAACACTTCCAACATATATCGTCAGCTCACCTTTAGCTAGTCTCCGTTTATTCCGTAGCTTTTATTTCGAGTTACTAACACTTAGCAACCGAACCGGTATCCAATACCCTGGTGCTACTAGGAGTACTAGTAAAGTACACATTAACATAATGTATATCCAATATACTTCTATCGACCTTGCCAGCCTTCTCATCTACCAAGTATCTAGGGTAATGCTGCTCCAGTGGTTGTTCCCCTTATTACAGAAGCACTTAGTCTCGGGTTTGGGTTCAACCTTGGGTTTCTTCACTAGAGCAGCAGCTGAATTGCCGTATCATGAAGTATCCCTTTGTTCCCTTGCCCTTCTTGAAACTAGTGGTTTCACCAACCATCAACAATTGATGCTCCTTCTTGATTTCTACTTTCGCGGTGTCAAACATCATGAATATTTCAAGGATCATCATATCTATCCCTGATATGTTATAGTTAATCACGAAGCTCTAGCAGCTTGGTGGCAATGACTTTGGGGAAACATCACTATCTCATCTGGAGGATCAACTCCCACTCGATTCAAGTGATTGTTGTGCTCAGACAATCTGAGCACAAGCTCAACGATTGAGCTTTTCTCCCTTAGTTTGCAGGCTAAGAAAATCGTCGGAGGTCTTATACCTCTTGACGTGGGCACGAGCCTGAAATCCCAATTTCAGCCCTCGAAACATCTCATATGTTCCGCGACGTTTCGAAAACGTCTTTGGTGCCTCTACTTAAACCATTTAATTGAACTATCACGTAGTTATCAAAACGTGTATGTCCGATGTTCGCAACATCGACAAACGACGTTGGGGTTCAGCACACTGAGCGGTGCATTAAGGACATAAGCTTTCTACTGATAGCATAATCGCTACTATCAACTTTCAACTATATTTTCTCTAGGAACATATCTAAACAGTGGAACTAAAGCGCGAGCTTACGACATAATTTGCAAAAGGTCTTTTGACTATGTTCAGGATAATTAAGTTCATCTTATGAACTCCCACTTAGATAGACATCCCTATGGTCATCTAAGTGATCACATGATCCGAGTCAACTAGGCCGTGTCCGATCATCACGTGAGACGGACTAGTCATCATCGGTGAACATCTTCATGTTGATCGTATCTACCATACGACTCATGCTCGACCTTTCGGTCTCCGTGTTCCGAGGCCATGTCTGCACATGCTAGGCTCGTCAAGTTAACCCTAAGTGTTTTTGCTGTGTAAAACTGTCTTACACCCGTTGTATGTGAACGTAAGAATCCATCACACCCGATCATCACGTGGTGCTTAGAAGCGACGAACTGTAGCAACGGTGCACAGTTAGGGTAGAACACTTCTTGAAATTTTGTAAGGGATCATCTTATTTACTACCGTCGTCCTAAGCAAACAAGATGCATAAACATGATAAACATCACATGCAATCAAATAGTGACATGATATGGCCAATATCATTTTGCTCCTTTTGATCTTCATCTTCGGGGCTCCATGATCATCATCGTCACCGGCACGACACCATGATCTCCATCATCATGATCTCCATCATCGTGTCTTCATGAAGTTGTCACGCCAACGACTACTTCTACTTCTATGACTAACGCGTTTAGCAATAAAGTAAAGTAGTTTACATGGCGTTCTTCAATGACACGCAGGTCATACAATAAATAAAGACAACTCCTATGGCTCCTGCCGGTTGTCATACTCATCGACATGCAAGTCGTGAATCCTATTACAAGAACACGATCAATCTCATACATCACATATCATTCATCACATTCTTCTTGTCCATATCACATCACATAGCATACCCTGCAAAAACAAGTTAGACGTCCTCTAATTGTTGTTGCATGTTTTACATGGCTGCTATGGGTTTCTAGCAAGAACGTTTCTTAGCTACGCAAGACCACAACATGATATGCCAATTGCTATTTACCCTTCATAAGGACCCTTTTCATCGAATCCGTTCCGACTAAAGTGGGAGAGACTGGCACCCGCTAGCCACCTTATGCACCAAGTGCATGTCAATCGGTGGAACCTGTCTCACGTAAGAGTACGTGTAAGGTCGGTCCGGGCCGCTTCATCCCATCGAAACAAGATTGGACTAGTAACGGTAAGCATATTGAACAACATCAACGCCCACAACTACTTTGTGTTCTACTCGTGCAAAGAATCTACGCAATAGACCTAGCTCATGATGCCACTGATGGGGAACGTAGCAGAAATTCAAAATTTTCCTACGTGTCACCAAGATCTATCTATGGAGAGACCAGCAACGAGTAGAAAGAGAGTGCATCTACATACCCTTGTAGATCGCTAAGCGGAAGCGTTCAAGTGAACGGGGTTGATGGAGTCGTACTCGTCGTGATTCAAATCACCGATGATCCTAGTGCCGAACGGACAGCACCTCCGCGTTCAACACACGTACAGCCCGGTGACGTCTCCCACGCCTTGATCCAGCAAGGAGAGAGGGAGAGGTTGAGGAAGACTCCATCCAACAGCAGCACAACGGCATGGTGGTGGTGGAGGAGCGTGGCAATCCAGCAGGGCTTCGCCAAGCACCATGGGAGAGGAGGAGTAGGAAGAGAGGTAGGGCTGTGCCAGAACTTCGTGTATAGCTCCCATGCGCCTCCCCACTATATATAGGGGTGGAGGGGCTGGTTTCTTTCCCTCCAAGTCCATTGGGGCGTTGGTCAAGGTGGGAGGAAAGAAATCTCATTATTTCCTTCCCCACCGATTGTTATCCCCCCTTTTTAGGGATCTTGATCTTATCCCTTCGGGATATGATCTTATTCCTTCTAAGGGGGGATCTTGGTGCGCCTTGACTAGGGGTGTGGGGCCTTGCCCCCACTACCCACGTCCATGTGGGTCCCCCCATGCAGGTGGGCCCCACTCCGGAACCTTCTAAAACCTTTCCGGTACAATACTGAAAAATCCCGAACATTTTCCGGTGGCCAAAATAGGACTTCCCATATATAAATCTTTACCTCCAGACCATTCCGGAACTCCTCGTGACGTCCGAGATCTCATCCAGGACTCCAAACAACATTTGGTAACCACATACAAACTTCCTTTATAACCCTAGCGTCATCGAACCTTAAGTGTGTAGACCCTACGGGTTCGGGAGACATGTAGACATGACCGAGATGTTCTCCGGTCAATAACCAACAGCGGGATCTGGATACCCATGATGGCTCCCACATGTTCCACGATGATCTCATCGGACGAACCACGATGTCAAGGACTTAATCAATCCCGTATTCAATTCCCTTTGTCTATCGGTATGTTACTTGCCCGAGATTCGATCGTCGGTATCCAATACCTTGTTCAATCTCGTTACCGGCAAGTCACTTTACTCGTTCCGTAACACATCATCCCGTGATCAAATCCTTGGTCACATTGCGCATATGATGATGTCCTACCGAGCGGGCCCAGAGATACCTCTCCGTTTACACGGAGTGACAAATCCCAGTCTCGATCCGCATAAAACAATAGATACTTTCGGAGATACCTGTAGTGCACCTTTATAGTCACCCAGTTACGTTGTGACGTTTGATACACCCAAAGCACTCCTACGGTATCCAGGAGTTACACGCTCTCATGGTCGAAGGAAGAGATACTTGACATTGGCAAAGCTCTAGCAAATGAACTACACGATCTTTTGTGCTAGTCTTAGGATTGGGTCTTGTCCATCACATCATTCTCCTAATGATGTGATCCCGTTATCAACGAAATCCAATGTCCATAGCCAGGAAACCATGACTATCTGTTGATCACAATGAGCTAGTCAACTAGAGGCTCACTAGGGACATATTGTGGTCTATGTATTCATACGTGTATTACGATTTCCGGATAATATAGTTATAGCATGAATAAAAGACAATTATCATGAACAAGGAAATATAATAATAATATTTTTATTATTGCCTCTAGGTCATATTTCCAACAGGACGTGGGGTTGTGTGAATCCTGTCTCGGCTATATGAGTAAGCCTGCTGCTGCGCCATAGCAGTTTGAAGAAGATCCCGGGCCCGCCGTGTCTCAACCGCCGCTGGCGATTCACCCTCCATTGGAATAGCTGCGAGCCGGGATGCTGCTGCTATCATATTATCCAAAGGGGTAGATAAGTGACCCGGCGGGGGTGTGGTATACCGCGGAGGGTTGTCTGTTCGTCGAGGTGGACCCATCATCTGAGGTTGATCCGGCGCTCCAGTCCTTGGCACGACAGTCTAGTTTACTGCTGTCGGGTTGCTGGTTCTGGCCCCTGGCGTATTGAAGAGGTTTATTGCATTATAATTATCGGCCCCTGATGTCTCCTCCTCAACACTTTGTTCGAAGCGTTTTGATCCAGCAAAAGTTGATAATTATCGGCTTGAATCCTCTGCGCCTGGGCATCTAAAGCGGCCCGTTCCTCAGCCATCCTGGTCTCCTCAGCCGCCAAGTCCTCTTTGGCCTGAGTTATCTGATCCTATAATTTAGCGACCTCTGCATTATGCCAATCTTGAGTCTCAGGGGTAACTGTTGTGGCCAATAACGTCATCCAGGCGTCCAACAAACCGGACATAACTTGAGCCGGCCGGCGCGCGGGGCCTCATACCCCAGCTGCTGGTCCGGATGCCATCGCAGTAGAATTTTGCAAAGTCGGCTATGTTCCGGCCATGAAGATTGCAACTCGGTTTGGCGGTTCAAGAAATTTCGGAATACTTGTGCCATCGGAATACCCTTCGAACACACCGTCATGAACTTGGTACAGGGACTCGATTTCGCCGGTGGATGATTCGCTGTCGGAATAAGCGACCGTCTCACCTTCGGACACCGGTTAAGATCTGATCCCGTGGACAGATCCTACGAACGCACGCTTCATGGCGGGCTGAATCCGAGCGGGGATTGCACGCTGTGCCGTCTCGACATGGTCGGTGCGGATGTCCGGCTTAGGGCCCGGTTCGCCAATCTTGCCGATGAAAACATGAATTCCGCCAAAGGGGACCCCGTACCCGTACTCAATTGATCTGGCCTTGGGGCCCCACCTTGCGTCGTCGATGTAGAGCTTGCCGCGACGACTCTTGGTCATCCGGCCAACCGCGTACCCTTTGAGTCCTTCAAAGTTGCCCTTCAAGAACTTGAAACCATCGTGTGATAGCCCCACAGTGGGCGCCAACTGTCGTGGAAATATCACAGTAGATGTCCTTGTGAAAGGACTTAGTCGTGGAGCCATCGCGACGGGTTAGCTTAAAAGGGTTAAACCGGACAAGGGACATGGGAGTTTTATACTAGTTCGGCCCCTTATGATGAAGGTAAAAGCCTACGTCTAGTTGTGATGGGATTACTGGGGTTTCGATTACCAGGGAGCAAACACGCTATGCCTGGCTTTCGAGTTGTTGTTTCTTGTCCCTGAACCGCCGTCGGGTCGTCCCTTTATATACATGGGTTGACGCCCGGCCGGTTTACAGAGTTCTGAGGCCGGCTCATACAAGTGTCCGACTCAGTCTCTACCTCCCTAACTTACAATACAAGTTATACAACTATGGCCCTAATCCGCCTTTGGGCTTTGGGCCTTTAGCTTCATCAGTAAAGCGCCTTTTGCCAGGTCTTCATGGGCTTCAGTGTAGTTGAGGGTGAACCGGCCCCTCCTGGGCGGTTTAACACTCAGTAGTTATATCCCCCAACAAGCTGGGTTCGTGTAACGCCCCAGATTCGATGCGCCAGGTGTCCGCCAGTTATTCGCCGTAGTTGCCATGTCATTTGCTTACGTGTTGCATATTTCCATGTCATCATGTGAATTTCATTTTGCATACATGTTCGTTTCTTGCATCCGAGTATTTTCCTTATTGTCCGTTTTGCAATCCGGCACTCCTATGTCACCCGACGCCCCCTTTTGCCTCTTTTCATGTGCAGGTGTTAAATGTTCTCGGAATGGACCAAGTCTTGCCAAGCGGCCTTGGTACACCACCGGTAGACCGCCTGTCAAGTTTCGTGCCATTTGGAGGCCGTTTGATACTCCAACGGTTAACCGAGGGACCGAAAAGGCCTCGTGTGTATTGCAGCCCAACACCCTTCCAAACTGGTCCAAAACCCATCCTACCCCCTCCATGCTCTCGATCGTTCGATCACGATCGTGTGGGCAAAAATCGTGCCTCATTTGGAGTCTCCTAGCTCCCTATATCTATAAATATGCCCTTCCCTCCGAAATTCGGGCGACAACCCTAGACAAACCCCTCCCCGCCGCCGCCGGACATGTCCGAACCGGGCCGGACATGTCCGCCCGCGCCCGCAGCTAATCGTGGCTTGCCACGTGTTCCGCCGCCGCCGCCCTCCGCGCCGGCCCGCGCGGCCCGTCCCCGGCCCCTGAGGCCCAAGCC